>NC_138513.1:46790689-47200689 GCF_964252035.2 Podarcis erhardii
ACTGAGGAGAGCTGACTGGCAGTAGTGTGGGCTATGGTGTTATGAACCCCATCTCTAAAAAGAAAAACCTTCTATGTATGTAATTCCTTCATCATATAAGGCATATCTTGTGTGATATGACCTGTAACTTGTGGCTTGGCTCACTTTCTTGTGGCTTCTGAATGTAGGTGATTTGCTGCTGCTTTTAGTGCACATAGTTAGAGCTTGGTCTGAGTTACGCTGCTACCACGCGGATAGTATTGTTTAGGATTGTAAATCCGTGTTTTGCAAACTGCATGCCTGGAACCACCAGTAGGCCTTGAACCCCTTTCAGGTGCACCTCAGCTTTGCAGTCTGCCCAGTACCTTCTCATTTCCCAACCCAGCCTGCCCCCAACTACAGTGCCAGCAGCTGCTGATGGTGGTCCTGATGTGCATAATTCACAGGCATACAGGGATGCAGCAGTAAGAAGTGAGGCTGTGATGGGAAGGTTGAAGGGGGAAAGGAAAGGAGAAGCAGACAAGAAGAAAGGCGCCTGGGGGCACTTCTGTGCCTTTTTCTCCTCTCGCCTTCCTTCCTTCCTTCCTTCCTTCCTTCCTTCCTTCCTTCCTTCCTTCCTACCTACACACACACACACACACACACTTACTTTTATATCCTATGTCCCAATGCTCCTTCCAAGCCAGTGAGCCTCTCCAATTTGAAAGTGACAGCAGCTTTGAATTGGAAATTAGGCAACTGGTGTGTGTGGATAGCCTTATCCTGGCTCTCTTTATAGAAGAGTATTTTAAAATCTGCAGCCAGACAATGAGTGTGGTTCCAGGAAAATAGTGAGCATTCCAAAGAAGCATTTATGCAGTTCAAAATTCAAGCCATGCAAAAAGTTATATGGTTAGCTGGTATGAAAA
Source organism: Podarcis erhardii (assembly GCF_964252035.2). Classification (NCBI taxonomy): domain Eukaryota; kingdom Metazoa; phylum Chordata; class Lepidosauria; order Squamata; family Lacertidae; genus Podarcis; species Podarcis erhardii. The sequence goes on from NC_138513.1 coordinate 46,791,577, forward strand.
CAGCTAACAATATATATAAAAAAGTAAAGAACATGGTCCAGGCTGCCCTCCCAGTTCTGAGGATTTTCTGCCACTCTTTGTAGGCTTCTAAATGACTCTTAAGCAACAAAGCATGTGTGCACAAATACAAAAAGTAAATGCACCGTGGGTTTTCAGTGTTGTGTGCCATGCATATAAATTACAAAGTTCTTTTTAGTGGCATGTGCAATGCATGTGTATTAAAATACACCCCAGCAGAAATTCTGGAGCCCCATAAAGAACATTTCTAGATGTAGCCCTGTTTCAACAGAACACACTTGAGTTATTTCTACTTGAAATATATTGTTGTCCAAGGTTATCCATTGCATGTGCACCTGATCTGTGGTGTTAAATCTCACTACCTCTGTGTGGTTTTTTCCTTCTTCACAAAGTGCTATTTCTAAGAAATTGTACCATTGCAGGTGAAGCACAGACCCTAGACACGTGGTTTCATCCTCTGTTAGACTAAGATGTTCACGCTAATTTGTAAACTTGAAACAAATGTGACAAGGAAGCACTTGATCACTCTCATTTATTCGTTGGCACTACTTCACTTTCCGAAAGTAGCTAGCTTCCTGTCTCCGTGTGTGTCTATTGGCTTTTCACTGAATTTGTGTTTCCAAATGAAAATTGAATAACCAAGCATCTGTTTCATTTATGGCAGGAGCCCCCTGGCACAAATGGAGGAAGAGCGGAGAGAACATGTGGCAAAGATGAAGAAAATGGAAATGGAAATGGAGCAAGTCTTTGAGATGAAGGTCAAAGAAAAAGTTCAGAAACTGAAGGACTCTGAAGCAGAGGTACATATTGCTGGGGCAGGATGTACTGGATAAAGCAAACATTAGAATATTTGAATTACAGGACAATATTTATTTAGCACTGTGAGTCAATAGAAAATCAGCTGTAAGTGGATTCCCGGGGAAATTAGATGAGCTCAAGTGGACATATATGTGGGTAATCGATAAATCCCTAGTCCTGTGTGCCCAACAACTGTAAATGCACATCATGTCCTGTGACTTTTCACATTGTGGAGCTCTTGGCCTTGATTTTACCATTATGGCAATATTTTTTATTTTATTTTTACACTGATATAACTTGAGCTGAATGCACCTTTTTAACTTGTGTTATGTATCAAATAGTGATCTTCTGTGAAGCCAAGAGAAACTCAGTTCCATAACTTTCAAGAATGTAGGATTGTCGTGATTGCTTAAGTTGAGATTTTAAAAAATTCATCCTAAAATAAGATCCATTGTAATATCATCTTGAAAAGCAACAGCTAATACGTAGTGTAGAGTTCAGCCATGGTTTGACGCTTGGTCTTACCTATCACAGCAGCTTTTTCTTCCTGTTTGGATCAATAGGGAAATTATTCAGTAGGGAAACTTGCTTTAAAGGTCATAGAATCATAGAGTTGGAAGAGACCCCAAGGGCCATCGAGTCCAACCCCCTGCCAAGCAGGAAACACCATCAGAGCACTCCTGACATATGGTGGTCAAGCCTCTGCTTAAAGACCTCCAAAGAAGGAGACTCCACCACACTCCTTGGCAGCAAATTCCACTGTCAAACAGCTCTCACTGTCAGGAAGTTCTTCCTAATGTTTAGGTGGAATCTTTTTTCTTGTAGTTTGGATCCATTGCTCCGTTTCTGCTTCCCTGGAGCAGCAGAAAACAACCTTTCTCCCTCCTCTATGTGACATCCTTTTATATATTTGAACATGGCTATCATATCACCCCTTAACCTCCTCTTCTCCAGGCTAAACATGCCCAGCTCCCTTAGCCGTTCCTCATAAGGCATCGTTTCCAGGCCTTTGACCATTTTGGTTGCCCTCCTCTGGACACGTTCCAGTTTGTCAGTGTCCTTCTTGAACTGTGGTGCCCAGAACTGGACACAGTACTCCAGGTGAGGTCTGACCAGAGCAGAATACAGTGGCACTATTACTTCCCTTGATCTAGATGCTATACTCCTATTGATGCAGCCCAGAATTGCATTGGCTTTTTTAGCTGCCGCGTCACACTGTTGGCTCATGTCAAGTTTGTGGTCAACCAAGACTCCTAGATCCTTTTCACATGTACTGCTCTCAAGCCAGGTGTCACCCATCTTGTATTTGTGCCTCTCATTTTTTTTGCCCAAGTGCAATACTTTACATTTGCCCTCCTCTGGACACGTTCCAGTTTGTCAGTGTCCTTCTAGACTAGATCACAAAGGAGAAGGGGTGAGAATAAGACAGTGCTTTGTTCAAGGTCTGAACATTATAGCGTTTAACATTAAAATGCCTGTTAAAAATAAAATACGGGCTGGATCCAAATTGTCGGTTGCATTTGGGTCCTCCTGAAATCAAAGTTGAAATGTTAGTCATTGCTCACGTTCCACTGAGTTCAGTGGTTATTAAGTGCAAGTCATGTGGTCTGGGTCCAACCCAGTGTGCTCATTTATTGTCTATTTTTTACTTACAACTTCACTGCTCTCTTTTTCTCACTGACCCCTTGAACACAGATGAGAAACCTTACCATCTTTTTCATTCTTGTTCCTTAGCTCCAGCGGCGTCATGAGCAGATGAAAAAGAACTTGGAGGCACAACACAAGGAATTAGAGGAAAAACGCCGCCAGTTCGAGGACGAAAAGGCAAACTGGGAAGCTCAGCAACGTATTTTGGAACAACAGAATTCTTCGAGGTGCGCTGGAGTCGTAACTGCAGTCCTTTCTGAAAGAGTTCTGATTTTAGGTCCTACCAGTTTCCCCCATCGCAGGAGTCGATAACCTGTTCCTGCACAATCCCTGCAGGGATAACACATCCAAGCAATGGCTTAGCTGTGTATAGTCCTGTGGTTTGCATCCCAGTGGTGTCCCTTGCTGATGGAAGACACATTGATACAGCAGAGGCTGCAGTCAGTAGAAAAGAGAAGGAGGCTATTTTCATCAGTTTGCCTTTCTCCTCCCAGCCAACCCCCACATCCTATGTTGTTTCTAAGGGCTCCTGAAACAGGGCATCATATTGGCCATATCAGTATCACCAGAAGCAGCCCCTTAGAAATGTTTAATCTGCTTGGTTGAAGGGGGAAATTCCCCATGGCCCATTCCCATTTCTGTTCCACTTTCCGTTCTGTCCAGTCTGTGCCTGGAATCGCCATTCCTCCTCTGTTGTCAAACCACTTCTTGCAATTCCTTCCTTAGGACTGACAACCCTGCTCATAGCAGTACTTCCTAAACCACTCTCACCAGCTCATTTTCTGCTTCTCCACCATCTGGCTCTGTGCTATCACAGGAAGCTCCCACTTCAGATTTAACTATGTTATCTCTGCTCATTTTGGTAAAATGCCATATTATGCGCATGTGACATATCATATTTGTCCTTGCTATGAACTGCTCCACATGTACAGTTATCCTGGAAAATGGCCATGGTAAATATACTTCACAGATGGATATCTCGGCCTGGAAAAGATGGAGAGTTCGGAGAGAAGAGGGAAAAGTATGGGCTTTAGCAAAAATATTATAAAGGATTAAGTAAAAATAGACTGTTAATGGATGAAAGGAGGAAAGGTAAAGTTACATTATATTAAGATAAATTATAGGATAAAAATTGGGAAAAATGGAAAGGATTTGCTGAAATAGCTAACCGAAGTAGAATACAAAAAAGGGAGGTGTGAGGAGGTCAAGGAAACAAGCAAATGAAAGATAAGTTATGAGAAGGTTCGTTGTGTTTTTTTAAAAACTGTTTCTATTTTTCTGTTTTTTATAGTTATTTTTTTCTTTTTTCTATCCTTTTTTTTGTTTATTATTGTGATGTGATGTTAAGTGTTGGTTTAACTTGGTGTTTTTTCTTTTTCTTTTTGTAACCTTTGAAACTTTAATAAATATTATTTAAAAAGAAGAAGAAGAAGAGGGAAAAGTATTGCTCCTTCCTCCTTCCTCATTCCACTAGTTTTCCAGGCTAAGATTGCTGCCCTCCCAGTAGAAAACAAGAGTGATTAGGAGGGAGAAAAAATGTGACGAGAGGAAAAGGAGAAGAAGATGAACCTAGCTGGGGAAAGTGGGAGTGGGTTGAGGACAGGCAACCAGTTGGAGAGAAGGAAAGGAATGGCTTCTGTCTCTCCCCTTTGCTCCCCTCTGTGTCAGTTGGCGCTCAGTTTCCCTCTTCTTTGAGGGCCTTTGCTTTGTTACCATCATCATCATCAAACCTTTTATTGGCATCGCATACAAACATCCAAAACAAATCAATACAGAATTACCACTTCCCCAGTGGCACAAAGCATTTGCTAAAAGAAAGGAGGCAGAGCAGTCTATCCTCACATCTCTAGGTCTCCAAGGAGATAAGACGTCTGCAGTGTATTTTGACAACAAAAAACCAAATAGAGATATTTAGCCACTAACTTGATGAGCTCCTGATCATTCCCCAGTAATAGAAAATGTATGACCTCCAACTCTGGTTTCCATTTGGGGATACAGAGTTGATCTAGAAATTGCTGACGGAGATCAGCATAGAGTTTACAATTAAGAACCATATGTGTAAGGGCTTCCACCAGGTGGTCTTCACATGGTCAAGTTCCTTCTTCTTCCACCCTGCCTGAGAACCTTCCCCAAAGGAGGTTTGATGGATTTGAATTAAACCTGGTCAGTGAAAATGCCCTTCTTGAATTTCTTCTTTGTTACTCCCTCTTCCCTCTGCTTTTTGTTTCATATTCACTTAGGGACTGTGCCCTTGTGCTTTTCTGGGGTCTGCAGGTCCGTGTTTTGCTTGCGTGTTTCCTCCCTCTCAGCACCCAGAAACACACAAACACAATGTAAATGAGCGAGGGCCACTTTCAATGATACACCTTCAGTGGCAGCCATGTGACTGGCCAAGTCCCTGTATGACGGTAATTTTATGTGAATGCCCACAGAAAGTTTGGGGACCCCTACGCTGCTTGCTTGATATGCTGAAGAATGTGGTAATTACAGTAATGTGCTGCGCTTAAACAAGCAGAAGATCACATACGTAAACATATCTGAATAATTATTTTTCCTTTTCTTCTTTTACAGAACTTTGGAAAAGAACAAGAAGAAAGGGAAGATATTTTAAATATACTTATGACCACCAGTTATGTATTAGTTGCCAATATTCCAGCCTGGACATGTGTGTGTTGGATCTGTTTGACCAATCTTGCACCAGTTGTGTCCATATCTTTGGATTTAACAGCATGACAAAAAAATTTTTTTTTGGTTAATTTTGAGGGCACTTGAGATGCCTTGAATTATTTAGGGTGTTGTATACTTAGGAAAACAAACCAGCTCTAAGTTACCCCTTTAAAATAAAAAGGAAAAAAAAAAACACAAGTCATTTTACTGCAAAATAACATTTTACTGTTGTACAATCATGTTCTGGTGGTTTGATTTTGTTTACAGGATATTCCAGTATACAAGGACTTGGGAAAGTTTTCCATAAGGATACATTGCCATAATATAATACGAACTATGCTTCTATTATAAAAAAAAAAATTCCATTCAGTGCAGCATATATAATAATGTAATTTAGTCTAACACAGTTGACCCTATTTTTGACACTTCCGTTGTTTGAAAATACACATGGAAAAACAAAACTTATAGGCTTATGGGGCACCTAAAAGCTTTTTTTAAAAAACAACTTTTTTTGGATTCTTTAAATATATGCTATTCTCATTTAGTAACTACTCTAGCCAGAATAATTTCATTACTGCTTCATTTTTGTAATAACATATAATTTAGATATTTTTCCATATATTGGCCCTGCTAAATAGAATGTAGTTTCTTTCATATGGTAGGAACCAGTTGATAAAACCTTTCCTTTAACTCCCTTTTTACATTTTATGGTAAGTAGCAGGAAAATGCATTTATAGGTCATTTCTAGGAAAAAATGTGGAGTTAACTACCAACCTGTTTCTACCTGTGTGCAGTCTGTCTTCTACTAGAAAAGAGAATCATGGCCTCTTGAGAGAAAAATCACAATTTTACATTTAGCTGTATTCATATACTGCATTTCTGTATTTTTGTTTGTATTGTAAAAAGTCACATAATAAACAATGTTGTGATGTAACATACTCAAGTCTGGATTATCTTATCCTTGGATAATAGAATTTATGACATTTCCCTTTTTCTATTGTTTTTAAAAGTAAAACATTTATAACTAATAATTTACCTGAGCTGACTTTACCTGGACTTCTTCAAAATATTCATGATCATTTAGCAAGATGGAACTTGAATTTGCATATTTATTTAACATACTCTAACAAATATTCCGCTTTTCAATTTTATATCAGTTACAAAAGGCTTTGCAAATACTTGGGTGATTAGGAGGGAATGCATGCAGACGTGGTTGTGGTTGTGTGAGTGTGTCTTTCATGGCATGTAGGTTTCGGATACATTTTTCAATATGCCATGGGAGCAAGAACATAGATTTTTTATTAAAAATGGTTTCAGCAAAACTATTAGGATGTATTTGTACTTTACCAGCCAATGAAATGAATATTTCTGAGAATGGTTCCTATTGAGAGAAAGGTGGTGATAGCTAGGTGGTAACTTGAAAACTGCATTCTTAATAGCGAAGTCTAGCAACAGGCTGAAAAGATGAGAAAGGTGTTGGTGCTGTTTTTTTTTAAAAAATACTGAATGTATTTTTTACCCACTACTAACCCAAAAATTTCATTAATCTAACCTATGCTAGGATGGTACACACCATCTTACACTGAACAGGCAGTGTGCTTCTTTAAGCTGCTGAACGTTCCACATTCCTCCATCCTGTCTGGAGCTGGAAGCACACAAACCATGAGCCACGATTTGGCATTATGTTAGAACCAGGGCTTGTAGTTGGGTGGGAGAGAAACCTTCACCACCGGTTTGCACATAGTGCTTTACCAAGCATGTCCAAAATCTGTTTCGGGGGCCTAATCTGGCCCGCAGGTTGGTTTAATCCAGCCCCTGTGGCAGTTCATTTCCTGGGGTAAAATCCTAAAAAAAAACCTCAACAACTTCAATCCTTTGGTCGTCCCTCATGGCCCTTCACTTCATCAAATCTGGCCCTCTTTGAAAAAAAGACACCACTGTAAAACCAAGGCTTATGGTTTGTTGCTCTCCGCTCCAGGCAGGGAGCAGCAAATTGCGAGTTCCCTCGCAGCGGGGTGCTATTCTTCCTCTGAAAACCACAAACCATGACTTGCCATGAAGAGCAAATAGTATTGTCAGATCTGTTTGCTGGGGCAACTTTTTCCATTCTTGCTTTGATGCTCAATCCATTTTCTCTGTGTTTAATGTAAATGCTAAGTGATTATTGATGTAATTATTGCTCATTGAGATGTTACTCCAGAAACAATACACAAGAAGAAGCTCAACTACAGTGGTACCTCACAAGACGAATGCCTCGGAAGACGAAAAACTCGCAAAACGAAAGGGTTTTTCGTTTCTTGAGCTGCTTCGCAAGACGGATTTCCCTATGGGCTTGCAAGTCTTGCAAGTTTGTTTCCTTTTTCTTAAAACCGTGCATTCACTTCGAGGAGCAACTCATAGCACGCGGTGTGGTAGCCTTTTTTGAGGTATTTGAAAACTTTGGTGATTTTTAAAGCTTTTCCAAAGTCCGTGCTTCGCAAGATGAAAAAATTGCAAGACGAAAAAACTCGCGGAACGAATTAATTTTGTTTTGCGAGGCACCACTGTATGACCACACCTAAAATCTATTGTTGTGATACAGCTTGAACACTATCTAAAGTTACGACTTCACTTTTCTAAGTTTTATTAATGCTCTGGAGCGTGTTTGATTTGCAAAATCCAGCAATTTGATTTGCAAAGCGTTAGAAACATTCTGATTCCCCTGTTGAGAATACCAGTACTGTGTAAAAAGTACTGTGGTAATGCATTATTAAAATTTGTTACTCCACTTAAACTGCATTTGTATGATAATTATTATACTTATCACTAGTACTTGTATAGAACTAATGAGTGAAGACCAGAATAAGCTTTACAAGACTTGAGTTTTCCAACAATACAGGAAAAAACTTACTAATCTGCAGGGTTAAATTAGAGCTCTGGTCTTCTCTCCCCTTTCTGAAATGTAAGCTTCAGAGTCTTAATGGTTTTATATTATATATATACAGTATACAATATTTTATATTATACAATATTTTAAAGTACTGTTTGGCACTGTGGCTCTCACGCACAGTAGTATTGTGTGTGGGGAGGTATTATGTTAATCATCACTGGGGATGAGTTGACCCCTTAAAATATTCTACCTACTTGTCAAGTTTGAATGGTGAGTCTGCACACGTTTTATTATTATTATTTTAAAAAATAGTATACTACCCTTTATCCGTAGATCTCAAGGTGGTTCACATCGTAATACAATATAAAAACACACAAAAAAAACATTACAGTGGTACCTCGCAAGACGAATGCCTCGTAAGACGAAAAACTCGCAAGACGAAAGAGTTTTTTTTTTTTTTTTTGAGTTGCTTCGCAAGACGAATTTAACTACGGGCTTCACAAGACGAAAACGTCTTGCAAGTTTGTTTCCTTTGTCTTGCAAGTTTGTTTCCTTTTTCTTAAAACCGTGCATTCACTTCGAGGAGCAACTCATAGCACGCGGTGTGGTAGCCTTTTTTGAGGTTTTTGAAGACTTTAGTGATTTTTGAAGCTTTTCCAAAATCCGTGCTTCACAAGACGAAAAAATCGCAAGACGAAAAAACTCACAGAACAAATTAATTTCGTCTTGCGAGGTACCACTGTATAAAAACAAACCAGTTAAAACCCGCTCCCACAACACATGTACTGTACTTACCTAAAAAGGGTGGTTTCTTGTCCAAGGCAAGGAACTACTTGCAACAAAAAATATTTGACTGGTGAAAACTCTAAAGGGGAGAGAAAAAAGAGAATGGGGTATGAAAATGTGGAAAGAGGAAAGAAATCTCCCAGTAGCACTTCCGATCTCATAACTTTGTTGGGGGGATTTTAAATGGTGCAGTTAATTCTACCCACCATATCTAGTACATTTTCTGTGATCTGCACATAAATCGCAACTACTTTTGTTAGCCCCCTTCTCACTTTCATGCGCTGGCTGCTGGTTTTTGTGCAGCCTGCCTTCTCTATTTGCTTCCCTACCCCATCTTGACTTCCTGCGAATCCAGGTTCGTGATGAGGCACTACAGATCTTCCAGTGGGAGCTGAGTGATGACAGTCTTCCATGTTTATGTATACAGGAAGAAAAAAAGCATAATATATGCAGCATGAGAGTCTTGTGCTGTTACCCTTTCTAACTTTGGAAGTCGCTAAGCGATAGCTTTTCCTTTCAGCACTGGAAATATTAAAGAACTGGTTCCTGGTGGCTCCTGGCCTACCGCCTTTGATTACTGGTATGATGCTCACCTCTGTCAAGTATGGGACCTCACTTAAGATGAGTCATTGGATTAAAAACCTCTTACAGCATCTTGGATCCAAAAGATGTTGCTATCTATGCAGGCAGAAAGCACTTTTGGTTGTATGAGGAGACCCCAGTTAGCTTCTGCCTCTGCAAGCCCTGGAGCTTCTCTCGAGGGTTCCCTGGCCTTCTGAATCCATTTTTGTGGAAGGCCAGGCAGCCCTTATCTGAAGAAATGGTTTTTCTCACAGCGCCCGTGGCATCCTTCCTTCAGTGTGAAATCAAACTGGTCCGAAACATTACAAGCTGGAGCGTTACCTCGGTTTAAACACAAGGTGGTAGTGTTCTCTGCATCCTGAGATGTCTGGTTTTAGTCCTTTAGAAACCTACTTCCAGCAGATGAAATAACTGCTTAAATCTTCTGTGCTCTCTTCAGTGGCTACAGAAGTGCACAAACTGCTTCCTAGTAGCTGTGTCCTAAACTTCCAAATACAGTAAATAACTAAATGAATAAATACGGAAGGACTTATTGTAACCTTGCAGGCAGAGTGCTTGTTAATGTTTGGGACAGGAAGAGGAGTTTGCCTTCATTTACAATCTTACCCTTTTCTCTACTCGGGGAATAAATTTGGGTTAGTAATGAATCCATGGCTCTTTGGGAACAATAGGCAGCTTCAGAAAAGCAGCCTTTGTAGTCTACTAATGTCTGAGCTGTGCTTAAGTTCTGGTTGCCAATTCCTTGCAGCCAATTCTCTTTCCTTTTCTTCTTTTATGCTTCAAATATCAAGGCACCACATAAGAGCAGAATCTGGCAAGGTTCTGTTAGTGGGCGACTCTGCCCCAACATCAGATATGCATCATGCCGATTTCCTTCTTTTCTTTTACTATGCCAATAAACCTTTTGAGTATAGGTACTGCAAAAGACAGAACATTATAAGGGTGAGGCTAAATTTGAGTTAAGGAATCTGAAACCTGCCTAGAATCCAAAACAAACAAACAGCTTTGTAGCACGTTCTGTGAGCCCAAGGGAACTTTAGTCTTGTCTTGAATAGCTGCTTCAGATGTCACATGGCATACTGCAGGCTTCCTCAGCCTTGGCCCTCCAGATGTTTTTGGCCTACAACTCCCATGATCCCTAGCTAGCAGGACCAGTGGTCAGGAATGATGGGAACTGTAGTCTCAAAACATCTGGAGGGCCGAGGTTGAGGAAGCCTGGCATACTGCTTAAGGAATGGATAACTTCAAAAGCAATACAGCTGTACCTCAGGTTAAGTACTAAATTCGTTCCGGAGGTCTGTTCTTAACCTGAAACTGTTCTTAACCTAAAGCACCACTTTAGCTAATGGGGCCTCCTGCTGTCGCTGTGCCGCCAGAGCACGATTTCTGTTCTCATCCTGAAGCAAAGTTCTTAACCTGAAGCACTATTTCTGGGTTAGCGGAGTGTGTAACCTGAAGCGTATGTAACCTGAAGCGTATGTAACCCGAGGTATCACTGTAGTGTGCATAAGGGCACCAGCTCTTCAATGGAAAAGTAAAAAAAATCACTGTGCTCGTGCAAATTCCTTGTGTAAGCCTAAGGAGGCTCAAAATCCTAGATGTACGTTTTTCAGAGCCAGAATGTAAATGCGAGGATTAAACACCTGCGGAGAGCCTTTCTCGGCACAGAGTAAATGTGTCTTTCTAGATATATATACAAACAACTGGAATTGCAGCGCCTGGCTTCTAGGCAGCTTGAAACCCTCGTGGTTTGAAAACCTCACATTTGTTTTGCCAGAGATGCTATTTCCTGTTGCAGTAAACCTTCGCTTGCACTTAGCATCTTGCTGTGTCTGTGTGGCACCTTCCGTTCACCAACAATAAAAGACATTGGAGTTCCTGTCCCGTCTCCCACTGCTCTGAATTCCTAAGACTTGTTTAGTTCAGTGCCCTAACCTTGGCCATTGGATTCATCCCAGCTGCGGATGAGGTGATCCCACAGCAGCCAATGAAAAGCCAAACAGAGCGGGACTACAGAGCCCCCCCCCCCCCGGAGAGTTAGCCCATTTGGAGCAAACTTGGTGTGACTCCCAGAGTCCCTATTGCAGCCAGCTTGGCAGCATCGAAGTCTGTGTCGGTGGCTTTTTATACGTTTTGTATGGATATAGAATAGACGGGATCTTGGCAACAAAAGGAGGTTCAAAGGAAGGCAGAACTTACTTTACAGTGAAATCAAGCTTCCCCCCCTATTTTAGTCTCTCAGGGAGAGTGTGAATCTGCCTAAGGCATTCGAGAGTTTTCTGGCTAAAGTCCATGGTCAACTGAGTGGATATGTCCAGTTATGATCTATCTGCATAAAATGCATCCGTAGGGCAGAAATGCCACCCTAAGGGCCTTTTCTGTTGTTGCACCCCAATTTTGGCTCCTCAGGGAGATTTGCCTAGCACCATCTTTCTGTTTGGTACCATTTTTATGTGCTGCGTTGGAAACAAAAAACAAAACTCTCTGCTGCTGATGTTGGCATCTGTCTGTTTTGAGAGACAATGGAGTGCGTCCCTGGGGGTGAAGTCAAACAGCTGTGTTGTGGTTCGAGGACCCAATCCCCGCTTGGAGGAATAAAGACACGTGGACACAGTGTATAAGTTTAATGGGCAAGAAAAGGCCACAACTTTATTGATTACAGCAAGTGAGAAGGTATTGGCTTAGGCATTGGACCACGGAAGATTGACTCCACCCACTCGGAGAGGGGTGAGTCTGAAGAGGGGTTAACCACCAGTAAGGGGGGGGGGGCTGTTGATGCCAATACAACTATAAGCTCTCCCCTGATGTCACCGAGTGTTGTGCCATGGCCCCACGCCACACAGGCATCGGAGAGGATCCACGACCGCCGGATTCCTTTAACGAAATACTCAAATTTGAAGGGGTAGGTGATGGTCACACCTTGCCCTTCCACACACCAACAACACATTCCAATGCCTAACCGCCAAATACCAAGAAAGTTGTGGCGATTGCTACGAGGTAGGCGAAAAAAACCAAAAGGCCGGTTGCCCTGGGCAACCTGGGTGACCAACCATAGGTCCATAGCAAGGTCAAGAGAAAAGCTAAGCCCTAAGCACTAAGGGACTGGTGGGTGGGTGACTCACGGCGAAAAGGTGAGGAAATGGGCAGAATGGCTGGCGCAGCTGAATCTTGAGTAGCAAACCACGCCCCCACCAAGCCACCCGGCTGGGTGCTCAACCGGGGGCGTGGCATGCCAGCCATGTGGGTGGGGCAGGGGGCATAACGCTGGAACCGCGTCCCGCCCACAACACCTCCCCTCCAGAAGGAGGAGAGGCCTTAGCATCACCAACGCCTGGGCAGTGTGTCTAGAAGTCCTGGGCTGCCCAAATCGACAAGACCTCCCTCTCAGCTTTGCTGATGTGGTCCAAAGGAAAGCAGAGCAAGACATTCAGGCCCAGCTTGGCTGCAGGAAGGAGGTACAGACGCTCTGCTGTATACGATCTGTTTACCCCTAGGGAAGGTGCTTATGGGATTTTCTGCCTCAGGTGCCCAAATACCTTGGTGAGCCTTGACTTCTCTCTGTGTGTGTTTGGATTTGCTGCTCCTTCTCAGGCAGTAAAAATGTCTTGGAGCAGCCCAAGGACTTCTGAGCACAATCTTAGAAGCTGGGAAGGTTCATAAGGGAACAGGTGGTTCAGTTCCTCTGGTCCCAAGCCATTTTAAGTTTCAAGCGAATATTTCAACAGCATTCTTGGAATACTGCCATGGAAGGCAAAGGTGGAATTTTAATTTCTGAAAAAGAAAGGTGCAACACCACAGTCTTCTGCTATAATTTGAAGTATTAAGAGGCAACATGGGGTGAGAGTGAGTTATTCAGTCAGTCTGTTCTCTGAGATATCCCTTACTATTCTCATCTTTATTTAAAAAAGGAAAAAGGGAGGGCTATGGTAAAACAGACCAGAGGATGCTACTTGGTTAAAGGAATAAGAGGTGGGGGTAATGTTACAAGACCTGCTAAAAGGCTACAGCACTGATATTTTCATACCTGTTTTTTAAATATATATATATATATATATATTAGAAAGAGGCTGAGCTGGCTGAAGAAACTTGCTCTGAAAGATTGGAGGTGACTATGAGGAAAGGAGAGGAAAAAATGCTGTATTTTTCGTTCCATAAGACACACCTGACCATAAGACGCACCTAGTTTTTAGAGGAAGAAAACAAGAAAAAAAATATTCTGAATGAAACAGTGGATGTATGATTTTTGTGGTTCATGCTATAGCTATGGACATGCTATGTGATCTGATGGTGAATTTGGGGTGACCCAATGCAAAAATCCTGAGGATCCATGTGGATCCGTGCTTTGTAACCACATTTTTGCGCCATTGCAGCCCCATGAAACAGTGGATGCGCGGTTTTTTTGATGCAGGCTGTAGCCATGGACATGCTATGTGATCTGATGGTGAATTTGGGGTGACCCAATGCAAAAATCCTGAGGATCCATGGGCTTTTACCTCCCCCCTCCCAGGCAGTCTCTTTTATCGCTAGCATCCCTTATCTCCCTCCCCGATCACTTGCCAATCAGCTGCTTTCTTTCAACACTCCCTTCCCTCTCGTTTGTCTTAGTGTCTTTTCCTTAGCTGGAGCAGTTTTTTTGCTCCTCCTTTTCTTCTAATTTCTCTCCTCATTGCTTTAGGCTTCCTGCCTCCTCTCCTTGCAAGTTCGCTGTCTTTACCTCCCCCCTCCCAAGCAGCCTCCTTTATTGCTAGTGTCCCTTATCTCCCTCCCCGATCACTTGCCGATCAGCGGCTTTGTTTCAACACCCACTTCCCTCTTTCAAAAGAAGAAGAAGCATGATCTGCTTTTCACCCCTGGGCAATTCAGCTCCAGGGACCACGCATTCGCTCCATAAGACGCACAGACATTTCCCCTTACTTTTTAGGAAGAAAAAAAATGCATCTTATGGAGCGAAAAATACGGCACTTTGAGAACCAACTCCAGAATTCTGTGTACTAGCTGTAAGTGGCAAAGAAGGATGTTCAAAAGGACCAGAGACATAGCAAAGGAGATCTGGAGGCAAACCTCCTCTCCTATTGTATGGCTTGGCTTCCTCTTGCTGGGTCACTGCAACGCTTGCTTGGCTTCAGTTCACCCTTAAATAATCTAGGAACCTTCAGTTGGACAGTGTTTCATTAAACTTTAGCCTCACGCAAACTGTCTTTTCAGGCCCTGCAGCATTCCAGGACAACAATATAATCATATGTAATTACTGCAGCATATTTTAGCTGCTAGTAACACAACTGGGAGGTTTGAATCCTGCAGAACATCATAAACTTCTCAAGTTTTTAAAAAAAGAATAATCTACTGTATGCTCGTTTAGAAATAAATCTCTGTGCACTTAACGCAACTTCCAGTGGTGTAACTTGCAAGTACCCAAACCATTTCATCAATGAAATATGACTTGCATATTCTAGCATATGACTGTTAGGAACATAAATATAAATGGGTATAATTTGCCTTCTCTCTATGCAATAATTATTCATTTTTTTCTTCCTTTTCAGACACAAACGGTGACACAAAGGTCACTAGGGCTCCCTATTGCCATAATGACTAGTTGTGTGGATGCCTTGACATGTCATAGATGAGTGATGAGGTGGTTTGCTATGTCACAAAAATCTGGTCTGAGTCAAATGACTGGATAGCCATGTTCTCCTCCTGTGTCTTTAATTTCAGAGCATTCGTATGACAAATCAGCAAACCAAAAGCATATTGCTCCAAGATAATATAACTGTTTAAGTGTCTGCTTCAGTAATACACATCTAGACACACAGTTCCCACACAGTTTAATACAGTACTTTAATTAAAGGAAATTTGTGCAACGGTCATTCAAGGGCATCTTGGAAACCCCTTAATAATACCTCCAGAGTGGATAATCTAGAATTGATTCAACCTCAGCAGTGAGGTCACTGTGTGGCTATTAATCTTTAGCAAACAGAGCTATTATTTTAGACTAACTCTTTCCAAACAGGCATTCGTCAAGAGTCAAAGCAATGAACAATTTTCAGGGGAGACTTTAAAATGGCAAACTGGAAGGGCTTTCAGCTAGGGCTAAATATATTCTCTATCTCTGGGGTTGCCAGCCAGACACCTGTGGGTTCCGTTGTGCCCTTGAGAATGTCCCCTTGTGCCAGCGAAGCTTCTGGTTCCTCATCCCCAACCCTTTGCTTCTGAAATGGAGAGAGTAAGGTCCCATGATTGTCAGCCCACAGGGCCTTTTTTCCTTCTTGAAAAGTACGGCTGGGAATGGAGGGGCTGGGGAAGGAGGCAGGCGACAAAAGTGGGACACTGCACAAGTTAGGCTGAATAAAGATGGAGTGCACAGGACAGAAAGGCCAGCAAATTCCAGCAAATCGGTCCCTCTTGCAATTTTACAATTTTTCATGGGTTTCCCCTCAAAGTCATGGCCCTCAAATTGCAGGTTGCATCTGTGTCCACAGATATGGATCCAGCCCTTTCCAGGCCTGCTTTAGTGCAAAAACATGGATCCAAGTCACAGATCCTTGCAGGTCTTCACACTTTTTATAAGAGACTGAACCCCTCAAAACCACTATCAGATCATTGTTATCTGTGTTTTCACAGATGTGTTCTTTGATTTGCTGGTAGTTTTGTGTTCCTCTTATGTAAAGTTCAGTGCTTTGAATGAATATTTTTATGGTGCTGGCAGGCTCTGAATCTGTGTTTTTTTTACTGTATTGTTTACAAGCTTTAACCAGATTGTTTGTTTCTGAATGGGACTCCATGTATAATCATGGAAATTTATGAAGATCTGCTTAATTCTACTGGATCAAACTTTTACCCCAGTGAACTATTTTGTGTGTGTGATGTTTTCCTTCTAACTTTTGAGGAAGGATGAGGGAAGCAATTAGAGGAGACAGGACCCACAGCACACACTCAAGATTTCAAATGTGTCCACAGGCCCCCAAAATGTTGGCATCTCCATACTTTTCATATCTTAATAAATTATCTCCTCTGTTCTGGACCTCTTGACAATCATGGGATCTTACATCTTTATTGTTGTATCTTACTGAGGACGGCTTTTGTGCATTTCACCAGTTCTAAACTACTTTGGGAAGTAACCATCCTGAAAAGCAGCACAGATGTCTTTGAAATAAATATATCGCAGCTGAGGTGACAAGGGAGATGTTCACCTAAAGATGGGAAAGATAACTTTCATAAGGAAGACAGGGCTGAGAAACCAGAGAACATGAAGCAAAACGTTTCATTCAAGAATTTTTCTGCCCATTCTTGTGGAATGTAGCTGATAGAAATAGCTTGAGGAGTTCTCTGTGTGTGTAAATCAGTCTTATTACAGGAAGGACTAATAAGCTCAGAAATAGCCTCCTTCCCATTTAATTTTAGAAATAGCCATGGCTAACTTTTCCTGTTGACTACTGATAAGAATGTGAACACAAGGTAAAAACAGTGTGTCTAGAACCAAAGTCAAGAGACTCAGAGGAGCTTCAGCATAGTTATTTGGGTATCTAATCTAGTAGTGATGTATGGAAGTGAGAGCTGGACCATAAAGAAAGCTGAAGGCCGAAGAATTGATGCTTTTGAATTATGGTGCTGGAGGAGACTCTTGAGAGTCCCATGGACTGCAAGAAGATCAAACCTATCCATTCTGAAGGAAATCAGCCCTGAAAGCTCACTGGAAGGACAGATCCTGAAGCTGAGGCTCCAATACTTTGGCCACCTCATGAGAAGAGAAGACTCCCTGGAAAAGACCCTGATGTTGGGAAAGATGGAGGGCACAAGGAGAAGGGGACGACAGAGGACGAGATGGTTGGACAGTGTTCTTGAAGCTACCAGCATGAGTTTGACCAAACTCCGGGAGGCAGCGGAAGACAGGAGTGCCTGGCGTGCTCTGGTCCATGGGGTCACAAAGAGTCGGACACAGCTAAACGACTAAACAACAACAACAACAAATCTAGTATATCTTTACTCTATATCTCTGATACATCTCTTCCCCCCACAAAATATGTTCAAAAATGACAATTCAAGAGGAATGCAACCAAGATTACATTTCTGCTTATATAGAGGACTCACTAACTTTACTTCTTTTAAGGTATACTTTCCATTCTTCAGGTAGAGGGGGAAATCTGAAATCCATAGCATGAAACTAAGCAGCTCTTTAAATCCTGACTATAATGTGTTGGAAGAAATCAGCACATCTGGAGCAATTCACATGCGTGGTTTACCGATCACTAGATAATTATCAGGCTGACTGGGTGATGGGAGAGATGGTCGGTGGCCCTAGTCCACCAAGCACCACAGTCCTACCCCTAACCATGCTAACTCCTCTTTTAAAACTTCTGATCTCGAACTGTGTTGGCTGCTACGAGAAATAACCACCCAAGAGAACCTTTTAAGCTTCACCTTTGTTCAGCTGATGAAATCCTGATTCAAACATTACATCCCTTTGGCAGCCTGCAGCACAGGGCCTCGATTCAAGTCCACCTGGAGATGGTAGGTAGATACTGTATGTCATGTGCAGGGTTCACCTGAGGTTTCAGCACATGTGGACATTGTGCATCTAACTTCATGGGAGACTGTGGCGAAACAGCCTGGTCAGGATACATTTTTATAAAATGTCTCCAGTCTGCCCTTTCCCATGGTTTTTGATTATTATTTTTTAAAGAATAATAATATTAATTTGGCATCACAGAGTCTCACTGAGTCTCACTGACCACACTTGCTGTTCTAAGAACTCTGTTGTTTTGTAACCCCTTTTGGCAAACAGGAGGCAGCTTTTGTGCAGCCTGAACTTTGCGCTTGTTAAGTGATTTTTGCTGCTCTCTCCACTCTCTCCAAAGGGTCACTTCTCAAAAGCTGTCAGAGCAAAGATCCACAGCATGCGATTGGATTTCCCTTTTGGTTCATCACTCGGGTATTGGATGGCTGCTTATGATGTCAGATGGCCTCAGTTCAACACTATTTGTTTTGCGAGGCAATGAACCCGGCATCAGTTGAAACTCCTCTCTGCGTCTTCACTGGGCCCCTTAACAGGATCACATACATTCCAAAAATACAATACCCTCTGTCCTATAGATGCTGCTCTGTGAAAAGTTCTATATCCTGCACAACAGCTAGGTGTTCAAGATGAACTCCTTCTCGTTTCCCTCCCACTCTTTTCACTTTAATTTAATTTAATCACTAAAAGCGCTTTACAAGCCGTGGAAACAACAAAATATATAGCAAAAGTCTCACATCCTATAACAATCTGATGCAATGCCAATAAGTCATCATAAATAATATGACTTTGAGATAAACAAGTTACCGTATTTTTTGCACCATAACACTCACTTTTTTCCTCCTAGAAAGTAAGGGGAAATGTCTGTGCATGTTATGGAGCGAATGCCTGCAGGTGGCGGGGGGGATCTGCTGCAGTCGTGAGCAGAGGATCCATGGTTCCCCTTCCTTCCCTCCTCCGTGGTTACAAAGCATGGATCCACATGGATCCTCAGGATTTTTGCATTGGACTACTCCAAACTCACTGTCAGATCACACGTCTGTGGCCACAGCATGAACCACAAAAATCATATATCCACTATTTCGTTTAGAATATTTTTTTTCTTGTTTTCTTCCTCTAAAAACTACGTGCGTGTTATGGTCTGGTGCGTGTTATAGAGCGAAAAATACGGTATATCAAATAAAGTAATGTTCAGTTATGCGTTTAGAATGGATAGCTCAGTTGGGATATCATCTCACTTAAATTCACTGTCAAAATAATAAGGAAACAAAAAATCACTCTCTACAATTACAGGCGTCCCTGTTCCTCCCACTTACACACCACTGACTTGCACTCAAATGCGTAAATAATTAGATTCAAACCTGGAAATGATAGAACTGGAGTGTCCTTGTGGCTCACGAGGAGACCCTTCCCGGACCCCAAAGAGGATGTCAGTGAGAGTGGTGGAAGCCCCACAGAGACCGGAGGCACAGTCTTTGTTTAGGCTGCTCAGCCTCCCCGCCTAACAGCTGATGGGCACAGAGTAGGGAAGCAGCATCAGCCACATTTCTGCGCATCCTCCAGCCTCCGGCCGTCCCCAGACCTTCAATTCTAGGTGTGTGTATTTTGGATACAGTATTTTTGGACTGGATTGGAGAGAGAGCAGAAGAGAGGGTGTTTAAAGAGTGTTTAGAGGGGGCTCCCCACTTATGCAATCTTTGCTTCTGTGTGCGGGGGCCTGGAATATAACCCTCAGATAAGGGGGTGGGAATGCCTGTACAATAAATAACAGAGAGGTCATAAAATGCAACGAAAACATGTAAAACAACTGAATTGAGGCATAAAGTCACATATACAATTAACAAATGCAATAACATAACTGGTCCAGTATCTAATCCACAAGATTATTTTCTGCTACGTACAAATGGATTCTTGGGAGATGCTGGAGCCATTCACAGATCCAAGCCATTACTACCTCCTCCTCTTGTCCAAGGGATGTGGACTTAGCTTTGTATATGCACTATAGGTGCTGTCAGGGGTTCAGGAGCAGAGACACAGGAGAAGGAGCAAATGGAGAGTGAGGAGGAGGAATACGAGGGGGGTTTAGGCAGTGACAGTGGTCAGAGAGAGTCCACGAGTCTCTCCAGCGAATCGGAAGATTCACAGAGAGGAGCGCCGATGGCCAGGGCAAGGGGGGTGCCAAGGGGGAAACCCCAGAAGGAAGGGGCCAGCGGGGACTCCCTGAGCAGCAGTTGGAAATCAGGACCAGCGTCCCCACCAGAGCGTAGTGGGGGGGAGGAGTCCCAGGCATCAGGACCAGTCTTCCCACCACCAGAGGGAGGAGATGAGTCAGGATTGGCCACGCCTCCATCGGAGAGCGGGGAAACGGTCAAGAGGAAAGTCACCGGCTGGGCGCGCGTGCCAAGTTCAAATGTACAGGCGAGCGGCACAGCAGGTAGCCCGGATAGGGAGCCAGGTCCCAAAGCCCGCCGGAAGGAAGGGCAAGAATCAAGGGGGTCAGCGTCAGAAGAGTCCAGGAGGGAGGAAACCCCAGGGGGCAGAAGGACCCAGAGGAGGAAGGAACAGCGCAGGAGGTGGAGCCGGGCTAGGATCTTAAACTGGTGCGGAAGGGGCAGTGACTCAGAGGGGACTTCGCCTGTCTAGAGTCTAGACGTAGGGTTGCACGCTCTGGCTTTAAAATGGAAATTTTAAAGACTTTTGTACATAATATCAGCCTGGCGTTGGTCCTCTGTGAGCTGGGACCTAGAGGGAGCCCTGACAGGTGCCATCTGTGATAGCAGTTCCAGGAAGTGGTAGACCCTGAGGCAGTTTACACCAGTTCAGGTTAGGAAGGATAACTCTGAGAGATTTTACTTTCTTGGGCTCCACTGCAGATGGTGACAGCAGCCACAAAATTAAAAGACGCCTGCTTCTTAAGAGAAAAGCAATGACAAACCTAGACAGCATCTTAAAAAGTAGGGACATCACCTTGCCAACAAAGGTCCATATAGTAAAAGCTATGGTTTTCCCAGTAGTGATGTATGGAAGTGAGAGCTGGACCACAAAGAAGGCTGATCGCCGAAGAATTGATGCTTTTGAATTATGGTGCTGGAGGAGACTCTTGAGAGTCCCATGGACTGCAAGAAGATCCAACCTCTCCATTCTGAAGGAAATCAGCCCTGAGTGCTCACTGGAAGGAACTGAACCTGCCTGGGGGACTTGAACGTAAGTAAGCATGCCCTGGATTGGTATCGGAACTAAGGCTGGTCTGCTTATGCATCCAAAACCAAAGATGAATGCTAAAGCGACACTCATAAACTTTGTTAAGTACCTCATAAAAAATCAGAAGCCAATTATAGAACAACATCGAGTGAACATGTTTCTCGTATTCCTGCTATTAGCAGGAGAGTATCAGTTGCACATGCTCCCTGCGCCTTCATCCAGGCAAAAGTGAATCTCCAGATACACATTTGTTCCAGTTGAAATTAGAGAGGCGGCCGGGATTCCACCAGCATCGCATTTCTCTTTGGCTCAAGAACCAGAGCATGTGCCTGTTTCAGATCAGAACTCTTGGGATATTTGGCAGGAAATCCTATCAAGTTCACAAGGTTGGTGTTGTTGTTTTTTAAGTCTTTACTGGTTTAAACTCTCTGACTCCTGAATTACCGGGGGGAGGGATCCATAATTTCATTTTGAAAACAGAACTGGATTATCGGGAAGCCGTTATGGAGTGTTTTTGCTCATTTCTCATGTAGCCCACGGCTAGGAGCCTAGTCTCCTTAGATCACAAACAGAATAATGCTTCAAGCAGAATGAAGAGCTGCTTGCCTACAAATACCGTTTCCCAAAATGACTGACAGCCGAGGGAACATTGCCACTCCTCAGAATTAAAACTGGAAATCTGAGCGACATGCAAAAGACTTAGCTTTAGAGTGCAGTGAGAGTCAAAAACACTCGCCATAGGAGCAAAGGCTCTGTGTCTCTGTGCGAGTTTCTGCTCTGGGTGTGCCTTCTCATTGGGGAAAGGCGAATCCATAGCAGTGGCTTCTGACAGGCTGCAAGTGGCAGACTCCTCTGACAGAAGGGAATTCAAGTAATTAAATGTTCCAATCACACCTGATGGGCAAGACGAGGCAGTGACAACTGTCCCCGCTCAAGGCTGATAGGAAAGTGGCAACGCCAGAGCAGTGAAACACGGGAGGGAGCTGGATTTGCTTATTTAGGGAATTTATATAGTGTGACAATGCCACCGCGATCTCCAAACGGTGCAAGATTCCAGGGGTCAAGGCACTAGCCCAGGGTTTGTGTTTCCTTTTGTTAATGAGGCACAGCGAAGACTGCAGTGTCTTTATGATATATGGTTTATTTACACGTACCTACAACCTGAGCCTATGATGCAGAGGTTCAAAGCATTAATACTCCGAAAGGTTCTCCCATAGCTGTAGCCATGGGTTCAGACAGACCCCAGCCATGTCTCTGACTCTCTGGATTTAACAGACTGAAACCTCTTTCCCCTAGGTTACATCACCACCACTGCAATCCTAAACTGTGTTGTGCCCGGCACACCATATCTGCTTTCTTATTGGCTCGTCACCTTGTCTTTGTTAAGTTAATGACTCATTATCAGGCTGGCCTGGATCCCTGCTGGATCCGAGGATTCAGGGGGCTGAATTAAATTCTAATCCTATACTACAGTGGATTTTCCCCACCAACGCCCATGTTGGGCTAAAGATTCCTGTGTTGCTGGGGGGGGGGGAGGCGGTTGGGTTGGGCTAAATGACCCTCATGGCCCCTTCCAGCTCTACAGTTCTATGATCCTATCCTCACAGTGGCCAAAGACTCATGAGAACTTAGGAACCCAGATAGACAGCCTCTGGACCTGGAGGTTCCACAAGGACACCGGGAAAGCCTGGCTGCTGGATCCAGCCAAAGGGGGCCCCATCTAGTCCTGGTAGCTCAGTTGGTAAAGCAGGAGTCTTTTAATCTCAGGGTTGTGGGTTCAAGCCCCAAGTTGGGCAAAATATTCCTGCATTGCCAGGGTTTGGACTAGATTAACCTTGTGGTCCCTGCCAACTCTGCAATTCTGTGTTATTCTGTGATTCTAGGTTGGCTGTAAGAATGAACATTTTGGCATTTAAAGGCATATTTAAAAAATCAAGTTTAACACCACGCTGACTCTTACCAACATGAGGAGAATGTGGAGGAGGGCTGAAAAACAATGAGCAATTGTAGGAGCCTGGAAGTTAAGCCATATGCAAGCACAATATGTGAGAATGCAGAAGGCATTTACTGCTTACATTACACGGGAGTGAAGGTGGATGCATTCTCAGGGTCAGGGGATGAACAAAGACTAAAACAGCTGTGCAAAGTGAGTGATATCAGACCCAGCTCTCTGAGCTGGGCTGAGACCTGAGATTCTGCCCCCAGGACAGTTCTGTCACTATAGCCGATGCCTCACAGCAAAGGCGTCCCATTGAGGGAAAGGCAAAAACCTCCCAACTAGGAGCCAACTGCGATTGGCAGGCCAATTCCTTTCTGGCCTGGTGAACCAGCAACCGCAAAAGACTCATTGAATGAAAGTGAGGAGAGAAGGTGCAGAAAGGCCCAGTCACATGGGCAACTATTTCTTGCATGGCCGCTCCTGCCATGCCTCCACAACTTTCATGAGACTTCTATCCACTTCCATGGGAAAAATAGGCATCAGAAGTTGTAGTCCTACAGACTACAGAAATTATTCTTCCTTTATGTTCTGTGACTATGCTTACAGTCTTTTGACAATGCCCTCATCACTACAGAATCTGTAATATGAAGGCACTTACAGAAAGGTTCTCTGCGGCTCCCACCTGTTTGTGAAGCTCTCTTCCTCTGGAGATTTGCCAAAGTCTGAAGCTCTTGGAAGCACTTTAAGACTTTTGTTAAGTTGGCGTTGCACAGCCTGGGTTAAGCTGGCACAGGAGCAATTTTAATTTAACATAATACTTTAATATTTAATATTTTAATGGGCCTCTCCATTTTATTGAACAGATAGCATTGTTACCTTCCCCAAGCCATCCAGATGAGTTGCGTTTTTATCTATTGTTGTTGTTTAGTTGTGTCTGACTCTTCGTGACCCCATGGACCAGAGCACGCCAGGCACCCCTGTCTTCCACTGCCTCCCGCATTTTATCTATCTGTACATATAATAAAAATGTAAGTGTTATCATGCTGCAGTTTGCTTAGCCACAGACAGGTGGCACTGAAAACTACAGTGTGCTGAGAGACAGTGAATGGGTGGTCCAGGTGAGCTACAGAGGGCCTGCCACAACAGACTACAGCAGCCTTCAGCTCAACTGGCTCCTTCACCTGACATCCTTGGGGTCCCTGCCCATAGGATCTAGCCACCTGCACGGCCAGCTCCACTACTGGCTGCCTTCCTCCTTCCAGGCTGATTGAAGATCAATGGTTGCCACCCCTACATTTTCCTGGGACTCCTGGATTTACAGGGCTGCCTTCAGATGGCTTGGGGGTCGGATAATTGCATACCCTCCAACATTTCTCTGATGAAAACAGGGACATCCTAAGGAAAAGTGAGACATTCCAAGATCAAATGAGAAACTGGGATGGCTTCTGTAAATCCAGGACTGTCCCTGGAAAATAGGGACACTTGGAGGGCCTGCACTGTCAGGGTAACATAAGTGTTTACAGGTTTTGTAAGTTTTGTGG
This sequence comes from Podarcis erhardii, assembly GCF_964252035.2. Taxonomy (NCBI): domain Eukaryota; kingdom Metazoa; phylum Chordata; class Lepidosauria; order Squamata; family Lacertidae; genus Podarcis; species Podarcis erhardii. The sequence goes on from NC_138513.1 coordinate 46,816,134, forward strand.
TACTTTGAAATTCTGCAAAACCTGCCAGCCCAGTGTGACAACTGGATACACAAACCCCCCTTGTGTGTATACATCATGACACCGACATGTGTCAATCTTGAGGCCTCAGTTAACAGCAGACTGTCTCCCATTTGGATTCCTGTGAATGAGCAGAAGTCAGAAGGTCACAGCTCTGAAGATTGCCTAATTCACATTTATTTCTCCCGACCTTAATGAAGCAATCCACTGATGCCCTTGCAGTGCAACAAATGATGTGTACTTGCCTCTCCATCTGAAACCAAGTCAATGATTGATGGTCGAAGAGAGAAACCAGGCCAGAAGATTGGCAAGCTCCCCTACTGGATATGCTTTGATTCAGCACAGCCAGCAGAATATAATCTTAGCTTGATCATTCCAGTGCTGAGCAAGTTATGTTTCTGAACCAGGGGGTCAAGGGTCACTGCATAGTACAAATAAAACCAGAGCGTATTTCTGTATGCCTGTGGAAGGACAGCAAACTTTCTACCATTTAGAATGTGTTTGACACTTTGCAGAAAAAAATAAGTGAGGGCTGGGAGTCTGATGCATTTGGCAACAGCCATGTTGCAGTGTATGTAGTCATGGTGCATGCTGAATTCGTGGTCAAATGATCATAGAATTGTAGAATTGCAGAATTGGAATGTACAGGCAGTGGCGTAGCGTGGGGGGTGCAAGGGGTGCCAGCCGCACCGGGCGCAACATTTTCGGGGGCGCACTCGGAGCTCTCTGCCCCTACCTGGTCCTGGCTCACTCTCTCTCTCACAGTGCTGGCTGTGCGAATCTGATCCGAGCTGCCGGGTCGCCGCCCACTGTGGAGGGGGAGGGTGCCAGGCGTGCATTGCGGAGCGGAGAGAGAGCGAGGGAGGGACTATCTGGGGGAGGGAAAATGCAGCGGCCGCCCAGCGCAGAGCTGAGCGCAGGAGAGAACTACATCCGACCAGCCCAGTTTTGGAGGGAAGGTGTTAGTTGCGGCGGAGCCCTGGCGCCCCGGGAGGCTGGCCGGGCCGGTAATGGGGCTGGCCGGTGGCGCCGCTGCCATCCTGCGGACAAAAGGGCTGCCGCCCCCGGCCGAGCCCCCCCCCCGCGAAACCAGGAGCAGCTCTCTGGTGCTCGAGGGCTTCGCAGGCCCTTCATCTCCCCTCCATTGGCGCCTCAGCCCCCAGCCCTGCCTGCGCGGCTCCTGCGTCTGGGGGCGCGCTCGCGCGGATGGGGTGCCGCTCCCCGCTTGCAAATGGTGCCCGTAAAGTCACATCAGAGACGCCCCCGGGACCCAGTTGCTGCCTTCTTCCCCGCCATGTGATTAAGCCTCGCACTACTTTGTGGCAGTGGTGTAGCGTGGGGGGTGCAGGGGGGGCCGGCCGCACCGGCCGCAACATCTGGGGGTTAGGGTTAGGGGGCGCAAATCCACGGGTTAGGGGGCGCAAATTACTTGCCTTGCCCCGGGTGCTGACAACCCACGCTACGCCACTGTGTACAGGTTTGTACTAAATGACCTTTGGGATGCTCCCAACTCTCCAATTCTACGATTCTAAGATGCACAGCATTCTTGAAGGGTGGCTGCCTGGCCTCTGCTCAAATACCTCCCACCTGAAGTGACTTCTCCTGCAGGGCCTTCTTATCTATAGGTGCTAGGGGTGCAGGGCACCTGGGCGCCGGGCTCTCAGGGGCGCCAGGCCGAGAGTCCGGGGCCCAAGAGTAGAGTCGGGGAAGAGCCCACCTGCTGGTCAGAGTGCCGTGGCAGACTCTACTGGTGCGGGCAGCTCTGTGCCGTGAGTTTGGGGGCGACCGAGCCAGCGAGACACTGAGGTGGCCAGCCGGCTCCGCCCTCCTCCGTGCCTGGGACTTGGCAACCGGGGGGGGGGCGGCGCAGGGTGGATTTTTGCACCCCAGCACCGCATATGCTTAAGACGGCCCTGTTCTCCTGCTTCAGCTTATCACCGCTTGTCTGTGATCTTTGCCCACGGGGAACTATGCCAAAGTCAAGTTTCACTATTTGCAGCGATCTCTACGGTAAGATGGCAGCTGTGGTTTGAATGGGCTGCCGCTCTGTGAAGTTGGTGAACTCATTGCCCAAAGCGGTCAGCTAAAATGTGTATGACACACACCCAAAGACCAGGAAATTTCAGAGAGACGAAACCCCGTGGGGGATACGAGGCCTGTTACTTGGAGGCCTATGGTACTGAGGGGTAATGAAATAAAAGTTATACATTGTGCCGGCCTTTGGGAATGTTATGAAACAAAGGCAACCCTTTAGTGTGCTAGAAACTGAGCAGTCCTGGGTCACGGCACCTCTGTGCTGCTTGCTCTTTGTCGGGCAGGACTTCATCATTGTGTTAAATAAGCTATGGTAAAAGACCTATAATAATTGTAGGGCTGGGGTGGTACAGAGAGTCTGACTCTGTCAACCATGAATTCTGCAGGAGTTGCCTGTCGGTCTGCCTACTCAACAGCTTAGCATTTGGGATGGCTCTCAGTCATCCCACGGGGAAAAGAAATTCTTAGAGAAGTACCCCTGACATACTGGAGCATATCTTCCTAGTCTACCTGAATCACAGGTAGACTTCCAGCTCTTTGCCTTGCCCGATAGATAAGGAAAAATAGTATATAAGTATACATTTTATTTGTTTATTTATTACTACATTTACAGTAGCACCCTTCATCAGAGGATCATGGGGTGGTTTTGTTAAGCGCAATTGGTTTAATTCACACAGAAATGGTGAATGCTTGTGTAGTGGTGAAAAAGGTTTAACATGGGGATTTTCCATGGGGATATATATGAGACCCTTTCTCATATATAGTGGGGAGGTGTGTGTGTGTGTGTGTGTGTGTGTGTGTGTGTGTAAATATGAGATAGGGTCTCCGAGCTCTAGCTGAGTTGATATTTAACTGATTGCTGTTCTCTGGTAGGAAGCATATCTCCATAATTCACTTTATATTGATGGGCTGTCCTCTTCAGTGCCCGATACTGACTTTTTCTGGCCGCCATTGCATAAGAAAATGCAGTGCCATTCATGTAATCCCATCTCCCTTGCTCAAGGCAGCTCTTTTGCATTCCAACGGCTTTGCCGAATGTTTTTTTTGACAGGTGCATGTTTCTCTGCAAAGCCTCAAGTGGGCATCCGCCTCAAGAAGCACAACGCAATTCAACATCCTGTTTGTTTTGCTCTGGGAAAATAATTATCCTATTTAATTGGGATTTTATTATGCTTTCAGAAAGGATAGGCGACACCAGCTACCCTTCTCTTCATGCACTGTATGAAATTCTACTCCTTTGGATTTGCTAAAAGCCGCAGCATTTGATATCTGTACTGTACAATCTGACCTTGAACTCGTCTTGATTTAACATAACTGGACACATGAGATACGTGTGAACTTTCATGAATCTACAGTCACCCACATCTTCTTTTCCTCCTTAAGGTTCTTTTCCCATTTATCCTTATGTTTGTCCAGTAAACATCTTGATAGCAACACACTGAACTGATGTCACGAGTCAAACTATTGCTGTATGAAATAACTTTTTTTTTTTTTGGCAAAGGAATGCGTGTTTCAAAATTATCTTCTGAGCCAGCTGTTCTCCTGTTTGCAGCACACTGCCACACTGGGGATAATATCTAGACCCTTGTTCTAGAAGGGAGAGTTAGATAGTTGTATTTATGCCACACTTACTGCACTGACATATTTGGATCGCAAGTTGCTGTTAAACCTTTAGCTCTTTAGAAGGGGAAAAGAAGAAAGAGCTGGAGAAAATGGTTGGAGAGAACCTAAGAGAAAATTAATAAATTTTGGAAGAAAAACGAGGCATATCAGAAGCACTTTGGGGAGGGAATAATGGAGTTGATAGCCACAAAATCCGGTGATTACCATTAACTAAGATTATTCTTAAACAGAATAGACAAGCTAATGCAAGGGGCATGTATCAAACCTATTAAGCATAATAAATAAATGGAAACTCCATGATCAATGTCAGGATGCCAGTGAAGACCACTGGCTATTGCATTTTTGCCCTCCTTCTGGGCTTTCATTAAACATGGTTCAAGGCCAGCTGCAATCAAAGCAACACCATTTAGGCATTAAGTTCATAAAACGGAAGTCTGGATTCTGAATGCAAGAAATACAGTAACTTCATTTTCAGTTGTCTTGTCAGTGAATGTGAAAATGAAATGGCATGTGGAGTTCTTCCAGTGTCGCTTACCTTACCGGCATACAATTCAGTCAGCTTTCATTTCTCGACTCACATGCGTATATGCGTGGAAGTAATTAAATAAATTGATTTAAACTGCAAAAAAGGTGCAAAAACGGCCCCCAAAGAGGAGGAAAACCGCAGGAACGGAGCAGTAGGACCCCTCCATGGAGCTTCAAGATCAAGTGTGTGAATGCAGACATTGTGCGACCACACAAGGAGATATTTGACCAGTGGAAGAGACAACTGTGCCAGCTGTTCTTCTGCAAGGCACCATCAGCAGGAAGTGAATCTGAGTCACAGCCAGGCCCTTTGGGGTACTGATCTATCCCACTTGTCATTGTTTCCACCTGGTCCTCCAATGATGAGGAAGACTTTGGAGGACCATTGGAGCCACCATTGCCACCATTCAAGCCAGTCTGGTAAGTGCCGCTGGTTTTTAAAAGGGGTCTTCAAGGGTTTCCAGAGGTTCAGAGGGTGTTTACTGGTAATTTAGATGGTATTCCCCACTGTACCTGATTTCACATATATGCACAGTACCCGGGAACGTAAGCCCCGTCTAATTGGGGAGAAGCACATGGAATTTTATCTTTCTTTTGGTTTTACTGCTTCTGTAGGGTCAGAGCATCAGTCCAAGGCAAGCGGGGAGCCAGAAGAAAATGATATTGGATTCGCTTCAAGCACAAATTCAGAGAAGGCTGTAATCTAAAGCCTGAGTGGGGTCAAGTGAGCAGTCAAAGACGGCCTAACTGCTCATGCTCAAAATATATTTGGGCTTTCTCATGCCGTTGCATAGACAAGGCAGCCCCAGCGTGTTTGAATTTCATTCTTCTATTATCTTCTCGGGGGTGAAGACAAAGTTCACTTGTTGTATTCCCTACCACAGGACAAAAAAGCTTTTTGTGTTTATATTCTTTACTCATAAACCTCACACAACAGCATAGGTCAAATTCATATTTTCCCACACTCTACCTCTGTCACTGGCTTAATCTGAGTAATTGGAATGTACACGATTCAGGCAGGACTCCCATAGGAAAGGTTCAAATTCCTCTCTCCCACATGAACAATTTCCTACACTGAAAAAGAAATCCCATCAAAGCCTTCCCAGCATGTTGTTCCTGGAGACACCCCACCGCCAAGATACCCTAATGTTTCCATCTTCTTCGGAATCCTCAAAACATGTCCTTTGAACTTAGTGTCATTGAGGTCAAAAAGAATTCTTTCAAAATAAATGGTCCAGGGGCTGGAACCTAACACTAAGAGAAGTTGTATTTCAAGTTTGGATAGTTGCAGGCCCACTGAGGCACAACAGGTGCTGTTTTCTGTAAGTTCAAGTTCTTCTTCTTTGGTGATCACTTGTAAGATTGTCTTTCATGAACATGGTCTTAACAGTGAGTCCGTAAGTGACTGTGGAGGCCAATTCTGGATCCACACGTCCTTCCACAGCGGGGACATAGGTTTCTGGGTGAGAGTTGATCACGGTGAGGGTTTGCCAAGAGTGCCTTCCTCTTAGCACGTTTCTCCCTTTTGTCCTGAGTTCGAGCATCTTCAAAGTCCATGACACCTTTGGTAAAGGCTGTTCTCCAGTTGGAGCACTTGCAGGCCAGGGTTTCGCAGTTGTCAGTGTTTATACTACATTTTTAAAGATTTCCCTTGAGAGAGTCTTTAAACCTCTTTTGTTGACCACCAGCATTACGCTTTCCATTTTAAAGTTTGGAATAGAGTACAGTGGTACCTCGGGTTACATACGCTTCAGGTTACAGACTCCGCTAACCCAGAAATAGTACCTCAGGTTAAGAACTTTGCTTCAGGATGAGAACAGAAATTGTGCTCCGGTGGCGCAGCGGCAGCAGGAGGCCCCATTAGCTAAAGTGGTGCTTCAGGTTAAGAACAGTTTCAGGTTAAGAACAGACCTCCGGAACGAATTAAGTTCTTAACCCGAGGTACCACTGTAGTTGCTTTGGAAGACAATACTCAGGCATCCTCACAACATGACCAGTCCAACGAAGTTGATGTTGAAGAATCATTACTTCAACACTGGTGATCTTTGCTTCTTCCAGTACACTGATATTCACCTGTCTTACCAAGTGATGTGTAAAAGTTTTCGGAGACACCGTTGATGGAATCTTCAAAGGAGTTGGAGATAAGTGGTCCATGTTTCACAAGCATACAGTAAGCCTACTGTATCCTTACCTTGCCTTTCTGTATGTACCAGCCCTACCATTAGGCAATGTGAAGCAGCCACCTCTGTGGCAAAGGCCAAGGATCCGGGAGCAGTGGTGAGGTGCTGGAGAACAGACATGAATTGCCAAGCAACCTGATACACTCCCTAAGCTAGTCTGCTGCCCTCCATTGTGATGGACTATACTGGCCCACTGAAATAAGATCCAGCTGCCAGCCCAGTTGGACTGGAGAAAGTTACTTTCTTTTCCTTTGCCTTGGGCTGCAGCATATGGTGTGCCCATCCTGCTTTCTATCAATGGCTGGGTTTCCCGTGGTGATTTTACCTCCCCGTAACACTCCTCACAGCTAATTCAAAGACGGTGAATGTTGACTTCAGCAAATGGCATGTCAGGCCGGTGGTATAAATGTCACGGAGAGCTGCTTCAGCCTTCGGCTGTTTTTTCAGGACTTCCAGACATCAGCTATATTAGGAGAAGGTTTATGTTGCTATTACAGTTGCTGGCAAAGATAATCTGTGCAGAGGTTAGTATAGTAAGAGGCTATTTTGAAATCCAACCCAATATTCAGTTTGATATCTGAGTGTACAGGTGACTCAGCTCTTTCCACCGAGTATGGCTGTTTCTGCTTTCTTGTAAAGAAAAATATCCTCCTCAGCTTGCATTTGATGTTCTTTAGCTACATTTCAAAATGTATTTCACCTTGAATATTTTTGGCATTTTATCTGGAAAATTGATAGCCCTCCGGTTAAAGCTAAGCCAGTTGGCACCAACACGTCACTGTTAATTATGAAGGATTATTATTATCTTAAACCTGGATGTGCTCATTTACTTTTATACCTTTAGTTAGCCGTGCAGATGTTATCATTTGCATTTTATTGCCTCATTGTTATTGATATTTTTAATCTTTATAAATGAGATGTTTTGAATGCAAAGTATACATCCATAGCGTAAAATAAAAATGGATTATGTGAAAAACCGTCAGTCATGTGTCAGTCATGAAGCTACCATCAATCAATTTCACTAGGTAAATTTGAGAATTAGATAAGAAAGAGAGAGAAAATCCATTAATAGTTTAGGTTGGGGTGATCAATCTGCCACCTTCCAAATGTTATGCTTCAACTCCCAAGTTGTCATGAACTGGGAGGAAGGGGAAGAGGATTCCAGTGAAGTGTTTAGCCATGCCTGGTACACACCAGGACAAGCTAAGATGGAGAAGAAGAGGTTGGGGACTTGGGAGGTACTCAAAGGACATCAGAGGATGCTGCAGGAACAAAAGAGAAGCAAGACAGAGTGTCAGGTGTGCGTGCAGGAGCCAGGCCCTGTGACCAATAGGGCTTCGCAGGACTGGGGCCTTCCTTTGTTCTGAAGAGGCAAGGTGTGGCCTCACAGGTGAGGCCGATTGGTAACTCACAGCACCTGCTGGTAAGAGCCGGGAAGGGATATAAGGTCAGCTTTCCCCTTCAGCTCTTTGCCACAGCAACACGTTCCCTGCCTTGCTGCGTTTGGCTTCTTGCTTCCTGACCCTTGGCTTCTTGACTCCAGGCTCTCTGACCCTCAGATTCTTGGCTTCCTGACTCTTGACTTCTGGACCCCCATTTCTGCTCCCACCCCACCATCTTGCCCCCGGTCCTGATGTCCCCTGCCGGGACTTTGATCACCTGTGAACCAGACCGTGACACAGAGACTCTGTGTCTGCCCAACTTTCCCCATTGATGGACCAAGGCTTGGCTGCTTTAGGAACTCCACTGGACTCTGATTTTGAGACTGAACTGAGGATCCTAATCTTGGGTCTTCTGTAAAGACAGGGAAATGACCTTACAGATGGACCAAACTTTTCTCATTACATTGGACCTGAACCTGTATTTTGACCATTGGGCTACCTGACTTCTCTCTAGTGTTGTCCTAGGACTTCCCTCAGAGTACGCCGGGGTTCAGGACACATATCAGGGACAGGCAGAGCCCTGATGAGTGTGTGGTAGGGGCAGGGGGCTGGAGGTTGGTCCAGGAGAGGGGGTCAGTGATTTATGGAGTTTTGTGCCACCTGCAAGGCAAGAGCCAGGGCTGGAGGAAAGGGAAGTCCAAGGAATCAGAGGTGGGGGTGTAGGACATGTCAGAAGTGGAGGCAGGGGCTGTTCACATGAGCGGCAGGCTGGCTGAATCTCTGCCATCCCCTGCCCCACAGTCTCCTAGAACCAAGAGGGGTTTGAAGAGGCAGGTGCAGTGAAAATATATATGTCGGAAAAATCCCCTACTGCCATCATATGGAACAGGAAAGCTGTTTGTATCACTGTTTGTCTCTTTGTAGCAACCAAACCAAAAGAAGGTATAGCAAAGGCCCTTTGAGAAGGAAGCATCTGCTGCTACCATGGCAAAGAGATCTAGTGGATCTCTTTATCAACCTGCCCCCAGCATTTGTTACACCCAACACACACAAAATAAGGCAAGCACCCCCTGCTTGCTGCCACAAGCAGGCAAAATACTAGACCACTACATGAATGAGTGGCCACAGTTATTCCAGCCAGGGCCGGCCCACTCATGAGACAAGGTGAGACAACCACATTGGGTGGCAGGATCTACAAAGACAGCATATATATTCCGATGTAGATCTTTGTTCCTGATGTAGATCTTAACTCACCCCTTCTTCCCGGGTGAGGAGGGAGGGATGCCATTTCATGGTCCACCTCAGGCACCAAACCCTCTTGGATTGGCCTCAATCTCAACCCTACTTTACTGAACACAGAATCTGAATCACCCTTTTAACTCAGAAGAACCTGTCCTCAGCTCCGTATTTGGAGGAGGGGTTAACTGCCACATGGAGTACTCTCTCAAACTCTAACCCAGGGGTCAGCAAACATTTTCAGGAGGGGGCCGCTCCACTGCCCCTCAGACCTTGTGGGGGGCCGGACCCACCCTCTCCTGAAAGCACACACCCCCCACTGCCACTTACGCTGCAGCTGCTGCCTCATCTTCAGCATGGGTGCAGAGCCCATGCCACTGGCCTCCCTGCCGCCACCACTTCCTCCCACTCGGCTCTTGGCCATATGCGGCCGCATCAGTGGGAAGGAAGGGGAGCGGCCCAGAGGCGTCTGTGGCTTCGGATTGGCTGCAGGGGCCTCCTGCAGCCAATCCGAAGCCGCACCAGCGTCGCGGAAGTCAGTCCCCGAACGGCAAGGCTTCCACGCCATGCTGGTTTAGCACGGGGACTGACCGGGCAGCAGGCATAGCTGTCAAGCGTCCCTTATTTGAAGGGACAGTCCCTTATTCCAGCGCCATGTCCCGCTGCTGTCCCTCATTGATGGATGTCCCTTAAATGTCCCTTGTCCCTTAAATTTCAAAGTAAGCAGCTCCTCTCCCTGCTGGCCAGGGAGGAGGGAGGCTCCAACTGTGTTGCTTGGCTGTGTTGCTCACCCAATAAGAAGTCTAAGAATGACTGGGAGGTGGAGGTTGCATGGCTTGTGCCGATCAAATCGGCCGCGTTGCCTGGGGACTCGCCTTCGCTCAGCGCTTCCCAGCAGAGAGGTGACGGTGGTTTTCCTTGAGGCTTCGTTTGGCTGCTGGCTGGGCTTTCTGCCTTTGGCTCAGAGGGATGAACATACCTGTGCTGAATCGGATGGATACGTCATCGACGGCCCACTCACCCTTGCTGGCGAAAATGTCTGTCTGGAGCGGGGGCATATGGTGGGGGGAAAGGAAAGGAGATCTTGTGGGAGGGGGGGCTTTTGAATTTGTTTTGGAGGCTCCTTCGATTGACTTATGGGGGGAAAGAAAGGAGCTGGTTGACTACAATGGTGGGTGACTGGCGATCTCGTGGCGAGGGGGGAAGGCTGTGTGTGTGTGGCTAGTTAATGCAAGCTGAGGGGTTTTTTGAATGCTGGACGGCATTTTGTTGCACGTGCTGCTGCAAACTTTGCAGTGCAAAGCCAGGCCGGGGAGCCATCTTAAGTTGAGGCTGCATGGGCCTTGTGGTGCATGTGATTCAGATTCTATTCAGTTGAACCTCTGGTTACAAAGTTGGTTGGACAGTGTTCTCGAAGCTACCAGCATGTTTGACCAGATTGCAGGAGGACAGGAAGACTGGAGTGCCTGGAACAGGTGAGGCTGCAGGTCCCTTATTTTGGCTGCTGGTCCCTTATTTTCAAGGCTGCTGGTCCCTTATTTTCAAATCTGTAAGTTGACAGCTTTGGCGGTAGGGTCCGCAAGGTTTGCGGGCCAGATTAACGAGCCCAGTGGGCCGCATCCGGCCCCCGGGCCTTCGTTTGCTGACCCCTGCTCTAACCCCTATGTAGTGCTTTCTTGTCCCTTCCCCTCCCTTCTTCGTAAGGTTTTGGAGGAGGACAGAGTCCTCCCCTGCTCTGGCCCACTGCTTGCATAACGTTTACACAAGGCTACAAACTGCTGGTGAACTCAAGCTGCATAGCTCCAGATTCACAAGTTTATTTCAAGAGTATTGGAACCCGAGTCCCTGGCTTGTGGACTTAAGGGATAAGCTGTCAGCACTCAAGAACGTATTTATTTCATGTCACACGCGGAATAAGTAGAATGCTTATTCTGGACCAGTGCAAATCAAGCAGATTTTTTTTGTTTTATTCTGGGAATGTGTTAATCTGAAATGTTTAAATCCAGGTGAGATTTTTCAGAAGTCGTTAATTTCACTCTCAACTCACAAACGATGGCAGCACATTTTGCTTTGCTTGTTTTCTGTGTGGGAAAAGGGCTCTGGCTGTTTTGAAAGGGCTAGATCCTTTGTGGGAATTCTTCATATTTTCATTTCATCTTTTACAGAACAAATTAGTTTTCTGCACAATACATAACAGACGAAGACGGCACCTGATCCACAAACCTGCTAAGCCAGAGTTCTTTGATTTCAAGTCATGAATATGTTGCTTCTTCAGGCTGTCCATGAAACACAGGGCGGACACACCGTGTAATAATTCTGGGCTTAATTCAAGGTGCTCACATTAGTGTTGAAAACCCTAAATGATAGACCACCTTCTTCTCTGCTGATTGCTCAGGCATTAAGATCTGCAGAGAAGTCTCTCAAAACTGGAGGAAATTATGGCCTTAGAGAGGGCTTTTTCTTGGGAACCCCTAAATTGTGAAACTCCTTACCCACAAATGAAAACATCACTGTGCCGCTTGTGCAGCAAGTTGAAAAAACATCTCTTTATCCTCGCCTTTAAAGTTGTTTTGTTTTATGGGACCCACCTCTTTTGCTGAATTTATATTGTTCTATTCCATTTGGAATGATTCTATATGTTTTACAATTGTACTGGTTTTTGCTTTTATAATTGTATTCTCAGCTGTCGTCTCGACTAGTAAAGGGCCAATCTGACAATTTCATATTCCCCCCTCCCCTATTAAATTCAGTTCTCCACATCAGGTTGCATTTTTTAAAAAATAAAATAAAATCCTCAGTATTTTACTGTGAATTTCTCCTAATATACTCTTTTTTAAAAAAAAAAAAATCAGTTTTACCTAATAAAATGAATTTCTTTATGTAATCTTCAGAAATACATGCATTTTCCTACATATTACTTGGCTAGACAGCTGCATTGCACAATTCAGAGAAGTGAGAATTTCAAAGGACAGTTGCATTTTGATTTGTGCATCATTTTGAAAAGGTGAAAATTAGGAAGACTCACCTTTAAATCTGAAACAGATTTCTCTGTTATCCCTGTCTAGGACCTTATGTTGAAGGGCAAATAAGAGATCTTATAAATAAGAATACATAAGTAATATATATATATATATATATATATATATATATATATATATATGCAGGTTTTGGTGTCCTCGGGTGTCTTCCCGTGTAAAAGTTGGGGTGTCTAGGCGACGTTTCGACGAGGTCTCACTCGTCATCTTCAGGCTGGTGCTTTCGGCTTCTTGTTACTGGAACAGAGCAGGATCTCAGTGTTTGAGTTCCTATAAATACTGTAGAGGGGGTGTGGTGTATAGCCTCCAATGTTCTGGGCAGAGAGGAAGTTCCCAGGCTAGTGTGCCTTTTCTTCTTTTGTTCCTTAATTACTTGAGAGATATCTTGAGTGATTTCTTGAGTGATATCCTGAGTACCACTTAGGTGGGTCATTAGGTGTGGATTAGTTGTTAAAGTCTTTGTGTCTTGACCTCTTGAACTTTGTGAAGAGTTTTCCTGAGAAGATGGCTGTACTGTACTTAGTTGTGCTCTGGCTTGGCTTCGTGTATAGGGGCGAGCTGTGGTTTTGTGACTTGTGTCAGCCAGATCTGTGTAGGGATTGCAGGGGGGTGCAGCATCCGGAGGTGCCACCATGGATTGGCTACTGGATGGTGTCTGTAATTCATCTGTGGAGAGGGTCTGGGTTTGGGTCTGGTGTGGTTGATTGGTGTTGGCGTTCTGTGTGCCTCTGGATCTGGTGTCAGTTTTTGTGGGGAGGGCTAATTTCCAGATGTCTGGCAAGCGGGATGTGTCGTCACGCTTGTTCATGTTGTGAGGGTGTTTCTCTATCTCGATGGCTTCCATGATTATTCTCTTGTGGTGATGTTCCGTGTTAAAGAGCAATTTGGAATCTGCAAAATTAATTTCGTGTCCTGTTTCTTTCATGTGTTGGAAAAGAGAGGAAGTTTTTTCTTCTTTTTTGACGGCATTCTTGTGTTCTGCGATACGTGCATTTATTCGTCTGTTTGTTTGTCCAATGTACGTGGCTGGGCAGACTTTGCAGGGTATTTCATAGATCCCTTGGTTTTCCAACTGGATTTTATCCTTGGGGTTTCTGAGGATATTGGCTATTTTTTGGTTGGTGCAAAAGGCTGTTTTGATATTGTGTTTATGGAGGATTTTGCTAATTTTATCTGTAGTGCCCTTGATATAAGGAAGGAGGGCCATGCCATTGTTTTCTTCTGTGTCTTGGTTTTTGGGGGGTGTTTCCTTTTGGATTAGCTTCGTAATCCTGTTTTGCTGGTATCCATTGGCAATTAACACGTTTGAGAGATTCTGTAACTCAGTTGTCAAGTGGTCTTTGTCAGCCAGGCGTTTGGTTCTGGAGATGAGAGTCTTGGCTACGGAGTTTATTTGTGCAGGGTGGTGGTGTGATTGTGCATGTAAGTAGCGGTTGGTGTGTGTTTTTTTCCGGTAGATAGTGTGTCCTAGGGAGCCATCAGGTTTTTTGTAGATTAGGACGTCAAGGAAGGGAAGTTGGTTGTTGGCTTCTATTTCCATAGTGAATTGTATTTTGGGGTGTAAGTTGTTGAGATGTGTGAGGAAGCTATCCAGTTTTTCCTTCCCGTGTGGCCAAATTACAAAGGTGTCGTCAACATATCTGAGCCAAAGTTTGGGTTTGTGTTCTGACTTGTCTAAAGCATTGGTTTCAAAGTGTTCCATGTACAGGTTTGCGATGACCGGTGAGAGGGGTGATCCCATAGGTGCTCCTTCTATCTGTTTGTATCTTTGTCCATTGTGGATGAAGTACGTGTTGGTTAGGCAGTGGTTGGTCAGGTCCAAGATGTATTCGGGGGGATTGTATTTGTTTTGAATAGCTGTCAAGGCTTCATTAATGGGCACTTGTGTGAAGAGAGATACAACATCGAAGCTCACAAGTAGGTCCATAGGCTCACCTCTACAAAATCTCGCTAAATTTCTCGCCAAGCAACTTCAGCCCTATGCAGAATCCATCTCTTCACACGTACCAAACTCCTTCCAGTTCATAGAAACAATAAAGAAGCAAAACCTACATCCTAATGACCTACTTGTGAGCTTCGATGTTGTATCTCTCTTCACACAAGTGCCCATTAATGGTGGCACCTCCGGATGCTGCACCCCCCTGCAATCCCTACACAGATCTGGCTGACACAAGCCACAAAACCACAGCTCGCCCCTATACACGAAGCCAAGCCAGAGCACAACTAAGTACAGTACAGCCATCTTCTCAGGAAAACTCTTCACAAAGTTCAAGAGGTCAAGACACAAAGACTTTAACAACTAATCCACACCTAATGACCCACCTAAGTGGTACTCAGGATATCACTCAAGAAATCACTCAAGATATCTCTCAAGTAATTAAGGAACAAAAGAAGAAAAGGCACACTAGCCTGGGAACTTCCTCTCTGCCCAGAACATTGGAGGCTATACACCACACCCCCTCTACAGTATTTATAGGAACTCAAACACTGAGATCCTGCTCTGTTCCAGTAACAAGAAGCCGAAAGCACCAGCCTGAAGATGACGAGTGAGACCTCGTCGAAACGTCGCCTAGACACCCCAACTTTTACACGGGAAGACACCCGAGGACACCAAAACCTGCATTCCTGTACCCGTGAAAATCTACGAAAGCAAATATATATATATATATACACATACCTGACCCTTTAAACTGGAGATTCCAGTATTCAGGCATAGAACCTGGTAATTTCTGCAAGCAAATTATGAGCTCCACTATTGAGTTATGGCCCTGCTTGCCACATAGATTCCCTACAGAATCCCGCACTGTCTCGTTTGAAAAGGGGATAGCATGAGCTCACAAGGAAGCAGAGATAGCGAGCGACCAAATGCGTTGAAAGACCTTAAAATAATTATGCATGCTACTGTACCCAATTTGTCCCAAGGCATATTGATCTGGAATTGCTGCCCTTTGCGGACTATGCGGCCGATTGTCAATGTCTATACCAGGGGTCAGCAAAGTTTTTGTGGCTTTGGTCGGTTCACGGTCCTGCAGACACCATGGTGAGCCAGAGTGTGTGCGCACACACGCACAAACGCTTCCAGTGCGGAGGAGGTGTGAGCAGCTTCCCATTGGCTGCAGGAGCTTCCTGCAGACAATGGGAAGGTGGCCAGTATCACGGAAGGCGGTCCCCACTCTACTCCGTGCTGGTTTAGCGTGGCACACGGGAGCCAACCAAGCGGGTGGCGGGGGTCCATGGGCCGGTTAAACAACGGTTGCCGGCCCCTGGTCTATACAGTTGCTACATAATCATTATTTTTATACAGTGGTGCCCCGCAAGACGAGTGCCTCGCAAGACGGAAAACCCGCTAGACGAAAGGGTTTTCCGTTTTGGAGGCGCTTCGCAAAACGAATTTCCCTATGGGCTTGCTTCGCAAGATGAAATGTCTTGCGAGTTCCTGCGGGTTTTCCCCCCCTTCCCCCCTTTTCCTAAGCCGCTAAGCTGCTTATCAGCTGATCCGCTAAAAGCCGCTAAACTGCTAATAGCGCTAATCCGCTAAGCTGTCAATGGGCTTGCTTCACAAGACGAAAAAACCGCTATACGAAGAGCCTCACGGAACGGATTAATTTCGTCTTGCAAGGCACCACTGTAGCTGGTTTTAACCAATTGCATAAAATCCATAAATCGTTTTTGTTTGTAAGCAAGGAAAATCTTCCCCCAATTTATTTATTTATTTAATTTTGACCAAGTAATAATCTTAAATAAATAAGAATAAAAATGTGCACTCCACCCCTGAGACCATGCCGTTGTAACTATCCACCCTCCCAAAATTTCAACACCTTTTGCGATGGTTTGACCTTATTCTGTTTTAACAGTACAAATTCTACAAAGAATATATCCATATCTCCTGAAAATCATTTCTCCTGTGTATTCCCTGTCTTACCTTAATGGCACATGTTAAGTTATCGTTAATAGCTACAATCCCACACCTCTTTATACCATTCTTCCATTTTATATTCTGCTTGCCCCTTCCACTTCCTGGCTACAATAATTCGTGCAGCTCTCAATAAACTTGTGAGCAAGTCTTTCATAGCCTGTGAACCTTCCACCCCATCGTAAATTGATAATAATGCTACCTCTGGACTTTTGGTCAGCTTTAACCCAGTGATTTCTGTTATCTTCTTAAACACCCTTTGCCAAAAAAATAAAAAATTGCACATATTCACACTCCCACCACATGTGAACATAATTCCCTGTTTCCTGGCATCCCCCCAACATAAATCATAAATCAATTTTAAAACAATATCAGCTTGATTAAGTTAGGATCAGTGACCTATCTGGCGCCGTACTGTTTGCTTTAACTAAAAAGCAGCTTCCTAGAACAGGCAGAGATCTTTCTAAGCCTTTGCTCTTGGATATGTTTTTTACGTGAGCCTGCCCAGGTCTAAGCCAGGGGTCAGCAAACTTTTTCAGCAGGGGGCCGGTCCACTGTCCCTCAGACCTTGTGGGGGGCCGGACTATATTTTGGAAAATAAAAATAAAAATGAACGAATTCCTATGCTTCACAAATAACCTAGAGATGCATTTTAAAGAAAAGCACACATTCAACTCTTGTAAAAACACGCTATTCCCGGACCATCCACGGGCCGGATTTAGGCGACGACTGGGCCGGATCCGGTCCCCAGGCCTTAGTTTGCCTACCTAGATCTCCAGTCCTAAGACTTGCTTTGCAAGAAATTGGCAAGTTTATTTGTTTTCCTCTGAAGTATCTTAGAGGAATTGTACATTCCAGATTCCCTGCCCAGCTCTTTCTCACATGGAATTCTGCAGAAATACTTGAAAAGCAATTTATTGTTATTTATTTATTTAGAAATAGGGATTAGTGGGGGGGGGCTCATAAAAGTATCTTAACAGAAAATACATAATAAATCACCCCCCCACCCCACCCATCCTGGCACACCCACCCTCCCATTCTCTGTATTTCCTGAGACGTGACGAGAAAACGTAAAGCAAAACAAAGTCATTGCAAAACTGGTGAGGAGCTATTTAGGGGAGGCTTATTAGATTTATGGTGAAGGCAACTTTGTGCTAATGCCCTGTGCCATTACAAACAAATATGATTGATTGAAATTTAAGTGCATCCTGTTTACACACAGAAATAAAAAATGCACTTGAATTGGATCAGCGTTTCTTCTTCCTCTGTCTGGGAGGAAACATTGTGGGGCACCATAACACAAATATTTTTATTCTCGTGAAGGTTTGGGATTTCTTTCCGAAAATTCTTAGAGAGTTAGTTTGGAGAATAGCTGAATAAATAATTACATTATATTTTGAATGATAAAGACAAGAGCTCCATATATTAACATTTTACAATATGCTAGAGGTTTGGCTAACGTGAGCAAGTTGCTAGGAAGGTGATTACTTCTACAGTTTGGCAGCTGTCCCATTGTACAATGAGGAATTCCTTTAGAAAATTATTCCTTTGTAAAGCAACAACAGCCTTTGCAGATGAAGACATATTTTCTTAAATACTATTACGAGAATTGACCTAGCGGCATTCTGTTTTCAGTTGGACCATTTGGAATAGAGTGTAGAAGAAGAGAATCATCATCATCAAACCTTTTATTGGCATCGCATACAACATCCAAAACAAATCAATACAGAATGACCACTTCCCCAGTGGCACAAAATATTTGCTAAAATAAAGGAGGCAGAGCAGTCTATCCTCACATCTCTAGGTCTCCAAGGAGATCAGACGTCTGCAGTGTATTTTGACGACAAAAAACCAAATAGAGATATTTAGCCACTAACTTGATGAGCTCCTGATCATTCCCCAGTAATAGAAAATGTATGACCTCCAACTCTGGTTTCCACTTGGGGACACAGAGTTGATCTAGAAATTGCTGACAGAGATCAGCATATAGTTCACAATTAAGAACCATATGTGTGAGGGTTTCCACCAGGTGGTCTTCACATGGTCAAGTTCTTTCTCTTTCCACCCTGCCTGAGAACCTTCCTCAAAGGAAGTTTGATGGATTTGAACAAGAACAGTGGAGGCAATTAACACCAAACTAGAAAAGGTCTAGTTTGGGGATGTGGGTGGCGCTGTGGGTAAAACCTCAGTGCCTAGGACTTGCTGATTGCAAGGTCGGCGGTTCGAATCCCTGCGGCGGGGTGAGCTCCTGTCGTTCGGTCCCAGCTCCTGCCCACCTAGCAGTTCGAAAGCACCCCTAAGCGCAAGTAGATAAGTAGGTACCGCTTTATAGCGGGAAGGTAAACAGCGTTTCCGTGTGTGGCGCTGGTGCTGGCTCGCCAGATGCCGCTTAGTCACGCTGGCCATGTGACCCGGAAGTGTCTCTGGACAGCGCTGGCCCCCGGCCTCTTAAGTGAGATGGGCGCACAACCCTAGAGTCGGACACGACTGGCCCGCATGGGCAGGGGTACCTTTACCTTTACCTTTTTAGAAAAGGTAATGTCACTCCTGGCTGAGTTGGTGCTTTTGGCGGCCAGAAATAGCTCCCTCAATACTAAAGAGACTGACCATAGTGTCCCCCAAGACCACTGTGCACAGGGGTGTAACTGGTTTAGATCTGACAACCAAGAGACTACTAATAGCAAAAATAACAAAAGAAGAGAATCGCTCCTGCTTAGTTTTCGCTATCTGAGAAGGGGGCAAAGCTCATATTTATAACATAACAAGTTATGGTATGAGAGCTTAGATCAAACACACTAGCGTTACTGGTACAGAAGCATATTATTGCTGATAATAAGCAAAATCACATTTCTGAAGATTTCAAGGAGTTGTAAGGAGCTGGAAGTAGACTTCCATTAAAGAATCTTACCCAAAGGATTTTTCTCCGAGTTGTTCCAGTGGAGAAGAGGAAAAGCCAGGGGGAGACTTCCTGACGCAAAGGAAGGTTGCGATGGAAGGATGATCTGTGGTTTCTAAGGCTGCACAATTTCTGTCCAGTATTTTTATCCTTAAATTCACATTGTTCAGCAATAATATCTCATTTTATTTTATTTTTTGTAATGTAGTGTTTATAATTTTTCATCTCTAAGCTGCTTAACATGGCGGCATTGAGATGTATCTTTGTTTACATTAGAGCACATGGCATGAAACATTTACATAAGCAGTGCTTTTTCTGGGGAGGGCGTCACAGGGGTACGCCTACCCCTAAACATTTTGTGAATCTAAGTTTGGCCTCATTGAGGGGCAGTATTTCTTTTTTTAAAAAAAATAATAATATTTATTAAGATTTTGGAAATTACAAAAAGAAAAAAGAAAAGTTAAACATAGAAAAACAGAAACAAAAACAAAAACACTACATAAAACATTAAGTTAACAAAACAAAACAAAAACAATTAAAAACACTTCCAATATTTTTGATCTTAACTTTCATACACTTGTTTCATTGACTTCCTCAACGCCTCCCTTTTTGTATTCCACTTCAATTAACTATTTCAGCAAGTCCTTTCCATCTTCATTATTGCAGTATTTCAATATGGGTAGGAAAATGAGAGTACCCCTAAACATTTTTTAAAGAAAAAAAGCACTGTACATAAGCATAAAAAGAGAAGAACAATAAACACCCAGATAAAAGTGTCTGAATATATTAACAAAGTTGTGTCAAGGTATATATACCAAAATTATTACAGAAATAATATCAAATTTTCAGAATGTTGTGGCTCATCACTCTTAAGTAATGAAGTATCAGCATTTATCAAACAAGGAGAGTCCACTAGGTTTCAAAACAAAACAATTGACTTTAGGTCAAGCTTCTAACCCCCCAAGATAACAGCTTTGGCACTCAAAAAAAAAAAATTAAAAAAAATTCACTATGTGTTCAGCTTGTCTTGTGAGCTCACAGTAGTAACAATACTAGCTTAACCAATGTCCTGTCCTCTTAAAATCTTTCTTTGCTCTTCTGGAGACAGGAGTAAAGCAGGGGAACTGCAGGTGAGCAAATATCTAACCAGGCTGGCAGACACAGATTAGAAAACCCTGAGCTAAGAGGAAACCGCCCGCTGAAGAGGACAGAATGGAAAAAGCAGAAATGAAGTGGTTCTAGTAATAAGGCAAAATAAGAATATGCAAGAATGGATTGATATTAGATGAAAATTTGAAGTTATAATATGTGAGGATAAACAATTAAGGATAAATTAAGAGGGTATGAATTTGCTGAGTAAATTTTTAAATGGAATACAAAAAAGGGAGGTGTGAGGAAGTCATGAAAATAAGTAAATGAGTGGTAAGATATTAGAAAGAGGGAAATTTTTTTCCCTTTTACGTTAAATTTTTGGTTTTTGTATTTTCTTTGTGTGTTCTTTGTTTACTGTTTTGTAACCTTTTTCTTGTTAAAAACTTAATAAATATCATTTTAAAAAAAACAGAATGGAAAAAGCAAAGACCAGAGCAGAGATCAGCAACCTTTTTCAGCTGTGAGCTGGTCCACCGTCCCTCAGAACATGTGGGCGGCCAGACTATATTTTGGGGGAAAAAACATGAACAAATTCCTATGCCCTACAAATAACCCAGAGATGCATTTTAAATAAACACACACATTCTACTCATGTAAAAACATGCTGATTCCCGGACCGTCTGCGGGCCGGATTGAGAAGGCGATTGGGCCGCATCCAGCCCACGGGTCTTCAGTTGCCTACCCCTGGACTAGAGGTCAACTCTTTCAAGCTTAATATGGGTGAATATTATTCATATTTCCATCCTTTCTCAATATTTCAAAACATACTTACCAAGAACTTTGTACTGGAATTTAATGGGGCTTATTTGTGAAGAAAAACAAATGTGCTTTAGAAACACCTAGGTTTAAATTCTTGAAGCTATGGCTTCTTGACAGCCAATAAGTATTTGGGGGGCACATTTTCTTTCTATACTACAGAAAACTGCACAGAACAAAGTGTTTTTGAAAGTTGAAAATGTGCACAGTTTTGCACAGCAAAGGAAGGCGTTGTATTAATGTTATTATTTAAATGTGCACTAATGCTTTCTCTGTGTTTCCTTTTCTTCTGTCGGCTATTAATACTCCACAAGAAGTATGCACAAATGCGTAAGCATTATTTCGTCCATTGCTCCATGCCAAGAAACAGCTGGTGGGTAAATTTGCACTTCCAAATCTATAGGACCTGAGAATAGGACTAACTAAGGGGTGGGTCAGTTCAATCCTAAGGAAAGCCTATCCAGCTGCTGAATATCTGGATATTTCATTATCAGCAATGAAAAACATCTGCTTCCTTTTATAATAGTGGAGAGGGGTAAGGAAGTGAACATTAATGAACTCTTTGACCCAAATAAAGTCCTCAGTGGGTAAGCTAAAAATCCATGGGTGGGTGGGAAGGAATGGTACATATATTTTATTCCATTTTGCGCACTAAGCCTGGGAGACAATGTCACCTGAGCGTGGCACAAAACATCACCATCTAGCAGAAATATCAAGGTCATTTCTTCCACCAGAAGTGGAGCTTTAGTGTCCCTGAACTACCTTGATCATAGCTGTCAACTTACAGATTTGAAAATAAGGGACCAGCAGCCAAAATAAGGGACCTGCAGCCTCACCTGTTCCAGGCACTCCAGTCTTCCTGTCCTCCTGCAGTCTGGTCAAACTCATGCTGGTAGCTTCAAGAACACTGTCCAACCAACTTTGTAACCAGAGAATCACATGCACCACAAGGCCTATGCAGCCTCATCTTAAGAAGGCTCCCCGGCCTGGCTTTGCACTGCAAAGTTTGCAGCAGCACGTACAACAAAATGGCGTCCAGCATTCAAAAACCCCCTCAGCTTGCATTAACTAGCCACACACAAGGCATGCAAGCTTCACTCCCCAGTCGTTCTTAGACTTCTTATTGGGTGAGCAACACAGCCAAGCAACACAGTTGGAGCCTCCCTCCTCCCTGGCCGGCAGGGAGGGAGGGAGAGGAGCTGCTTCCTTTGAAATTTAAGGGACATCATTTAAGGGACATCCATCAATAAGGGACAACAGCGGGACATGGCGCTGGAATAAGGGACTGTCCCTTCAAATAAGGGACACTTGACAGCTATGACCTTGATCAACCCACCTTCCCTTAGTTTTTTAGCTGTACATTTCCTCCCTCATCTGTAAAATGGGAACTGGTCATGGCCTCGCCATAGGTCCGGATTTTCGTAGACATTACTGGGATTTCAAAGACAGGGGGGTGCGCCTGGGTCTTAGGGAAGTCAATTGAAAAATCACGTGGTTTTTCTGGTGGTTTTTGTAAAAAGAAAGCTCAACAACTCTCGGGGTGTCCTGCTGGTTACTTTTTGAAATATGGCAACCCTAAAATATAAGTCAGCATATGTGCTCCAGAGACCACCAACTTATATACAAGTAAATAATATGTGGAACTTAACATGGGCCGTTGTAGTGGAACATCAGTGCATTGGGTCTGGGGTTAGGTGTAGCGAATATGTTAATTTCATTTCCCCTCAGCCTTTATTTTTCCGCTCTTAAATTCAGTTCACCCCATTCCTACATGTTTGTGGGTTTTTTAAGGCCTCAAAAAAAGAGAAATCACCAGCATTTTAGGACACTTTCTCCTGATATTCACATTTTTGCAATACCTACTGCATGTTATTTCCGCCCACAAGGTGGAAACCAAACAAGCGTTCATAGCAAACACTGCAATTTTGAAAGGAACCACTTATTCCTAATTGTCTAGTCTGCGACTAGCAATGTGGTTTTTCCATCTGTGCTGTTTCTAGAAGATGTAGATAAAAATGGGCCTGCTGTTAGATGTGACATTTTAAACTAGAGTCCGCTGCAGATAATAGGTGGTCCCTGGTCCTGAATGGAGTCACTGTGCCCCTGAAGGACCAGGTGCGCCGTCTGGGAGTCATTCTGGATTCACAGCTGTCCATGGAGGCGCAGGTTAATTCTGTGTCCAGTGCAGCTGTTTATCAGCTCCATCTGCTATGCAGGCTGAGACCCTACCTGCCCGCAGACTGTCTCGCCAGAGTGGTGCATGCTCTAGTTATCTCTCGCTTGGATTACTGCAATGCACTTTATGTGGGGCTACCTTTGAAGGTGACCCGGAAACTACAACTAATCCAGAATCCAGCTGCCAGACTCCTTACTGGGAGCGGCTG
Organism: Podarcis erhardii; assembly: GCF_964252035.2. Taxonomy (NCBI): domain Eukaryota; kingdom Metazoa; phylum Chordata; class Lepidosauria; order Squamata; family Lacertidae; genus Podarcis; species Podarcis erhardii. The sequence continues at coordinate 46,839,268 of NC_138513.1, forward strand.
CCGAGTCCATATAACACTGGTCTTGAAAGACTTACATTGGCTCCCAGTACATTTCTGAGCACAATTCAAAGTGTTGGTGCTGACCTTTAAAGCCCTAAACGGCCTTGGTCCAGTATACCTGCAGGAGCATCTCCACCTCCATCGTTCTGCCCGGACACTGAGGTCCAGCACCGAGGGCCTTCTGGCGGTTCCCTCACTGCGAGAAGCCAGGTTACAGGGAACTAGGCAGAGGGTCTTCTCGGTAGTGGCACCCGCCCTGTGGAACGCCCTCCCACCAGATGTCAAAGAGAAAAACAACTACCAAACTTTTAGAAGACATCTGAAGGCAGCCCTGTTTAGGGAAGCTTTTAATGTTTAATGGGTTATTGTATTTTGGTGTTCTGTTGGAAGCCGCCCAGAGTGGCTGTGGAAACCCAGCCAGATGGGCGGGGTATAAATATTAATCATCATCATCATCATTATAGGTGCAACGACTGATGTTGAAAGTTCCTCTGGATCCAGCCCAATGTCTCCATAGCATTTGTGATGAGCATAAGCTATGTTTGCCAGAGTTTCCAAGGTCTAGTTAGCCTGACATTCCAGCTTCCATTTTAAAAAATACAACAATCGAACACCGTCTTTAACAAGTCAGCAACAACCCACATGAAATACTTGGCTTTGTTTGCTACTTAAAATGCTGTATAAGTCTGGCATGAGGGCTTTGCCCCTTACTCAGGAGCTTAAAATAAATACAGCAAAGTAGTAGCATATTAACGTCTTAGATCATGATAAAAGGTTAATGTGTCACTGCTAGGGGTGCAAACTTTAATTGGTAGGTTAATTAGTGTGGGCCAATTTTAAGCAGCTGGAAATCAAGGCATACTTAGAATGCTATTTTTAGTTAAGATAATAGAGCTCTGCCTTATTCTAAGTCTTGCTTGACACCGTCTATTTCTTTAACAAATTTCTACTCCCCTTTCATGAAACTTTCCTTACATAGTAACGCTCACACGCAAAAACAGCAATATAAAGCAACATCATTAAAACAAAAGGTCACAACTTTGGTGCAGTTTTTAAAAATAGCAGTCAGCGATAAACATTAAGGAATCAAAACAACACAGCCCAATGAAATCATACCAACACAAAACAACATAGCACAGTAACAGCTGCTTGAGTAGAATCCTTAAAATTATGGGAAAACAGCTATAAATAAATAGCATAAAAGCCTGAATGATAAAAGTTGTAAATTCAAACTGGAACAGAGTTCTATGGATGTGACCCCGCTACAAAAAACCCCACAGCACACCAGAAGGACCTCAAAAGTGGGGCTTTTGGGTGAAGTCAGGCTTTCAAGTAACCTGGTCTCAAATCAGCTGGGGCTTTAAAAATCATTACCAGCGCTTTAAATTGCCTAGTGAAAGGTTTAGAACGCAGTGGGTTTCACACCCCTGGTATGTTACTATAACAAGGAATAAAATTCTAGAAAATTGTATTCCTTTTCAACACATGGTATATTTTGCCTGTTGGATTTGTCGGTTATCTAACACCTGAATGCATCGAAAAGGCATCTATAGTGAAATGTTGGTAAAGTGCCACATTTATTTATGTTTGCTAATTAATCACTTGGCAAGGAAACTAATATAATATTAGTCGTAGTAGTAGTAGTAGCAGTGCTTTTTTTCTAGAAAGTTGTTACAGTAAGCACCACACTTTTTGACAACAAAAAGAGGTGTTGTGCTGAGTACCCTTGAGTACCCCCTGAAAAAAGTACTGATTATAATTAGTAATAGTAGTAGTATTTAAATTTTTATGCCCCCCCCTTCATCTGAGGATCACAAGGCAATTTTATACAATATAAAAACACAAAAATACATACCATAATAATGAACAAAAACAATACCACCACCACCCCAGTTTAAAAAGCCATAGATTGTTTAACTAGCCCAGGCATAGTCAAACCCGGCCCTCCAGATGTTTTGGGGCTACAATTCCCATCATCCCTGACCACTGGTCCTGTTAGCTAGGGATGATGGGAGTTGTAGTCCCAAAACATCTAGAGGGCCGAGTTTGCCTATGTCTGAACTAGCCCAAGGCCTGGGGGAAGAGGTATATTTTTGCCTGGCACCTAAAGATATGTAACCAAGGCACCAGGCAAGTGTTATGTACTGAGTTGAATAGGATCCAAAAAGCAGCAGTCTGATTGGTCCTAGAACAATAGGATCCAGAATGCAGCAGTCTGATTGGTCCACAGGAGCCACCCAATCCAGTTCCAGGTGGAAGGGAATCCACAACCTGATTGGCCTACAGGAGAATCCCGGAATTAGCCAATCACGTAGGGCCCATTGTGTAAATAATGTATATAAGGTAGACATTCTGGGGGAACTTCCATTCCTCCTCACCACTTTGAGCTGAATAAAGAGCATGAAATCCACTCTCGACTCCGAGTATATTTCAGCAATGTGGGGAGAGCATTCCACAAATGGGGAGCCACCACAGAAATGGCCCGTTCTTGTGTTGCCCCCCCTCTGGACCTCTTGTGGAGGGGCACACCCAAAGAAGAGCCTCAGATGAGGATCGCAGGGTCCAGGTCGATACAAATGGGTACAGGTGGTCTCAAACCCTAGCTAGGGCAGCTTTCTCTAACATTTTGGACTTAATTGCATTCTGGGATATCTGTTCAGACAACTGGAACTGCAGATACCTCTTTCTCAGCTGTGTTTAGACTATTTTTCAGTCATGTTTTGTGACGTACACTTCTTAAATTCTACCACCTTTTCCTTCTGATGGATAAAAGACAGTGTAACGCAAAAGCTTGAATTCTTTTAGGCCTGTCGTTAAGATTGTTTGCTTGTGGCGTTGTACCTTCTGCTCTTTACAGCCAAGACAACAGCCACTTTCTTCTTGACAATCACAGTGGTAAAGGCAGCCCTGACAGGATGGCAGCAGCATTTGAAAACTTTGACCAACACCAGTTTCCATGACGCCTTTCTCCACGACGCAGGTTTACTCTCCGACTTTAGGATCATTTATTGTTTCTATGTCACTTACAAATGGTAAACTTATGGTATAGTTATCGTTCCTCTGACAGGCAACATTCTGATATCTCCAGGAAATCTGTTGGAATCTCAGCAGTCCTAGTTTCTGAAACCTGGGAAAAGATCTGGCCATCCTATCCACTAGGATCCTGGTCTAGCCAGACTGGTACATGCATGATCTTGCCCAATTGGACATCCTTCAATCGCACTTTTTAATCACAGTGCAAATGCTACATGTACCAGCAGGCTGTTCAGCTTGACTCTTGAGAGTCCCATGGACTGCAAGAAGATCCAACCTCTCCATTCTTAAGGAAATCGGCCCTGAGTGCTCACTGGAAGGACAGATCCTGAAGCTGAGGCTCCAATACTTTGGCCACCTCATGAGAAGAGAAGACTCCCTGGAAAAGACCCTGATGTTGGGAAAGATTGAGGGCACATGGAGAAGGGGATGACAGAGAACGAGATGGTTGGACAGCGTTCTCAAAGCTACAAACATGAGTTTGACCAAACTGCGGGAGGCAGTGGAAGACAGGAGTGCCTGGCGTGCTCTGGTCCATGGGGTCACGAAGAGTCGGACACAACTAAACAACTAAACAACAAGTTCACAAATCCTTTGCAATGTGCACCCAGACATTGGTACCCAGACCCTGCCAGAGTGAGAGATGCCCATGCTCAGCTGCAACAATGTGCTTGTAAACACAGAACTGAACAATTCTATTGCGGGTGGCAAACCAAGTTGAAGAGGAAAACTTCTCCTTGAGGTTCCAGTTTAACCTGGCACTGTGTCAACCTTGCGCAACTGTTGCAGCAAGAGTCTTGATAGCACAAGGATGGAAGAATGAGGAAACCCCGACAAAAAAAAGAACAGTGGCAAGAGAAATTGATGAATTATGCAGAACTGGCTAAACTGACATACAAACTGCGAGATAAGGACAACTGTGAGTTCAAAGAGGAATGGGAACTTTTTGCAAACTATCTAAAAAGACAACAAAATGAACTGGACTCCTTGGCAGGTTTTGAATAAACATACACAAATTTATTATGGTTAATGTAGTAGATAGATAATATACTGATTTATACAATTTTACAGTATGCAGAGAACAATATGTGTTGAGAAATCAGAGAGAGGAGCGGAGGGAAGTCTGGGGGGAGGGAGGGTTTGTTGGGGAGGTGGGGGGAAGGGGGGAAATAATGAATATGATATGTTTTGATATTTTGTTATGTTGAAATTGTTAATAAAAAAATATTAAAAAATGCAAGCCCCCCCCCCAAAAAACCTTGCACAACTGTTATCTCTGCCAGCTTTCCATCTTTAGGTTTTATTGTGGACATACCTGCAGCAGAAATTAAATGGCAAAAAGTGGTCCCTTGGTTGTGATGCCATAAAGCAGGCATAGGGAAACTCGGCCCTCCAGATGTTTTGAGACTACAATTCCCATCATCCCTGACCACTGGTCCTGTTAGCCAGGGACGATGGGACATGTAGTCCCAAAACATCTGGAGGGCCGAGTTTGCCTATGCCTGTCATAAAGGCTTATTGTTTGTGCTGTGTCCCATCACAGAACTATAGCTCTGGAAAGGGACCATGAGAGTCTTTGAGTTCAACCCCCTGCAATGCAGGAATCTCTTGTTCATCATGCGATTCGAACCCACGACCCTGAGAATAAGAGTCTCAGTCTCTACCAACTGAGCTCTCCTTGGTGTCTATCATATTTTTCACTCCATAAGACTCACTTTCTCCCTCCTAAAAACTAAGGGGAAATGTGTGTGCATCTTATGGAGTGAATGCAGGTGGGAGGCTTTGCTCAGTGCTCCCTTTAAAGAGCCGCATGGAGCGTGTGTGTGGCTCTTGGGGGAGCCTTAGCCACAGGCAGCCTCTCCCGGGCAGGGGATGAAGGCTCCCCTTTCCCGGGAGAGGCCGCGCACGATTATCCCATAAGCCAGGACAGCAAGCGGAATCGCTGCGCAGCAATCCCGTTTGCTGTCCTGGCTCCTGGGATTCAGAATTTTTTTTCTTGTTTTCTTCTTCCAGAAACTAGGTGCGTCTTATGGTCTGGTGCATCTTATAGAGCAAAAAATACGGTAATTTCTGTGGCCAGAGATTTAACAGTAACAAATGTTTTCTCGCTAGAGAATCCTCCCAGCTCCTCTTTCTATTTCACACACAAAGATGGCAAACGGGGGTGTTAGGATGTGGGGACATGCCCCTATTAAGGACCCTTTCCCCACAGGTAGTTGTATGGCCTAGGTGGCACGAGAGGAAGGGCTCAAGGCTTGCGAGCTCATCATGTCATTGCAGAAAAGGAGCCCTCCCGCTGCAGAGAGGTCATCCGGCAGCCTGGTCTGGCAGAAAGTGCCATTGACAGTGTTGCCTTTAGTGGCCTTAAGCAGATGCCCTAGTTGCTCTCATGTCAGCAGCTTGGCTGGTGGTGCCCCTGCATGTAGGAAAGGAATAACAGATTTAGTTTGATTTACACCTCCATGTATGCCAGTTGTTCTGAACTAAGGCCAGAACTCCCTGTTCTCGGCTGGGTTATTTTCAGGGGTGGGAAAATGCACATGACAAATTTCAGGAAAAAAATAACTGCATTTTCACACATTCTAGAAAGAAACAAGCTGTGGTTTGCTATGCTGTGACAGAGGCTCCTAATTTTAACTGCAGCCTGGTAAACAGATGCTCAGTGTCGGCTGCGTTAGGAATGTGTCTGTCCCAAGAGTCGGCTGCTGGAAGGATATAATATTGGAATGCTGGGCAGATCCTTTGGCTCCAATCCTAAACACATTTACTAGGCAGTAAGTTGCATGGAGATCAATGGGACTTGTTTCTGAGCAGTCATGTTCAGGATTGTGCTACTTGTGGAACTGAATTATAAAAATTAAGGCTGCAAGTTTTGATCTGTCTGGTTGGTTGGTTGGTTAAAAGCACAATCCTATCCAGGTCTCCTCTGTAGTAAGTTTGTATAGGATCGTGGTCTAACGCTTCAGTTTATCTATGATACAAAAGGTAATCAATAGAGCCATATGTTAAGAGTATGCCTATTTATTTATTTAATTCCATTATGATTCTGGTGTGTTAGCATTTCTTTAAATTATCCGCTCTATCACTATCTCAATAATACCCCTTAATGGAAGTATTTAGGTAGTGTGCTTTTGTTCTGTTTTTTGTTTGTTGCATTATCATCATCATCATCATCAATCAATCAAAGTACAAGTCTGTCAAAATATAATTTCAACAGCAACAACAAAAGGGATACATTAATGATACCTTGCATTTTTATTAGTGTAGTGCGCAGGGGCCATGCTAATCTTCTCTGTATCGTTCCAATTTTAGTATATGTGCATTCAGTGGCGTAGCGTGGGTTGTGAGCACCCGGGGCAAGGCAAGTAATTTGCGCCCCCTAACCCGTGGATTTGCGCCCCCTAACCCGTGGATTTGCCCTAACCCCAGATGTTGCGCCCGGTGCGGCCGGCCCCCCCTGCACCCCCCACGCTACGCCACTGTGTGCATTTAGCAAACTGCTGCCTTTTTATATATATTTCAAGGCTTTTATATGTTATTTTCTCTTTTAAGGTTTTATTTCCATAATGCCTAATAAAGGTTTGATAAAGTAAAGTAAAGTAGTGTAGTGCATATTCCCCAACATGGGGACTACTGCCTGCAACACCCTAAATCCAGTGCTGGAATGGGTTTAGCTAGTCAGCCATTAGGTAACTTCCTAGAGAGCCAGTGTGGTGTAGTGGTTAAGAGCAGTGGACTCGTAATCTGGTGAACCGGGTTCGCTTCCCCGCTCCTCCACATGCAGCTGCTGGGTGACCTTGGGCCAGTCACACTTCTCTGAAGTCTCTCAGCCCCACTCACTTCACAGAGTGTTTGTTGTGGGGGAGGAAGGGAAAGGAGATTGTTAGCCGCTTTGAGACTCCTTAAGGGGAATGAAAGGCGGGATATCAAGTCCAAACTCTTCTAGCAGACAGGAGGTAGGGATGCATTGAGGCTGGTTTTGTCAATACGGCCATTGTGGGACTCAAGTGATGGCAGATGTTGCAGAGGGCCCAGTTGATGCAGATTTAGGCCTGCTGTTTGAAGGTAACAATCCCACTAGACATACACTAGGAATTGGGTCACCTAAAGATCTAGTCAGATCCCAGGCCATCATATTTTGTCGCTTCTGAAATCTAGTTCAGCCGCGTTGAAAAGCATGGAAGCTGCTGCAGCAGTTAATTAACAAGCAATACCTTTTCTTGGCTAACTCGCTCCCTGATGGATTGTACCTAATATTAACAAGCACTAATTATGCCTTGCGCACCCTCTTATTTTTTACCTCCTACGAGCGAGTGCATTGACAAGCCCAGCAGCGTCTGAAAAGCCTGCCTTTCCTCTACGGATTCCTCTAGCACTCCAGTCTCCTCAAAATAGTCTGGAGATTAATGCAAGGTGATATTATTAGAAGCAAGCCCTTATCCCCCAAGGCTGCTATGCGTCGAACACACTGTCAAACATTCTACATTCAGACCCCGTTTTTAATTTCCCATGTCTGACCTGTGCGTTGCAGATCCTCTTAGCACTGAGCAATAATCACACTAGGTTTGGCCTGCCACTTGGCAGAGGAAGAAGATTTTTCAGTGCAAACACAGCTCGGATGCAATGTCTTGATTCCGAACAGTGGGAGGGAAAATCAATAGTGAATGGCATTTCTCTAGCTCTCAACGTTGTGCGCATTAACCCTTGAGAGGGCCTTATCCGCACTGGCTTTTGATCATGAGTCTGTGCCAACTCGAGGCTCTTTTCGTATGCCTTTTAACCGCGTGCAAAGCTGGAAATCAGAGCAGGCACGTGTTGGTCTCAGAGTATTAACTGTGCCTAAAATAGCATGGCTATGAAGTGGGGCAGATTTCTCCCACCTCATTTTGTTGCACTATTCAAAACCCCATTCTAACTGGAATCCTGCAGATCAGATATTGCCGCTGCCGCTGCGTGCAAGAAGAGCTGATCGTTCCAGGCTACACAGCGCTTCTCTCCCGCTGAAGCAGCCCAGCCCTAAGACTGGCATGCAAACAATAGTGTGAAGCATTTTAAGACGCTCATAAAACAGGACGCTAAGCAACAGGCTCATACAGCCCGAGGGGCGGCAAAACCCAGTAAGCAAGAACAAGCAGAAGGCAGAGAACGTCAGAGCAAATGTAGTCGGATTCTGTCGTGAGAGCCAACTTCTTGTAGTGGAAAGCATGCAAGGTCATGGAGTCTTAGAAACTGCATTTCTGAGTCTTTCAGCACAACATGCTGAGTTTGTTTCCTGTGTTGCTTCCCAGCAAACTACATGGCAGATGGGGATTATTCCAAGGCCGCCCCCCCCTCCGCTGGCCTTGATTTCAGGAACAGCAGCAGGGACTCTGGAAAGCTAGGTATATTTGTTGCAGAAGCTGCCAGTTGTGTGGCGCTTTGAGATGTGGTGACTTCCTGAAGAGATATGCCCGTATCCAGCAGCTGCAAAGACCTCACAGGCTTTGCAAAACATCATCTTCCCTTAATCAGAAACACAGAAAGCAATAGCTTATTTAACTTATATGCAGAACTCATCATGCGAAAGGCTGGACTAGATGAATCCCAAACCGGAATTAAGATTGCCGGAAGAAATATCAACAACCTCAGATATGCAGATGACACAACATTGATGGCAGAAAGTGAGGAGGAATTAAAGAACCTTTTATTGAGGGTGAAGGAGGAGAGCGCAAAATATGGTCTGAAGATCAATATCAAAAAAACGAAGATCATGGCCACTGGGCCCATCACCTCCTGGCAAATAGAAGGGGAAGAAATGGAAGCAGTGAGAGGTTTTACTTTCTTGGGCTCCATGATCACTGCAGATGGTGACATCAGTCATGAAATTAAAAAACGCCTGCTTCTTGGGAGAAAAGCGATGACAAACCTAGACAGCATCTTAAAAAGCAGAGACATCACCTTGCCAACAAAGGTCCGTATAGTTAAAGCTATGGTTTTCCCAGTAGTGATGTATGAAGTGAGAGCAGGACCATAAAGAAGGCTGATCGCCCAAGAATTGATGCTTTTGAATTCTGGTGCTGGAGGAGACTCTTGAGAGTCCCATGGACTGCAAGAAGATCAAACCGATCCATTCTGAAGGAAATCAGCCCTGAGTGCTCACTGGAAGGACAGATCCTGAAGCTGAGGCTCCAGTACTTTGGCCACATCATGAGAAGAGAAGACTCCCTGGAAAAGACCCTGGTGCTGGGAAAGACGGAGGCCACAAGGAGAAGGGGACGACGGAAGATGAGATGGTGGGACAGTGTTCTCGAAGCTACTAGCATGAGTTTGACCAAACTGCGGGAGGCAGTGGAAGACAAGAGTGCCTGGCGTGCTCTGGTCCATGGGGTCACAAAGAGGCGGACACGACTAAACAACAATAAAAGCAATAGCATTACTACACCACAAGGAATAGCAGTGAAATGTGATTTGCGTTCCTCCCCGTCGCTTGATCTTTTATTGCTCTAAAAGCATTTCTGGTTTAAACAGAACATTTGTTGGTTTCCTCCCCCCAGCCCCAAAGGCGACTCCCTGAAAGGCAATGTCGCTTCTTAAAAGGTCACTTACAGCATTAAATATCATCTCTGGTCCTAATTCAGTTCTTAAGACCACAAATCAAACACACCAGGTGAGTGGCTCCATATATTGAAAGCAGCCGCTGAGATTCCACAAGGCTGTCCTTGAGTTATCTGTAAAGTAAGACCCAGTAATGCGCAAAACTACAAATCATCTATACAGTATTATATTGCACTGAGACTGGCTGCAAGTGATGCAGTTGTTCTGAACATTGAGTTTCTTTGGGAATTAATCAGTGTGTTCTCGGATTAGATGTGAGAAGAAAATGTGGTCAGTTTGGAGAGAATTTAAACCCCTAGCAGAGGACTAGAGAGGGTTTATAGAGCAAAGAGAAGCTAAGAGACAGGTATCCCAGGCACGAGAGCAGGAGGCTGATGTAAGAGTACAGAACAGGAATGACCGCTCTCCCCCACCCACCCTATGAGGCACCATTAGCACAGGCTTGGCTTTGCCTTCCCCAGGTGGGATACCTGGAGGTCTCTGCCTACCTCAGTCAGTTGCCCAATCCCGCCTGGGGAGGCATTGCCAAGGTGATCAGGCCAGGTAGGGGGAGGGACCACCCTGCCCACACAATAGGGGGAGGATCTTACCTGGGAATCGTCAGTTGGCTCCAGAGCTTCTCCCACCCTCCCCACCCTCAGTTAAGACTTATTTTGCAGGTTAACCTTTTATTCACTGGTACGCAGGCGCTGCTATGTCAAGGTCGCTGTTGAAGGGCCGGAAAGCAATTCTCCTGCATTGGCAGGTTTGCCTTTCCCGTAGCCAAATGCCACAACTTTGGTGGTATCAGGCCTTTGGTGGAATCCTTTAGTTTTCCTAAATGGGGGGGAGCATGCAGCAGTGACCCACGTCCCCCTCCTCCTTGCGGCAGCGATACCAGGGTTCCCCACTAAAGGGGTTATTTGAGGGGAGGCTTTGGCCGTACGCCGAGAGGTTGTCATTGCTCTCTCCTGCGATGGCGGCATAACGGGGGCGGCTCTCTCTGCTTGAACATATGTTCTCCAGAGCCAGCCCCTCCCCCCCACTGGATAACACTGATGTTCCCCAGATCCATGGCGGGGGACTGGGAGGGATAAATGCCCAATGCCTGAGCCAAGGTCTACCCACATCTGAAACATAATAAAGTTGTGGCCAATTTTAATCCCATAGCACATTGTCTTGAGTCATTATTCCACATGGGGGCTGCCCAGGGTTTGGGGGACTCCGCCTGTCCACGCAAAAGCATCAAGAAATCTAAACAAAGGGTAGGTGGATAATTTGGCATGAAGAAAAGAGAAAAGTCAAAGCCAGCCAGCCAGTCTTCCTCCTTGGGTAGAGCTATCACATTTTCATTTTCGGCTTTCAAATGTATGTCTAGAACACCACGACTTCTGCAACCCTGTCCCCAAGACACCAAGACAAAGTGTGAATGTGTGTTTTTTTTGTGTACGCAGTAATGGTTGGTGTCAAGCACACATGTTGAATGAGGAGTTATCTTGAGTTCAGAAGTGTTATCTACTTATAACGAACACCTTGCTTAAATATGCAAAATCATACACATGCAAAGAATAGTTTTTTGCTCTGCGGTGGTGGTGTGTTTGGACTGCACCTGGATTCCTGTGTGGCTTCTGTAGTTTTTGCTCTTTGCTATTGATAGGGGTCCTGAAAATGATCCCCCTTTAGCCGCTATTGTGGTGATTATGGCAAGGTACTTCAAAGAGCTAAGGGGCACTCAATATATGAAGAATAATCTGGAAGCAAATTTGGTCATGGAAAAATGTGCCGCCTTCTTATTTTGGGGATCGAGAATATATTCCATATTCTAAAATATTGAAACACCATGTCTGCTGGAGGAAAGAAATCTGTTTCTGCAACTAGAGGATATAATTGATGAAACATAATGAAAAGGGAGTATGATGAAATTTCTCTCCATCCTTTTCCCTGGGATTGATGCTCTCTGTTGCTTTCCTGGGGGGACACTTGCAGGAGAATGATTATTTTATTTCAGGGCTGTTAGTGGGTGAGAGAAGCCTTATGTGATAAAATACAATCTAAAAAATAAAATGAGCAATAAAAATACAACTTCAAATCATACAGCACTTAGCACAGTGCATTACTGTTGCTACAACAGCAAGAAAAATAATTAAATGGACCATCAAGACCACCAGCAATGTTCAAGTGGTCCATGGGGAAAGGAATTTGGGAAGCCACAGCCATAGTATATGCACTTGGGGGGGGGGTACATGATTTGGCTGGGAAACTGCACTGCAAAATTCAGAGAAGTGCAAATTTCGAAAGGTGGCTGTGTTTCTGTCTACATATTGCGAATTTTGTAAGTTTGACTTTAAATGCAGACGGAATCCATTTTCTCCCCCATTCATGCCCACAGTGCTGTGGGAAACAAAACGTGGCAGCCATCGGGTACGGACTGGGGCCAAACTGACCCTTGACTCCCTGTCCATTGCAGCGCCAGCAGCAGGGAAGCCCCCTCACTTGCAAGTACAATGGGGAGGGGATGCTAGAGGCTTCAGAAACACGACCACCAGAAGATGTAGTCAAGACATCAGAGAGGTGGGCCCCTTGCCAGGGTGCAAGGACTCTAGCAAGATACCCAGATGCTAATCCAGGTCTGCAGAAGAGGAAATAGAGCAGTGGGGGCGGAGGGCGTGTTTTGTTAAAAATAGGTCAATAAATGCCACAAGGCAATTTGGTGTAGAATATTTCCCCCCTCTTATCTAATGAGAACGTTAGCATTTTCTGACACGTCTCCCCGCGGATTTAAAAGAGCATTTAGGCAGAATATAAAAAAGAGGTTTAAATCCCCGGAGAACCTCTTTTTTCTTTTTACAGTGGTCGAAGGGTGTAATTAAACAGAATCAGAAGCAGATTAAGAGGCTGCTGTTTAAATTGCTTTCAGACGCCACTGTTATTAAAAACGGAATGCTTTCCACCTTCTTTGAGAGGCGAGGGGCAGACCTTCAATTCAATTGCCTTGAGCTCCCCAATGCAGTGTAGAGTCGCTCAGATCTTTCGGAGTTTTGGAAACGGCATGAGGCAGAGTTTAAGGCATTTTTTTTAGTGCCTTTAAGAAAAATGAATCGTAGGCCTGTGTTACTCCTGCTGTGGGTTATATTATTATCACTCGCTGCTGTTGATGATACGGCCAACTTAAATTTTGCTTCGCTGGTTTTCGCTTGTTGAAAGATGCATCAAGCCTTGAAGGGCTACATTTTTTAATAAGAAATAAATTGAAAAGAGAGGGAAAATTGGACTGTCAACCAGTTAAATAATGGCTGGTACCTTCTGCCATATGACTGTCTGGTTTTGTTAAATGTAAATTAAATTACATATTTCTTGTGCTGTATTCAGGTGCCTTATTGAGACATTGAAAGAAGTGTATGATAACTTACAATTTAATAAACAAATCCTACCATTCAGAAAAGGCCAGCTTCAATATCTGATTTTTTTTTTATTTTTAAAAAAGTAATACCAGAAGCAAAAGCTCTAAATATAGTCCTTATGGCTGAGAAGAAATTTTATTTTTATTTATTGCATACACACACACACATATATTCATCTCCCAGGGCAGCTTACAAAAATTGAAAAACACACACACTATTTCAAATTCATTTTGAAAGCATAAAATTAACATGAAAAACAACAGGAGCTAATATATCAGAACAGTAAAATCTCTAAAGAGCAGAGTGGAAGAAAAATATTTGTGTGGTAAATATATTTAAAGGAATTCGTGTGTACTCCATGAAGAAGGGTGTGTTGGGAATCAGGTCAATAGGCAGTGAGATAACTGCCTCAGGCTGTGGATCCCACGTACAGGGTGTGTGTGTGTGTGTGTGTGTGTGTGTGTGAGAGAGAGAGAGAGAGAGAGAGAGAGAGAGAGAGAGAGAGAAAGAAAGAAAGAAAGAAAGAAAGAAAGAAAGAAAGAAAGAAAGAAAGAGGCAACAACAGCAGCCTGAGTGGCAGGGGTGGCCTGTCCCATTTTGCCACCCAAAGTGAAAAAGGAAGATGTTGTTTGGCCGCTCACTGCTGCCCGTACCAAAGCCTCACTTATCGTGGTTGCCTGACTGTGGCTTCTGCGTTCCGGCAAGATCGCAAGAAGTTGTGGCACAGAGGTGCCCCTTGGTTTCGGCCTCCTGAGACGGCTACCTCAGTCTGCCTCATGGACAGGCCGGCGCTGCCTCGTGCCCATTCCTTCTGAGGTCCCACAACCATTTCTCTCTGTTGGATGCCAGAGCTGTGTGTGCCACATGGCCCATGCCTTGCACCCCTTCGGCCAGCTTGCTGCCATCTCATCAGTGTTGAAGGAACATTCAACGGCTGGTCTGGCTGTCCGGCTTCCATGTGTGGAAAATGTGGGGGACCAGAGCAACGTCTTGTTACTTGCCTATGGCAACAAAACATCTCATCTTTTCCTGGTTGGGAAGGCCTTGTGATGGGCGTGGAAAATGCCTTCAGCACACAAGCTGTTCTAGGGAGAAATATTAACCGCTGTAGGTAGATTTCCCAGCACCTGGCAGTGAAACACATTAGTGTTCACAGCGAGAGGTGAAGCTGCAGGGAACCACGCAGAGGGCCTTCTTGATAATGGCACCCACCCTGTGGAACGCCCTCCCATCAGACGCCAAGGAGATATGTAACCATACAACCTTTAGAAGACATCTGAAGGCAGCTTTTTAAGGTTTAAGGTTTTGTTATGTTTTTATATAGGGACACGGGTGGCACTGTGGGTTAAACCACTGAGCCTAGCGCTTGCCGATCGGAAGGTTGGCGGTTCAAATCCCTGTGACAGGGTGAGCTCCTGTTTCTCGGTCCCAGCTCCTGCCAACCTAGCAGTTCAAAAGCACATCAAAGTTCAAGCATGTACCGCTCCGACGGGAAGGTAAACGACGTTTCCATGCACTGCTCTGGTTTCACCAGAAGCAGCTTAGTCATGCTGGCCACATGACCTGGAAAAACTGTCTTTGGACAAACGTTGGCTCCCTCAGCCAGTAAAGTGAGATGAGCACCGCAACCCCAGAATCGTTCGCTACTGGACTTTACTGTCAGGGGTCTCTTCACCTTTACCTTTATGTTTTTTTAATATATATCGGAAACCACCTAGAGTGGCTGGGGCAACCCAGTCAGATGGGCAAGGTACAAATAATAAATTATTATTATTATTATTATTATTATTATTATTATTATTATTATTATTACTTGTTCCTAAGTCATCCGGTGCTGTTCTTGCCCCTTTAGCAAACCTGCTTCAAGGGAAGCTTTTCCAACCTAATTTGCCTTCAGCGTGCTACAAGATTTCATGTATTTTCTAACATTTATATCCTGCTTTTCTTTCATCACAGAATCAAAGGTGATGCTGGTAGGCACTTGCCTTTGAATACTTTCAACAAGGTAGTGCAGGGCCTCATGTACTTTAGTCTATACCCTTGGACCCTCCAAGGCATAAAAAGAAGGGAAACTGAAACCCCGTGTCGTTCAGAATCATTTCCTTGCCACTCGATGGCAATGCATGGTTTCCATCCACTTAATACATGCCAGTTCTCTGTTCCATTTCCGCTCTGTAAGCAAATACTTTATCCTCTCTATGCCTTTTATCCTACATGGTGTAGTTGGGTGCATTCCTGACCTAATTTCAGATCCACTCAAATGTTCTGGGGTTTAAAAGTTCAACACGGACTTATGTATTTCTCTGCATATTCCCCTTTCTGTTCCCTTATCAAAGAGGAGGTTGGCATCAAGGAAGAAACTGTTATTAGAAATACGGATGGAGCGATCTGTCAGTTTCAGTTGCTCTGTTTCTTATTTCTTCAATCAAGTTCAATTTTTCACATTTGCACATCAGTTAAGTTTGGGGTTTGTAAAGTCCTCATGAAACATCATCAGCATTTTAGTACAAATTTCACCCAAATGGCACATTTCTGCATGCAATTTTCAGGGGTGGCACGTCTTGTTTTCCCATCTGAAGCAAAATGGGAATGTGCCGCTCTCTGCCACCCTGCGGCCATGTCTGACCCTGTAAAGACCCCCTCTCTGTAAAGACTGAGATTAAAAAGGATTGTAAGAAACCATTCCTTGTCTTTATACTTTTCTGGGCAACCAGCCAGGAGCCGCTGACAGCATCCTGACATCAGGCCACATCTCTTTCAACCTTTCCACTGAATCCAGTGAAACTTAATTTTTATTTATGGCCAGGTGATTAGGATGCACGAAAGCAAACATCTGATGAGAAGGCTGCAATGTTTGATGTGCTGCTGCTGCATTGATTGAACCAGCGAATACCTGCTCCTAAACATATTGACGGGGAAATAAATCCTGCTGGTTTTAATTAGGCCAAAGTTACTGCCATACATAGCCTGGCACCCCCATTTCTGCCTTAACTCCTTCAGCCTTGATTTTTATGGCCTGTTTTGTCTGGGTTGTTTATATGTCATCAATATGCAGCGCAGTTAGTCTTAAAACTTCATTCTACTAAAGAGCTGCCTTTATCTAGCTTGTAGAGTGATGTTTTGCAAGTTCAACCGTGTTGCATCAAATTCATGTATTACATGCTACAAGTGGAACCTATAACAGAAATGTGCAGTGCTCAGGGTTCCAGCCAGCCATGCCTTCTTTCAGATAATCATGCCCCACCCCAGAATACTTCATTCCATTCCCTTCCAATTCCATTCCCTTTCTAATTCTCCCCTCCTTCAGTGGTCAGCCAGAGTTTGGAGGCCACAATGAGCATGGTCAGTGTTAAGTTGTGGGTTGACATAGCGGACGACACAGTGATTTCTCCAAAGCAGCTCTTTATTTTGTAAGCTGGAACAGAACTAACTGAGGAGCTCAGTTAGTTTATATAGAGCTACAGAACAATTGTAACTGTTGCAAGTTCTAAAACTATCCAATCACTGAACGTCACTTTTCGATCCTTCATTTGCATACAAAACTATCCAATCACTGAACGTCACTTTTCGATCCTTCATTTGCATAACTATCTACAGTATCCCTCTGCTGGCCCAGGGTGAGAACTTCAGTACATAACAGTCAGTCCTTACTGGACTTTGGGGTTCCACTCAGTTTTCCCAAAAACTTTTTTTTGGGGTGGGGGTGGAGTTCTGCAGATCTTGGGGCTCACGAACCATACTAATCTATTCATTTTATTTATTTTGCAATATTTATATACCTCTTGGTTGTGGCAAAAGCTCTATGCAGTCAATGCCTTTTCTCCTGTGCATAGCTAGTGCCTTTTTGGCTACATTCACATCTGAACTTTGGAAACTGTGTAAAACAGAAATTGATTTATCTGTATAGTTTATATGGTGTTCTGTAGTTACCTGCATTCTTCCCCCTGTGTGCTGTTTCAGAGCCTGACAGCTGTGTCCCCCTGGCAATGTGTCTTCCAGAGGAGCCCCTTTTCCATGAGGAAATCGGAAGAAAGGATGGGGTGGCCAAACCTTTCCCCTACCAGCTGCTTCCCCTTAGAAACGTACTCCTAAACTGCTCCCCCTTTGCATAGTCCCATGCTGTTTACCTCAAAAATATTGATCTAGAATTAGCGGCAGGAAGGAAGCCACTGGTGGCGAAAACAAATAGGGGCTGGACTCCCTCTTGCTACTCTTTCAAGGATCCATTTTCTTCAAAATCAAGCTGCCTGCTTCACAGGATGTTAATTATATGCAAATGGGACATGCAGATTAACCCCCAGTCCTAACCAGCTCCTCCTTACCCGAAGGAGTTGCCTGCCTACTAGTTTTGTACGGTTTTCATTTTTTTTAAAATAATATTTATTGAACATTTTCAAATATAACAGAAAAAAGAAAAGAAATAAAACATCTATTTCATAACCTTATTTTCATTGGCATCTTTCCAGGACTTCCCCACCCCACCCCCTCTTGTATTCCAATTCCTTCAAATAGATTCAGCAAATTCTTACCCCAAATTTTAAACTTATTATAATTAACCCAATGTTAAGAATGTTTTTCCATCCCCTAAAATCGACCCCGCTCCCTTCCACGAGTTCCCCTCTTTAATATGCAGAACAGATTAAAATAAAAGGAAATAGAAAAAAGAATAAAGTATACTTTAACACCCTTTGGATTCCAAATTTCCCTCCCCCCTTTCCCGGTTGCGTTCCCCAATGTCCATCAATGCCTGTTGTCATCCTGGAGATCCCACATCTAGGCCGAAATCCTTCACAAGTCCACTTTGCCGTCTTTTTTTTAGACCTTTCAAATCTGGATGTCCCAAATGTTCCCACTTCCAGCTTTGTACAATTCTTGTTGTTCATGTTGTTCTTCTTTCCTCTAGTTTCTTTTCCTGCTCTCCTGCAAAAATGTTCCAATTCCAAAAGCTTCTAAATCCCCTACAGAGGCTTTGTTATTCAGGAACAAAACTTTACGTCAAGTCCCTTCCATTCTTCAATAGATAAATCTATTGTCTCCTTTAGTGTAGAGACCTCTGTAGACAAAATAGTGTTCCATTTCTGCAGTTTCCCAGGAGATAAAAAGTCCAATTCAAATTCCATGCCAGCAATACTTGTAGTGTCCCACAGCCCCTCTAGAGGGATTATAGTAACTCAGTTTCCTTCCAGATCGCACCCAACAGTCAAAGTAACTTGTTATTCCTTGTTTTAAACAATTTATATCTAATTTGTAGCAAATGTAACCGGCAAAGTCCTCATTACAAAGTTCTCTTTTTATTCTTCAGCTTTGACAGCTCCTTTGACAGCTGTCAAAGCCTCTGTTTCTCCTCTCCCGGCACTCTCGCAGATCGCTCCCGGTTCCCGGGGGGGGGGTTGCATTTTAGCTCACATTCTACTTTTCTCCTCCAGCCCAGTCTTATCATTTTCCATCGTGAAATTAGTAACTTTATCAAACCAAGGTAGCACTCGATCTTAGTTGTTAAATCCTTTACTTTAAATACTCTACGACAGGGGGGAGACGGACTTCCTTTTTGCACCTCCCCCGCTCGCTCCGAATTTAATTTTTTCCCCCTTTTTAAGTCCAGTTTCCAATTACTCACGGGTTGTTCTTTTTAATCTGAATTTTCAATGGAAGAAGTCAGCGCTCTCCGCCAAATGGCATGCGGCTTCGCTCGGTAGGGGAAGCGGAGGACTCATAGCACCCCCCCCGGCACCCGCTCCGTAGCCTTTAAAAAGGCTCCTTTGCGGGTCGGGGGGCGCTAACGGTGCCCGCCGAGTCACCATGCCCATGGGTTTCAGCGCCCATGGTTTTTGAGGGTCCCCACGACGCCGACACGGTAGAACCCAGCCCCTGCCGAGCAGGCTCTCTCCGGAGCTCGGAGGGAGTCCACCATTCGGCGATGGTGCCAACCCGGAAGTCCTCAGTTTTGTACGGTTTTCAGATCATTCATGTCCGCATTCTGCAAGTGTCACCCACCCACACCCGCCTAGGACAGAAGGAATCCCGCTCATAGTCACTCACATGAACATAATCCCTGTGCTGGTTACATAAAAGATTAAACAGATATTATATAATCTGGAAAATGAGACTGTTGGATCACTTTAAAGCTTTCAGCCTCCCATTCTTTGGGGAATGAAGTGACAGAACAAAACTCAAGGTACTGTTTGCCAGCGGTGCAGCAATAAAACTGCCAGCACATTTGCAAAGCTAAACAGGGTCTGGTGCAGTTTCAAATTGGACGCAGGACCATGTCCTGAGATTTCCTGCATTGCAGGGGGTTAGACTAGATGGCCCTGGAGTGCCTTCCAACCCCACAATTCTATGATTCAGTGATGCACCTGAATGATGTCAGACTAATCTCATGGCCCCATTTTCTGCAGGCAAATGAGTGCCTGAAGTAATATCATCCCCACTGGTGCAAACACAGCATAGCAATTGAGAGTATGCACTGCGAGCCTCACCTCAGCCATGAATGAATTGCTATACTAGTTCCTGTAGGAGCCAGTGATGTCAGGGTGTGTGGCACAAATTCACTTAGCCCCCTGGGAAAGGGGAGTAAACAATGGGTGTTGATTAAATGGGGAGCGGACAATGGTGGGTGAGTCAACTGGGTTTCCTGAGAGGGGAGTCCTGTTTACACACTCTGAGTAATGCTCCTGTTAGTAATGCCTTTGGGGTGGGGGGTGAGGGGAGCTAACTTTTACTTTTACTTCATCACCATACATTTTGCTTTCTCCATTCCACGTTCCTGGAATAGGCTCCCCTTCTCTATTAAGTCATCCCCACTCACACCCATCTTCTTAAAGTCCCAACTCAAGATCCATGTCTCCGGGAATCACTCAGATATCTTTGCACCAAGTCACATCAGACATTGGCTCTTGTAATCTGCCAGCTACAGGTGCTTGGAATCCACCCATTCATGAGTGATGCTTAACTGGAAAAAGTGATGTAAAAAGAAGCAGCCCGGGGGGCTGATTTGCGCAAATACCTTTTGTTAACCTTCCATTTCATTCAGATATAGAGGTCTGACCAGGAAAACAAAAGCACCAAAAGATGGATATTCCTGCCTTCTAGCGATGTTGCACCTGTCTGTGTAGAGTAAGCAAAGATGACACAACTGCGTAAGCGAGTTGCCCCATTCACAGTGATGCCTAGGTTATGATTCAAAGACATTAGTGCCGATTTAATTACATGCGGGTGGTGCTGTGGGTTAAACCACAGAGCCTAGGGCTTGCCGATCAGAAGGTTGGTGGTTCGAATCCCCGTGACGGGGTGAGCTCCCGTTGCTCAGTCCCTGCTCCTGCCAACCTAGCAGTTTGAAAGCACACAACTGCTATACTTAATAACAGATGTGCTTGCTGGGGCTGTTGAAAATTGCAGTTCAGCAACATCTGGAGTGCCAAAGACTCCCTACCCATGCTCAGGAAGAAACAATAATACAGTCGTACCTTGCTTGCCAAACACCTTGGAACTTGCACATTTCAGCTCCTGAACGATCAAAAACCAGAAGTGAGTGTTCCAGTTTCGAACGATTTTTGGAAGCCGAACGTCTGGCACGGTTTCCACGGCTTTCAATTGGCTGCAGGAGCTTCCTGAAGCCAATCAGAACCTGCACTTTGGTTTCCAAACGTTTTGGAAGTCAAATGGACTTCCGGAACGGATTCCGTTTGACTTCCAAGGTGTGACTGTACTGGACTAAAGTTGACAATTCTAGAATAAGCTTTGGAGTTACCCAGAAAACAGGAATTGAGCAAGCACTTAAAGAGAAAAGTTGTTGTGACATAAAGCTTTCAAGCAATTGGTGTTGAAACACGTTTTCAAGCCAGGAATAATTTTTTATTATATTTTTATCCTGTCCTTCGTCCCAAGAGCTCAAAATGACTTCCAAGTCCCGATCCTCCTCCGCAGTACAGTGGCAGATCTACATTTGGGGGGCCCTGAAGCTTGAACTGTCATGGGGGCCCCTGAACAACCGGCAACGAGGTCTGGGTAACCCCTGTTACGCTCTTCAATAGAGTTGTTCCACAACAGATTGCCACACCTTTACAAAATCTGTGCTACTGACTCTCAAACTTTGGGATTGTTGAAATGTATACAAAATAAAAATCAGTTTGAGTCATGTGACTCAAATTGGGTCTACTCGACCCAAAATCTTTAAGCAATGTGAACTAAATTCGGTTCTGGGACCCCTCTGGGATTAAGGACAATACGCTCCTGTCCCAGAATCTTCTCCTCATTGCTGCCCTGTAGGTTATGCAGACAGATGGTGTCTGGCCCAGCCTGAGTCTCTGAGCTTCTACATTTGATGCTGCAAAGGATGGCAGATATGTAAACTCTGCTAACTGGATGTTAATCTCACTCAAGTGTGTAAGAGGAAGGATAATTAATAAATAGTAGCCTATCCTAGGGATGCAGGTGGCACTGTGGGTTAAACCACAGAGCCTAGGAATTGTCGATCCGAAGGTCGGCAGTTCAAATCCCCGTGACGGGGTGAGCTCCCGTTGCTCGGTCCCTGCTCCTGCCAACCTAGGAATTCGAAAGCACGTCAAGTGCAAGTAGATAAATAGGTACCGCTCCGGCGGGAAGGTAAACAGCGTTTCCGTGCGCTGCTCTGGTTCGCCAGAAGCGGCTTAGTCATGCTGGCCACACGACCCGGAAGCTGTACGCCGGCTCCCTCGGGCAGTAAAGCGAGATGAGCGCCGCAACCCCAGAGTCAGTCACGACTGGACCTAATGGTCAGGGGTCCCTTTACCTTTACCTTTATCCTATCCTACCCATCCCAACAGAGATTTCGTGGGGCAACCCAGCCAGATGGGTGGGGTATAAATAATAAAATTATTATTATCAACGAGGGTTAAACCTTTCAACTTAAAGGCTGTTTCACAGGTTTTGAAAATGGACAGATTCACCTATTCCTACCCCCCATATATTGCAAAATTGGCCCAACAGCATGAATTGGGATTATGCACACCACGCCAGAAATGAAAAAAATGCTAGTGTGTAACTTCTGAAACTTTCTGAAGAAGTTAAAACCCTTTTTCATATTGGAAATTATTTCCTGGCTAAGTGCGAGCAATTGAATGGTAATTTTAACCTATTGCATTTTAATGCGTTATCTATTCAGAAATGGAAACATGTGCCACATCCCTTTATTGCCTGCTATACAGGGTCTTCCGCCCATCAGAGAGACTAAAGTGACATTATTTTCCAAATTCTTCTGCTTGTGTTTAAAAAAACAATGTTCTGAGTGATCTGGAAGACTGTTTTACAGCACACAAGGTTCTAAGGGGCAGCAGTCTTTCCAGCAGAGGCCTTTTATCAACAAAGTACTTACTAACTGAAGTGATGTTCAGGGAAGTCAATAAGGCTCATCAGATCTGTAAGGTTAAGCATGTGAATTAGGTCTTCAGCCAACAAAACACTTACAGCCCTGATCGATTTTGCCCATCTCTCTAGTTTCCAGCATGCGCAGGTTTGAATTATTTAGCAGTTCCTCAGCTTGAAGCTGATAGAAGATTGTTTGGGTACCTTCCATTTAACTAAAATTATCTCTCCAAAGCAGCTTCACAAAGAGCAGATTCCATATTGAAAATGGCCCGACTGTAGTCTGTGCCGTCTTCCTGTAGTGAGTTAGAGCACCCCATACTAACTATATTTAGAATTGGGATGTGGGTGACACTGTGATCTAAACCACTGAGCCTCTTGGGCTTGCCGATCAGAAGGTCGGCAGTTTGAATCCCCACGACGGGGTGAGCTCCCATTGCTCTGCCCCAGCTTCTGCCAACCTAGCAGTTTGAAAGCATGCCAGTGCAAGTAGATAAAGAGGTACCACTGTGGTGGGAAGGTAAACGGCGTTTCCATGCCCTCTGGCATTCGTCATGGTTTCCGGTTTGCCAGAAGCGGTTTAGTCATGCTGGCCGCATGACCTGGAAAGCTGTCTGTGGACAAACGCTGGCTCCCTCGGCCTGAAAGCGAGATGAGCGCTGCAGCCCCATAGTCGCCTTTGACTGGACTTCACCTTCCAGTGGTCCTTTACCTTCACCTTTTACCTATATTTGGAATTCACCTGCGAGTCACACAGTATAATCTAAAACAATCCTGGGGCTTTCCAGGACATTGAACGAGTTTGATCTCTGCTCCCTTGGAATCCACCTGGCTTAAAAATAAAAAATAAAAAAACTGTGAGTGTGAAGACAGGGCTTTGGGTAACGCTGTTACGAATCACAGCAGTAATGTGTGATAATTGTGTGGTGCGGTTTCACTATTAATGAAACAACACAGGCTAATAGGAAGATAAATAACATAAAAAGTATAAAACATTGTGTACTCTCCTAAGAGCTTCAGCGATAAGTGATGCATTATGTATGTACAGTACAGTCACCTCCTGCATTGCTGCTCCATTACTAGTTTCTGCTATCGCAACCGTGATGATGCCACAGTGTGTGTGTAGTTTAAGATACTAACAATGATAACTGTATAATGTACAATTGCAACAGACAAGATTATGCTTAGAAGTATGGTTAAAAAAAAATCTTCCTCACCCAGTGCCATACAAAATCAAAGAAATGCACAGTTCATTCCACAGCTGATCATAATCTTGGGGCCAAATTACACCATGCTTATTGCTTTTATTTAGTACCTGAAGTCCATTGGACTGTTAGGGTGTGCAAACACTGCTCAGCGTGAATGAGTGACCCATAGAGTCCACCTTGAAGCTGTGTCTTTACAGTCTAGTGAAGGATTTCACATTTCTTACTAACCATCAAAATGCCTATCATTATTAGGGCTGCCATATGGGATTCGTCCTTTGGAAATGGTGTCCGGGCGTAATTTCCAGAAAGCGGCAAAAATGTCCAGGGAAATCTTCTTTTGGAGAGGATTTTACAAGGCCAAATTCCTAACTCCCATTGTTCTCAAGTGCTTCCCTGTATCGTACAGGATTCTTTCTCGCTCAAATATCTGCTGATGAAATTTACATTGTGGATATTAGAGTGGTCCAAATGAAACACAAGTTGCATGTTTCAGCATCTCAGCCTCATCCGGCAAGCACTCTGGGCAACTCCAATGCATTCCTGGCAAGGTTCTGCCCAAGACAACTGACCTCTTTGATTTCAAGTAAAGAGTACTTGAAGAAATAAAATGGGACTCCTTACAAGGACTGGTATCCCATCATTACATGAATGCACCTAGGACTCTGGATCAAGGTGTTTACCAAAATGATCAAGCAAATCCACCTTCACAATGCTCAGTTTCACAGCCCCAGTTTACCCTGAATGCTGCTGAACCACTTGGCAGGTTAACCTCATATTTTGCCGTTCCTGAAATGTCGCCACCTGCACAGAGGCAAAGCTGGCTAAACTGGACCCAGGTTACATAATGCAGGCAGCACAGAGGATGGTGTTACGAGAGTTCACACATTAGCAGGGGAACGAGTTGGACCAGCATTTCCAAGGACTTGAAGTTCAGGGTTGCCCTCAACTTCAGCGAAAGGTGAATGGCCTAAGGGACTTGTCAGAAGGTCCTTTTGACGTAATCAGAGTCATAGGTTCTCACAGCCTAAGTGACTCACGGCTTAAGGCAGTGGTCTTCACCTGAGGTGGGTTGGAAGGAAAGGAGGCACATGAGATAATACAAATGAATGAGGGGATAAGTTAGCATCCCTGCTCCTCTTTCCAAAGCAACTGAAGTTAATGTGGAAAGGGGAGAACTTCTCTGTTCTCCACAATTCAGACCTCCGCTCTCCTCCTTTTTTATAATAGCATGAGAAGAGCATGCTGGGTCAGGCCAAAGGCCATCTAGTCCAGCATTCTGTTCTCACAGTGGCCAACCTGATACCTGTGGGAAACCTGCAAGAAGGACTTAAACACAGGAGCCCTCATCCCTCCAAAGCACACAGCCTCCAACAGTGGAGGCAGAACACAGCCATCATGTCTGGCAGACATTGAAGACCTCAACCGCCATGAATTTGTCTAATCGAGAACATAAGGCCATCAAGAAGGTTGGAGAGATAAAATCAAGATATGGAAATATGGAAATATCAATGAGAGGCAGGACTGAGATTTGGATATGCTTCGAGGTTCAGATTGTGGGAAGTTGCAAAATCAAAATTACAATTCTGAAGACAATTTGACCTTTTTTATTTTAGTTTTTTAGTTTTATTAGATTATGATTTAATATGTTAATTGGATGTTTTCTACTGGAAAATTAATAAACGCTCTAACAACAACAACAAAGAGAACATAAGGCCTGCCTTCTCCTCAGTCAAAACCCACCAACCCAAGACCACGTGTTCTGTGTGGCTCATAATATTCCCCTCAGTGTCCCAATATTCCCCCCCATGTGGTGCTCCTGCTTTGTTTTTAATTTTTAAATAAGAAGGAGGCTCATGTAGAGACCTGTAATAGTAACCCAGGGTTGTCAGGTGCCCTCAGCACACATGGAAAGGGAAAAATACATTTACAGATGCAATCAGGTTGAGGATATCATGCACGATATGTTGATATATGGTCCCAGAGATTATTATTTTTTAAATCTGTTCTCTATTGGTTCTCAGATCAATCCCCCCGAGGAAGTGATGGTTGAACTCTTAGCCAGTAAATGCCTACAAATGCCACATCTGGGAGCCAAATTTTCTCTGGCGGCGAAGAAGCTTAGTCTGGTTATGTTAATGCATTGTGATTTTAGATGTTATGCTAAATTATAGACACATGCTGCGTGATTTCAGAGGAATGTTTTGCTTTTTGCCCTGCACTGTTCATTGTGAAGGCCTTTGGCTACAGACAAAAAATTGAATTGAAGCCAGTGTTGTCAGATTCACCTCCTGTCAGGATTGTTCATTTTCACGGTGGCAGCAAATCAGTCAGCCAGCTTCAGGTTGATATAATCTGCAAGGGGCTCAATCCACACACCCAGTTTTCTTTTGTACTTCTGGAAACCCAGGGGTTCCCCTGAACAGAATGAGGCCTCCCAACCCATTTTGGCACCATTTCTGCTGGCACGCACCACGTTAGTTTGCTATTAGAGGGAGTGTTGCATCCGAGGATAGGAATGGAGCTTATCTCATTCCATAGGTCTTACTGGAATGTAAGGCTTCCTGCTTTGACTGTGAGGCATGGAATCAGTCGCTACAGTAAAACTAAATATACCAACTGACTCATGTATATACCATTATTTCTCAGAGTGCTCATGAAATATATTGCTTTAGATGTAACATAAGGTAATGTGGTTCCCATATTTTGCTCCACCAAAAGGAGGGTCGTTTTTTGCTCTTCATATGCTCACATCGTATCATTTGTCCAGATTACATCTAGCCAGACATGGGCAGCCTTCACATTTTCTGACCTGCCAAGCCAAATGCCCATTCCCCGTGAATAGTGGCCTGTGAACTCCTTGACAAACCTTGTTTCCACTGCCCAAATGTATTGTTATGAGCTGAGGCAGTGAGGGGAAGGAGTTGAACCCCTTCGAACCCCTGGATCCAGCAAGTGTTACAATATAAGTCAGACTAGCTTCCTGCATTGAGGCGATCACCTGGGTGATGGGCCATTAAGAGAACAAAGGAAAGGGCTCTGTGCGAGACGAAAAATGGGTGGGGGCAAATCCCTCCCTCAACTCAGAGATAGTTAGAAGGATGAAGCCTGAGTTAAGAGCTGAAAGGGGCAAGGATGTGATCTAGAAGTAAAGCAGCAAGCTGGGGAGACAGAGAAATGTTTGATTTGTGCTTGAACCCAAGGCTGTGCCTGTGGGAGAAACATTGGGGGTGATAATGCTGTGAACCCCTCCGTCGGATACTTAGGTTGTATATGTTGGGATATTTCTGGAGCTGCTGTCGCTAATCGCTGATACTGTATCTACGGGAGATCGATGGACGTCCGGAGTCCGGCTGGAGGCAGTGATGGCCTTTGTCTCCCTGGCAGTATCCCAACAGTATATATGTGCAAATAAACCATGCATCATAAAAACACTACAGTCTCCGCTGTGCCACATTCCAAAAGGAAAAATGAACCCTGGAATCTCACACCTATCAGAGATTGAGGTGGCATGCAATAGAATTGAATCACTAGCCCTAGCCAACGGGCTGTCGTCATTTTGAGGGGTTACAAGCCAGGCGGCGGGGGGGGGGAGAATGTAAATAGCTATTCATATTCTGTTGCCCGTGGTCATATATAATATTTGAAAGTATCTTGGAAATGTCACATCCTCTTCCTGTTTTCAAAGAGGCAGGGGCTGAGATCTCACAGAGGAGGGATTGGCCTTTTTTTACCACTGTTGCACCCAAACCAGAATTGCTGTTTTACCTGACTGTGAATCTTCCATTGGGTTGAATGGTGCTTTGCATGCGCTCCCAACACAAGGTCTTGCCTGTTTTATTATTATTATTACATTTCCAAATCACCTTTTCTCCAAAGAGCTCAAGGTGGGCTTCCCCAAGTCCCACCTATCTGATTTTCATTTTACTTCATCTTTAGCAGTTTACATATATCATAATTTCAAACCATCTTTCCCCACCCACACACACACTTATTTTAACCAAAAAATTTTTCACATGTTATCACTTATATAATACACTGTCTTCTACTTCTAACCCTACCACCTATATCCACTTCCAAAGCAATTCTAAGATTTAAATATTAACATATTTTTTCAAATATTCCTTAAACTTCTTCCAAGCTTCTTCCACTGTCTCTTCTCTCTGGTCTCGGAGTCTGCCGGTCAGTTCGGCAAGTTCCATATAGTCCAAAGCTCAGCACTCTAACCATTACAACTGCAGTGGTACCTTGGTTCTAAAAACGCCTTGGTACTCAAACAACTTGGAACCCAAACACTGCAAACTGAGAAGTAAGTGTTCCAGTTTGCGAACCTTTTTCGGAAGCCAAACGTGCTCCGTTTTGAGTGCCTCACTTCCGTTTTGAGTGTTACTCTGAGGTCTGTCTGTTTTTGCTATTTATTCT
The DNA here is from genome assembly GCF_964252035.2 of Podarcis erhardii. NCBI lineage: Eukaryota > Metazoa > Chordata > Lepidosauria > Squamata > Lacertidae > Podarcis > Podarcis erhardii. Next base: position 46,867,244 of record NC_138513.1, read on the forward strand.
AATTTTTGTTTTTGCGGCTCTTTTTTGTTTTGTTTCTGTGACTGTGTGGAACCCAGTTCAGCTACTGACTTGATTGTGTGACTGCAGTACATTGTTTATTGCTTTCATTTTATGGATCAATAGTCTCGTTAGATAGTAAAATTCATGTTAAATTGCTGTTTTAGCGGTTGTTTTTAAAAGTCTGGAATGAATTAGTCCATTTTGCATTGCTTTCTTTGGTAAAGCACGTCTTGGTTTTGGAACGCTTTGGTTTTGGAACAGACTTCCAGAATGGATTAAGTTTGAGAACCAAGGTACCACTGTATACAGTTCCCGAGCCTCCCCCTCTTGTTTCTCTTGACACTACTCCAAAACGATTTTCTATCCAGGTTCAGAAGAGTTTGCAGAACCTTTCCTTTTTTTTAATCAAAATCTCAAGTGACGCAATGTTTTGCGTTTGCTAAATGGAATTCTGCCCAGCTCCTGCCTCACTTTCCAAATGATGAAACATTTATGCAATGTTGAATGGACTGTGCCCAAATTTGCGAGACTCATGCTGATTCTGGGAATTCTGCGTCAAGGCGACTTTGCGAGGCAGGAGGATGCTTCAGTGTCCCTGGCGGGTCCTTGCATGATCCCACAAGAGGGCTGTGGGATCGTGTAAGAGATTTCATGGGGGGCAGGGGGCAAAAAAGCAGCTGCCTGTTCACAGATGGAACCATTTGGACCTCGTGCTTCTAATACCCTTTGTTCTAGTACCTTTGCTGGGCATTAGGGTCACTGGTTAACAGGGCCAGAAGGGACTTTCACAGAGTTTTTGCCTCTGTGAAGACATGTCTGCCATTCATCATCATCATCATCATCATCATCATCATCATCATCATCATAATTTATTTGTACCCCGCCTATCTGGCTTGGTTTTCCCAGCCACTCTGGGTGGCTTCCAACAAAGATTAAAAATACCTTAAAATGTCACACATTAAAAACTTCCCTGAACAGGGCTGCCTTCAGATGTCTTCTAAACGTGAGATAGTTGTTTTTCTCTTTGACCTCTGGCGGGAGGATGTTCCACAGGGCGGGTGCCACTACCGAGAAGGCCCTCTGCCTGGTTCCCTGTAGCTTTGCTTCTCGCAGTGAGGGAACCACCAGAAGGCCCTTGGCGCTGGATCTCCGGGCAGAACGATGGGGGTGGAGACGCTCCTTCAGGTATACTGGGCCGAGGCCATTTAGGGCTTTGAAGGTCAACACCAACACTTTGAATTGTGCTCAGAAATGTACTGGGAGCCAATGTAGGTAAAGTCTTATGACATAGGGCACAAATGAAAGGGGTGTGTGGGGTGTTGGGGGTGCTATAGTACCTCTGGTGGGAGACACATCATGCTCTTGCCCACCTTTGCCCTGCCTTGTGCTCAGCCTCACCTGTGGCTCCTAGATGCTGTCAGTGTGTGACAGCAGCCACACCCCGGGAATGGCTTTTTGACTGGCTGGCTAAACCAGGTGAGGGTAGCCGATGGGTTTCAAACCCGCAGTGAGCTAGGGATTTCCCCTACCTGGGAAGACAGGCTCTGGTGGGTTGAGCAGTTGAGATCAATAGGGGGCCAAATGACCAAGAAGGCAGTTTCTGCACGTACTGTAGAGGGAACTGAGGGGCAGATGGGGTTTGTCAACCTGGGAAGGGAGCCCATCTAGAATAAGACTCTGGTGCTAAACATCTGCTGCCTTGGGATAAGAAAAGGCTCAGGAGCAAACCCAACACAAATCGGGAGTCCCTAAGACGGTTGGATGCAGAGTCCTAGCTAGGTGATCTTGCGCCCCTGGCAGATCCAGATTACACCCCCAGCCACTGAAATTTAGCTCTTCTTTCCGCCTTTCCTCCAAACCCCCCTTCAATTCACCCTCTATTTAAAACCTTTTCTTATGAGGCAATAATCAATATTTTAATTTATAGGCATCTTTATAGGCATATTTTTAAGCCGATTTTGCATGCCCCCCTCGCCTGCGGCCCTGGCAGGGGCCCACCTCACCACCCCCTAGCTATGGCCCTCATTGGATGGTGCCTTGTACACCTCCTTCCAGCAACTCCTACGGCCAGGCTGGGGCCAAACATATTGCTCTGTTTTCTTTTGGTCCACATCAGTGAGGCCGAGACGGGGCAACCCAGGACCTCCATGAACACTGCTCAGGCTTATGCCCCAAGGAGATTGCGTCACAAATGACAGATCGGCTGTAAACTAAGTTGTACCTCGGCCCAGTATACCTGAAGGAGCATCTCCACCCCCATCATTCAGCCCGGACACTGAGGAAATAAACAACTATCGGACTTTTAGAAGACATCTGAAGGCAGCCCTGTTTAGGGAAGTTTTTAATGACTGATGTTTTAATGTACAGTGGTACCTCGGGTTACAGACACTTCAGGTTACAGACTCCGCTAACCCAGAAATAGTACCTTGGGTTAAGAACTTTGCTTCAGGATGCGAGCAGAAATCACATGGCTGCAGCAGGAGGCCCCATTAGCTAAAGTGGTACCTCAGGTTAAGAACAGTTTCAGGTTAAGAACGGACCTCCAGAACGCATTAAGTTCTTAAGAGGAGGTACCACTGTATTTTTCACTGTATTTTTGTTGGAAGCTGCCCAGAGTGGCTGAGGAAACCCAGCCAGATAGTAGGCAGAGTAGAAATAAATTATTATTATTATTATTATTATTATTATTATTATTATTATTATCTGCATTAATGCATGGCCATGGCCAACTCCTGCACAATTCTGGTTTTAATTTTTTCACACATGCACTTTCTCCAGACAGTAGAACGCAGAGGCAGAACAAGGTGCGCCATAAAATTAGCAAACAGGTGAATGATGCTTCATGTACAACATGATGAGACAACTCAGGAAGCCACCGCAGAGATCTATCATGAGTTGTAACAATGCAGCTCATAGGCATAGCATGTGCATAAGCAATGAACACCATTAGCATGCTGTTTGAATGACCGAGCAGGCATAAAGCAATGATTGTGGCTGTGCTTCCCCTACAATATCATTTGTGCAATTCTCAGTATGATACTACAATAGAATTATTTTGATACAATCATAAGATTAATCATTGCCTTAATTAAACTCCAGCAATTTTAAATATTTCCTTGCAAACAACAGGGCCTTTGGTGGAGTGTTTTCTTCTTTCCTAGCCGGGATTACCTTTGAGCTGCATTTTGAGATCATCTTTCACAAGGTAGGGTCACAATTAAGCACTTAAAAATGAACCACTGTGAACGCCATTGCAGTTTTACCTGTGGATCAGGAGCGTGGCACATGATGTCTGTAAAAGCCCCAGCGTGCATCTGTAGCACCTCCAGGCATGACTAGGGAGAACCCCTGTCCAAAATCCTGGAGGATTTTGGGGTCTGTGGGCAGACCACTGGCCATCTTTGTGTAAGCCACAATAAAAATAAGTGGTTTTCAAGTGGTCTTGAAAACCGGCGCTGTATACTACTAACAAAGCAGGTCACTTTCATCTGTGGTTTCAGACAGAAGCTTGCTTCCCCAGTGAGAACCAGCCTATGTTAACAAGATGAATCACAAGGAAATACCGCAATCGAGTAATACCTGTTCTCTTAGTCAACTCAGCTGACTGATTTACCTGTTAGAAAGGTTATCCTTTTATCACACTTCCCGGCGTGCTGGGAATGATGAGCCAATCAAAGACTGTGCAAGAAACATTGCGAAGGCGTGCAGAGAAACAGCTGCTGCCGAAAAGATGTCAACAATCCCTTCTGCTGGATTCCTCTCCATCTTCTGACGGACGTGCTCCACAGATTATATCATTATCATTATCATTATCATTATCATTATCATTATCATTATCATTATCATTATCATTATCATTATCATTATCATTATCATTATCAACATCATCATCACCACCACCTCATCTTTTTCCATGATGGGACTCAAGACAGCTTACAGATAAAATAAAGGTAAAGGTACCACTGACCGTTAAGTCCAGTCATGGACAACTCTGGGGTTGTGGTGCTCATCTTGCTTTATTGGCCAAGGGAGCCGGCGTACAGCTTCCGGGTCATGTGGCCAGCATGACTAAGCCGCTTCTGGTGAACCAGAGCAGCACACGGAAACACTGTTTATCTTCCCAGCGGAGTGGTACCTATTTATCTACTTGCACTTTGACCTTCTTTTGAACTGCTAGATGGGAAGAAGCTGGGACTGAACAACGGAAAGGCTAAAAACATGAGGCTGGGGAAAACAATCATTAAAAAACAATTAAACATTAAGAGACATGTGCATGTGTGTGCATGTATGTCAGTGGTTCTCAACCTGTGGGTCCCCAGATGTTGTTGGACTACAACTCCCATCATCCCTGAGCTCTGGCCTTGCTAGCTAGGGGTGATGGGAGTTGTAGTCCAACAACATCTGGGGACCCACAGGTTGAGCAAGGCTGGCTTAAATAGTGTCAGAGTTGTTTCTGTTTGGGTCCACACTGGGTGGGTGGAGGTGTTGACAGGGCAGCTATGCCTTTACCCTATGCAAAGGCCCTCACACCTCGGCCAGACACGAACCAGGAACAGCTTAAGGAACTCCAATTATCGTGAAGGTAGTCTGAGAAACAACGTATCAAAAAGAAGTATCTTATAACCAAGTACCGGACACCGATGCAGTTTGGATAACGTCACACGAACACAGATTTACAAATCCAGCATTGGAAACTTAGTGAGCTCACCATATACAGAAATGTGAGCATGGCCCTATTCCCTGTTCCAGAGCAAGTCCTATCTGGTTCAATGTCAGGAAAGTTTTTTAAGGTGGGCAGCCACCTCATATTGACCTGTAGTAGGACGATACTTTCATTTTTGTTTTGTGCTCTTTCCTGGAAATCCCTGTTATTTTTAAAGGAAGATTCTACCCATCATGGTTGCAGAGGTATGCTTCAAAATTTTGGGGCCCTGGTGAAATTTAACAGATTGCTGAATAACATTCCCAGTACCCTCCCCGCACCTGCCAAAAGCAGAATAAATTTTGCAAAAGAGTAAAAACAGAAGAAAGAATTATGAATTTTCCCATTATTTATGAATTTTGCAACATTCTACTTTCCCTGGTGAAGAATATTGTTTTGGGTTGTTTTTTTCTTGCACAGGAGTTGTAGATTGAACCAGCTAACTGAGTCATTCCTTCTCACTCAGATATATTTATCTCAACCTTCCGATGCTGTTTGCAGGTACCCTTTTGTGACAAATGGAGATTTAAATCTAACCGCATGAGAAGAACACCTTATTGATAGGAAACGGGTAGGCAGCGCACAGAACGTTCTTCATTCGGAGGGCTGCATGCTACCAAGGGTGGCTGTCCAGGGGCCACATGGGGGGGGGCGGCTAAAGACAAAAGTAGACAGAGCAATGCATGTGACCCTAACCTTTGTAGAATAGGCTACAGTCAAGCTATGCAAACACCAGAGGTTTTTACAACTCCTAAACAAACACAGAGAGACTTCTTCTTCTTCTTCTTCTTCTTCTTCTTCTTCTTCTTCTTCTTCTTCTTCTTCTTCTTCTTCTATCTCTCGTAGCCGAGTAAGATTGTCTTCCATGAACACGGTTTTAACAATGAGTCCATAAGTGACTGTGGAGGCCAATTCTGGATCCACACGTCCTTCCACAGTGGGGACATTGGTTTCCGGGCGGGAGTTGATCACAGTGATGGTTTGCTAAGCGTGCCTTCCTCTTAGCACGTTTCTCCTTTTTCATCCTGAGTTCGAATGTCTTCAAAGCCCACGACACCTTTGGTAACGGCTGTTCTCCAATTGGAGCGCTCACAGGCAAGTGTTTCCCAATTGTTGGTGTTTATACAACATTTTTTAAAATTTGCCTTTAAACAGTCTTTCCAGTCAGGGAAAAAGGGAGGCAGACTATGTTTAGGGCACCTTTTCTAGCCCCTCCCCCTTTTCAAGGTGAGCAGAGTGGATCCTAAAAAGAGCTGCTCAGTCATGGATACAGCTGCCAAGCTGCTCAACTGCCTCATTCCTTGAGTCAGAACGACTGAATCTGTATCCACCGCCCATGTGCTGGCTCGTGACTAGGGGTTCCCAGATTTCACAGTCCTGCCGCTGTTACCACTTGCTGATTGCCATGGGACTTCTGGGGTTTGGGTTTGGGATGCATTTTTGGAAGACACCTGTGTGTGAATTAGTTGTATGTGTGTAGATCAGTGCATGCTGACCAACGCACCGTCTTCTCAGTAAGGTTCTATTCTGATGGCATGAGTAATCATGACCACTGTTTGATCCTTTTCTGCTGCAGCCTTCATCTGCCTTCACAGCTGTTGTAACATACCGCTTGTTATCATCCGCCTGTTCTGCCACTGAGGACTTCTTAGATCATTCTTTGTCTAGCTCCTCCCCTTTGACCTTACCGCCTTGGGTGACCCTGCTGGGAGTAGAAGATTCCTGATGGCTTTGCTCACAAGGGTCACAGAAACGTGCAAGCCCACTCATCACAACAAGGTGATGATCCAGCGAGTGGGTACACACACACACAAACCATGGACTGGTTGGACACAGAGGAATGGTGGGAAGAACCAGCTGAGAAACCACCAAGGGAAGAAAGCTCAAAGCCCCAGGAGTGGCGGACAATGAGTGGTCACAGGGAGAAGTTTGGAAGAAGATGTAACAGGGTTTAGTGAGCAGGGAGAGCCTGTGGCAGAGAGCCCAGAATCAGAGGCAGCAGCTGAAGCAGGAGAATGGGATGAGGGAGGCCAAGATATGAGTCCGGCTGGTGAAGAGTCACAGGTGTCTCCCCCTCCTGCTGCAACCAGCTCCCCCACCCCACCCCAGCCTCCCAGAACCAGTAGAGGTCTAAAAGGAGAGGAGGAGAGATTGGTGACACATGGACAGTCTCTGATTGCTTGGGGAAAGCCCTGGAGAGGAGGGGTCTTAAGCAGCTGTGGGGAGGTGGGAACTTTCAGTCTCAGTAACTGTTTCATGGGGGAAGACCTACCAGGGAGACCTGCTGTGCTCATTAGGCCTGGCACTCTGCCAAGTCTGTGCTGATCAGGTTCTTGCTAATAAAGTGTTAACTGCAATATGCATTGTGCAATTTACTGCTGGCTTGCTCCTCTCACACACAAACGCACAACTATCAATGTAAGCAAGAGGCACTTTTGCAGATCAAGGACACATTCCAGCCTGGAAAAAGCACTTGAAAATGTAGAAGAGAGACAGTGAGAGGTGTGGCTTTGGCTTACAGGGCATGGCCATAGCTGTCAACCGTCCCTTATTTGGCGGGAAACTCCCTTATCCCAGCGCCATGTCCCGCTGCTGTCCCAGATTGATGATGTCCCGTAAATTTCCCGGGTTTCAAAGGAAGCAGCTCCTCTCCCTCCCTCCTTGCCTGCCAGCCAGAGAGGAGGGATGCTTCAACTGTGTTGCTTGGCTGCCCGGCCCGCCCCCCTCCGGCCTCCTCTCACCAGCCTCAGCCCCCGGGAGCCCCTCCCTGCCGGGACTGGCAGGAGCCTCGGGCCCTTCCGCTGCCATCCTCCTCGCGGCCGCCAAACTGAGCATCTCTGCCCGCCACCACTCCTGCTAGGCTGTACTGCGACTGCGCCACCGAAGGACCCAGATGGAGATGGGCAGCCTGGTGCGGCCTATGAATTGCTGAGGAGCCTTGAGAGGAGAGTGAGGGCAACCATAGAGAAAGCAGTTCAGAGAGAGGAGGAAGAGGAGGAGGCGGAGGCGCGGGCAGGTGTTCCAAGGGCTACAAGGGAAGGACCGCAAGCACTTCTCCCATAGATTTGTAGTGGTAGACTAGCATAGATGGTCTGATCTGCGGGTTTACTTCGGGCGCTATTTCCCCCCCCCCCTTCCTCCCGCCCCGCCTGGTGGAACTGAGAGCTGCAGATGGAGCACGAGAGAAAAGATACAGAACTGCAGCAGCATCTTCATAACTTGGACTTCGTTTTGCACGAAAAGTGGCTGCTGCTTGTAGTTATTTAATTGCAGTGTTTCATCAGCTGGTGTCTTGAGCAGCAACCTCTGGAAACGAAGGGCTAAAAACCGGTGCTGCTCTCCAAAATTATCTGGTCCCTTTTAACTTCGTCTTTCAGCTGGTTGACTAAAATCCTTTATTTTGGCTGCTGATCCCTTATTTTCAAGGCTGCTGGTCCCTTATTTTCAAATCTGTAAGTTGACAGCTACGGGCATGACTCAGGTGTCCTGGGCGCTAGACAGAGATGCCCGAGGGCTGCATGTGGCCCCTAGATTTCCTGCTCCGGCCCTAGGGATTTTATTGAATTAATTTTCAGCACAGCAATATGCTATGAGGTGTGATGCAATTCTTATGTATATTTACTGAGAAGTCTCAAGATGTTTAATGGGGCATATTCCTATGTGTCTGCAGCTTTTGTGAGAAGAAATTCAATTTTGGAGAAGCAATTCCCCCTTCATTCTGGCTCCAAAACAGCACCTATTATTCAAAGCACTCTCCTTGGGTTTTTATTAATGCTAATGTTACTTACACCCAGAAGCTTCTGCTGCTGAGATCTATGCATTAAAAGTGCTTCAGTCTTTACCACAATTTGGAAATCTAAATGGCTCTGGAAAGTCTTCACCACTTGGATAAGCATCCCTGCTCCAGAATGACAGACTGAGAACTATTACAGCTGTGCAGAGAGCGGTTATGTCTGCAGGAGGAGTTTTCTGCATATCTTTGTCGGCGGCTCAAAACTGAGCTCAAAAGTGAGGTCATAAGAGGCGCAATGCGGCAAAGAGACAGTGCACGTACTTTTGTAAACCAAGAAAATGTTTAATAAAAATTATTATTTTAACAATCTGTTGCATGGAGCTATGGGCTCCATGCAGGGACAAAATAAAAGGTTGTCTCTCTCTCTCTGCCCATTTCCCCCCTCTGGACCCCAAGGCAGTGGCGGAGGAACGGGTGGGGTGGCCCGCCCTTGGTGTCATCCCTGGGGGGGGTGACATCACCGTGCCCCCCCGGGACGTTTGCCACTCTGCCGCTACCCCAAGGAGGTTGCCTTCCAGGCTCATGCAGCTCTGCAGCTGAAAAAGTTCTCCCACTGCTGCCACAGACACTCAGTTCTGTGAGCTGAATGTGAATCTCCCACCAGCTTAAAGGGCTTCTCAGCATTCCTACTCCTTTAGGACCCTTGTACCTATGGGACCGCCTCTCCCGGTATGCCCCACGGAGGACCTTAAGGTCCATAAATAGCAACACCCTAGAGGTCCCAGGCCCTAAGGAAGTCAGATTAGCCTCAACCAGAGCCAGGGCCTTTTCAACACTGGCTCCGCTCTGTCTCATGAGACCCGGGCCCTGCAGGATCTGATTTCTTTCTGCAGGGCCTGTAAGACAGAGTTGTTCCGCCTGGCCTTTGGCTTGGAATCAACTTGATCCCCACCCCATCTTTCCTTTTTCCTTTCTCCTTCTGTGATGAAACTCCTATTTGGGGACTTCCCTGGCTTTTTTCTGGCCCACGTAGGACCAGTCTGGATAGCTGGCATTGGTGAAGATTTGACATTTTCATCCCCAAAATGTTTTTGATTTGAGTTTCTACTGAAATGAGGCTGCATTTTAATGTTGTATTTTAATCTTGTTTTTAAGTTTTATTTTAATCAATTGTTTTTATACCTGGTGTTAGCCGCCCTGAGCCAGGTCTTGGCTGGGGAGGGTGGGGAATAAATAAAATTATTATTATTATTATTATTATTATTATTATTATTATTAAACTTAGACCAGTGGTTTTCATTTTTTTCTCCAGGCCACACTTTCAGAATAATAATTTGCTCGCAGAACACCAAATGTTTTTATTGATAAGAAATACACGGGAAAGCAAAAAGCAACAACTTTTAGCAGCGATTAATTTATGACACAGAAGACAACTACTTTTATAAAATGATTATGGGACATCAAGGAACTATAAAACAATGCAGCTACATAAGCACATGAAACACTCCCAAAACATCCTCATAAACAAGCCTCTTACATATGTACCTTTAGTATCTATACAAGCTCAATGAACGGTATGAGCTTGCTTTTACCAGGTAATCTCATTTGAATTAGGTCTAATTTGAGACAAACTCTCATTTCATCATCAGCACAAGGAAACCTTTCTCTTTTCTGTTCTTTTACATTTGTCAGAGTTGAAAATCCCTGTTCAAAACAATGTTTTCACGGAGAACTGTAGAAGAATTGCCAATGCTCTGGAAGACAGGTGTGGATACAGTTCCTGGTTGTATATCCCCCAGAATTATTTTGAAACTAGACTAGACTGGAATGTTTAAATGTTTCTTGGATTGCCCTTGAATCTTCCTGCCCCGCTTGCCATTCTCTTCTGCCATACCAGGGTGCCACATCAAACCCTTTGAGAACCACTGGCATAGATCTGCCCAAACTGCCATCACAATGCAACTCCAGTCATGAGGAGGTCTCAAGAACCTGGTTCTTGTGTCAAACTTCAGGGCAACGTAAGAACATAAGAAAAGCCTGCTGGATCAGGCCCAAGGCCCATCTAGTCCAGAATCCTGTTCTCACAGTGGCTGATTTGGGGGAATTCTCTTTAAAAAAAAAAAAGAATATTTATTAAAGTTTTCAAGAAATTATATAGCATAAAAACAAAAAAGAAAAAACAGAAAAAAACAGAAATGACAATAAAACAAACATACATACAAAACGAATACAATAACAAGTATAATTTCAATCCCTTATAGTCATATAACTTACTTTCCCGACCTCCTCATACCTCCCCTCTCTGTATTCCAATCTCTAATCAAGCCAATTCAGCAAATCCTTCCCCTAATTCCTGTTTAATTTTTTATCTTTCTTTTCTTAATTACATAATCATTACAGCTAGAAACCCCTTAATTTCTAAATCAACATCGTTCTAACATTCAATAATCTTACAATGTTTCTTAAGATAGTCCTTAAATTTCTTCCAATCTTCTTCCGCCGTCTCTTTTCCCTGGTCTCGGATTCTGCCGGTCATTTCTGCCAGTCCCATATAGTCTATAACCTTCATCTGCCATTCCACGGTGGGTAATTCATGTGTCTTCCAATACTTTGCGATAAGTATTCTTGCTGCTGTTGTAGCATACATAAAGAATGTTCTATCCTTCTTTAACACCAATTGGCCTACCATACCCAGGAGAAAGGCCTCTAGTTTCTTCAAAAAGGTATATTTAAGTACCTTTTTTATTTCATTATAAATCATTTCCCAGAAAGCCTTAATCCTTGGGCATGTCCACCAAAGGTGAAAGAATGTACCTTCGTTCTCTTTGCATTTCCAATACTTATTGTCAGGCAAGTGGTAAATCTTTGCAAGCTTGACTGGGGTCATGTACCACCTATAAATCATTTTCATAATATTTTCTTTTAGGGCATTACATGACCTGGGGAAATTCTCAAGAGGACCTGAGTACAAGAGTTATCTCCGCACCCCAAAGGTTCCAGCAACGGCCATTCAGAAGCACGAAACTGCAAAGCCATTGTGCTTAGTAGTCACTGATGAGGAGACAAACATGACTAACTAATAATAATAATAATAATAATAATAATAATAATAATTTATTTATACCCTGCCCATCTGGCTGGGTTTCCCCAGCCACTCTGGGCGGCTTCCAACAGAATATTAAAATACAATAGTCTATCACACATTAAAAGCTTCCCTAAATAGGGCTGCCTTCACATGTCTTCTAAAAGTCTGGTAGTTGCTGTTCTCTTTGACATCTGATGGGAAGGCGTTCCACAGGGCAGGTGCCACTACCGAGAAGGCCCTCTGCCTGGTTCCCTGTAACTTGGCTTCTCGCAGTGAGGGAACACCCAGAAGGCCCTCGGAGCTGGAGCTCAGTGTCCAGGCAGAACGATGGGGTTGGAGACGCTCCTTCAGCTATACTGGGCTGAGGCCATTTAGGGCTTTAAAGGTCAGCACCAACACTTTGAATTGTGCTTGGAAATGTACTGGGAAATTGGTTAGTCTTCAAGGTGCCACAAGACTCTTCCTTGGTTTCTGAGCCTAACTGTGATCTTCAGATGAAGGGTGGTATAAATAAGTAAAAATAATAATAACTCATCTCTAAACCACTTTTGTTGTTATTTTCACAGTATAGCTGGGAGATAAGCTAACTGCACATAGTACCAAGCATAAAATTCAAGTGTGGATTTGAACCGAATGGGTAAGTTGTGGAATAATACCTAAAGGCTCCTTTAGCTTTCTTTTCTTTTATGTAACATTGTTAACGGCTGGGAAAAGACTTAAGTAAGAAACACATCAGAGAACTAGCTGATCAGTTGATAGGCCAGATGAACAAAAGATATGAACGTTTTTATGGATGTTGCTGCATCTGAGCTGTCTTCTCAATTCCTTTGAGCTGTCTTCTGAAGAGAGTCAGTTAGGATACAATATTCCAGGAGCTTTGCCCAGTAACAGTGATTTCTCAACTGCCTTGCATCACTAGTTGTGCTAGTGGAGTATTGCATTCGCAGAATGTCTGTTTTGCGAGATGCTTCTGCAACGAAGGCTGCAACAAGGGAGGGGGGAGTCTTCACTTCAGTGTTTATGTTCAGTGATGACTCATCCCTGGGAGTCCGGGTCTCTCTCAGAAGCTGCCACTATATTGAACAAGCAACTTGGCTTATCTGAATCTCTTTCCGGGACCAGAGAGAGAATAATTCTTGTGCTATATTAACAAGTAAGGAACTTAACAAAAAAAACTAGACTGCAGCGCTAGCTGTTTAAGAGCAATGCGTTGATTTGTACTTACAACTTTTTTTGGTAACAAGTTTAAAGACAGTTTGCAGTAGAACTTTGAACTTTCTGGGTGTGGAAAGCTTATTGATTTCATACTTTGCACAAGGTCCAGATCAGGAAATTCCCCTCACATAACTAACAATAGGGAAACATTTAAAGTTCTCTTGGTGGAAGGTATCTGTCAAATGTGAAACCAACAATAGTTAAGAATGTAGAGATGGGCCTTATTACCTTGCTATGTTTTGTTATGCTTTGTTATTGCACAATTTTCTGACTTACGGTTAAGTTGTTCTAATAGCCATGGGGTAGGCAACCTTGGGGGGCGAGGGGTCCACACGTATTTGGTGGGCAGGAACAGAGGCAGAAGTGGGCAAGCAAGAAATGTAAATTTTACTTTTTTACAATATGTTAGTTTCTACACACACACATACTCTTCCCGCCCTGCCCCCCACCCTCTACCCAGGGAAGCAAGAAACGTTATCGGAGTTCAAGAACACATTTTACTTGGGCAAAAAGACTCCAGGAGGGTGCAAGCAGTGGTAGACTTGGGTGCCATGGCATCCTGTACAAGGTCAAAATTTGATGCCCCCCTAGCCCTCGGCCAGGTCAGTCCCTTCTCCCTCCTCATAGAAAAGCCCGCAGGAGCCGCACACCCTTTAAAGAGGGCACCGCTCTTGGGGGCTTTTCCTCGAGGAGAAAAGCCCGCAGGAGCCACACGCTCTTTAAAGGGTGCTGCCGGGAGAGGCTGCACACAGCTAAAGCAGCCAGGACAGCGAGCGGAACCATCCCGCTGGCTGTCTTGGCTTCTGCCATAGCTACACACAGCTTCTCCTGGCCGGAGAGCTTGCGCGAGGTTAAAGAGGAAGCCAGGACAGCGAGCGGGATCCTGCTGGCTTTGCTCTGTGGGGCTTGGGGGGGCACCCGGGCTTCCCCCGGCAGCCCCGAGAAGCTCTGGGAGAAGCGGACAGGTTGCTCGCAGCCTGTCTGCTGCTCTTTGGGGCTGGGGAAATAATTTTTTCCTTGATTTCCCCCTCTACAAACTAGGTGCGCCTTAGGGTCAGGTGCGCCTTATGGAGCGAAAAATACGGTACTCCCAGGGGGCAAAACATACACATTTTGTGTATGTGTTAAGTCTGGTGATTGTGCTTATATTACAGCCTTGATTCCCTACCCACCTCCAAGCACAATAAGGTGCAGATCCTGCACAGACAATCAAGATATAGGTATTCAAAATTATATTTGTTTTTTGAGATCGGGAAGCTGCCTTCTCTATCCCAGGTTCCTGGAAAACATGTTGATTTCTAAATTATGGTATTAGCTCTTTAACTTCAAAGTGCAGATGAATGCCAATAAACCAGTCCAAAGGCTGCAATTCAAATGCTGAAACCATATAAAACACAAACTGCCCCTCCCCCCAAGTAATTAAGTGCAATTCCCTTGTGGAAAGACTACTAAATTCAATTAGCATAGCTTCAGAATGCTATTAATTAGCTTGTATCTACTCAATGCTTTGAAAAGGCAGAGCATTGCATAACAAATGTGAAGTATTATAACTCATTTTCCCACTCACATTTTTTTCCTGCACCACATTTTCTGACGGAATGCCAAGATATTTTTTAATATATTTACGACTTTTTCTTCTTGTTGTTGCTTCCGCTTGGCAGGGGACCTGAAACGGAAATGCGTAATGAAAATTATACTCTTCATCTTTGGGCACCCAGAGAAGAAAGATAGGTACTCCAGAGTCCTGCTGCAGTTCTTAACAAACAGGAAACCTCACCAGGAATTTCTTTGTCAGGTGTAACGGGAACCAGAGGGAGTCAGCTGCAACCTCACGACTTCTTTGCAATGTGACACCATATGCACATGGGTAATCACTCCCATTCCAAAAATTCACCCTGGAATGACTTCACCGCACCAGATGTTAATCTGAATGCGCCTATTGATAATGATTACAAATCACATCTGCACTCTGCTCTTTGTCCAAGAGGCTCAGGACATCATAAAGGTAAAGGGAACCCTGACCATGAGGTCCAGTCGTGGCCGACTCTGGGGTTGCGGTGCTCATCTCGCTTTATTGGCCAGGGAGCCAGCATACAGCTTCTGGGTCATGTGGCCAGCATGACTAAGCTGCTTCTGGCAAACCAGAGCAGTGCACGGAAACGCCATTTACCTTCCTGCCAGAGCGGTACCTATTTATCTACTTGCACTTTGACGTACTTTTGAACTGCTAGGTGGGCAGGAGCAGGGACTGAGCAACGGGAGCTCACCCCGTCGTGGGGATTCGAACTGCCGACCTTCTGATTGGCAAGTCCTAGGCTCTCTGGTTTAACCCACAGCGCCACCCACGTCCCTACAGCACCACCCACGTCCCTACAGCGCCACCCATGTCCCTACAGTGCCACCCACGTCCCTCAGGGCATCATAGGTGAGGTTATTTATTTTATCCTTCCAACGAACAGGTGGGGGTAGGTTAAGCTGGTGCATAACTGCTCCCCAGATCTGCTCAGTGATATTCAGATCCGAATCCAGACATGAAGACATTATATTTGTAGAGCATTCTGATTTGGAAACAACCCCTTGTGGCATCAAGTTCCAATGTCTCTCTCTTTTGGGGGGCTTTCCAGCTCTAAAAACAAATAAATGCATAATAATGGTTCAGTTAATTTACACCACAAGCCAGAACAAGGCTGAGGGCTTTGATATTGGTAAGAAACCACACCACTGTCTCCAAAACAGATTTGCATTCTGCCCGTTTCAAAATTAATCATAGGACTTAGAAATAGCTAAGTGTACCTGCAGCTGTAGTACCAATTCAGAGTTTGTTGTTAAATTTTGGATGGGGTTAGATTTTATTCAGTAAGGCCCGAAAGCTTTAAGAAACAAATACCCTGTTATTTTGTTTGCACTTGTGGCTTCCTTTTTATGTGTAAATAAATACTGATTATTTCTTCTTTTGTTGTTGTTGACAATGATGATTTAAATTTCTATACTGCCCTTCATCCAAAGATCACAGAGCAGTTTACAATACAAAAACTCAAAAATACATACCATAATAATGAAGAAAACCAATACCCCCTCCTGCCCAGTTTAAAAGGCCATAGATTATTTAATTAGCCAAAGGCCTGGGAGAATGGGAATGATTTTGCATGGCCCCTAAATATATTTAATGAGGGTGCTAGACAAGCCTCCTTGGGAAGACCATTCCACAAGCAGGGGGCCACCACAGAAAAGGCCCTTTCTCATGTTGCCACCCTCTGGACTTCTTTGTGGAGGAGGAGGCACACAAAGAAGGCCCCCAGATTATGGTTGCAGGGTCTGGTTCAGTTCATCTGGGGAAAGGCTGTCCTGGAGGTATCTTGGTCCTGAGCCGTTTAAGGCGTTATAGGTCAAAACCAGCATTTAAACAGAGCCTGGAAAGTGCAGTTGGGGCACAATCAGTGTAATATGTTCAAACTGAGCAACCTGGTTGCTTCATTCAGCACCAGCTGAAGTTTCGAACCGTCTTCAGAAGCAGCTCCATGTATAAGAGTGGCTGGGGAAACCCAGCCAGATGGGCGGGGTACAAATAATAATTGTTGTTGTTGTTGTTGTTGTTGTAACGCGTTGCAGTAATCCAGCCTAGAGATTAATAGAGTACAGACCACAGAAATTGGGCAATCCCTAAGGGGCAGGTAGAGTCTGGGAATCCAAAGGGTATATAATTATAACTTGCTCTGTTTTTACTTTGTTCTGCTATCTGTATGGAAATTGGGAAAGTCGTGGAAGGGAAATTTTGGTCGACTTTAGGAAAAATGTTTAAGAATGAGTAATGATGTATAAGTATTGATGTTTAAGTTTGGATAAGTTAAAACTGGTTTTCAAAATGGTCTAAATTAAGTGAAAATAAGGTCTGCAAAAATAAATTGAGGAAATGGAAGAAGAGGAAAAGTAAAATAACAACATGTTAAAATAAATTATTAAGTTAAAGTTGAGAAATAAGTAATAAGGATTTCCTGAGTTAATAATTTAAATTGGAATACAAGAAGGGGAGGTGTGAGGAGGTCTGAGAAACAAGTTAAATGAAAATAAGTAACTGAAATTTTATGTGTTTTTAATTGTTTTTTAAGTTTTGTATTTTTGTATTTCTGTTATTTTTTGTCTATTTTTGTTTTTGTGTGGTTTTTGAAAATGCCAATAAATATTCATTAAAAAAAAAAAGAAGAAGTTGGGCAATCCCTGCCCAGATAGAAGCTACACTGGTAGCTCTAGCCATGCAGCACAAAAACAAAAAGAGGTGAGTCTTCTACTTTGGAAGCCGCGGGATTTGCGCCTTTGCCGCGCGCATTCCCAGCGCATGCCTTCGGGGTGATGCGCCCCAGTCACGCCGTGCGTAAAAATCGGGGAGGTGGCCCGAGGGGAGAGGATGAGGCGCTCCTTCCTGGCTTGGGGAACAAGTGGAAGGCAGAGGCTGGCTTCTCCCTCCCGCAGCTGGGCGTGAGGCGACTCTCCGCCCCCGAAGGTAGCAGCCCCAGCGGCTCCGGCTCCGCCTTGCCGAGAGGGCGGGCCGTGCGCCCGGTCCTTGGCCGCGGCGCTTTGCTGATCCCCGGCTCATAACCAGCCGGGCGCGCCGGCGGAGGGAGCAGCGCGCGGCTGGAGGATCGCAGCGGGGACCCCCATCTCGTAGGAGCCGGAGCGGAATAGGGCACTCCCGGGGGGAGTGGTGGGCCGAGCGGTACAAGCCCTCCGGAGGAGGACGGCGCTTCCCTTCCCAGCGCCCCATCTCTCCTCCTCCTTCCTGGCTTGGCCAAAAAGCAAGGCGGTGGGGAAATCGGCGGGCAGAGAGGAAGGAAAGGGAGCCGCACGTGAGGAGGGGACGCCGCGCAAGGCAAGGAAGCGCGCACGGCTTGCCGAGCCTCGGCTGCAGCCCGGCGCGATGCTCTGCTAAGCGCAGCTTCTTTTCTTGGCAAAGGGACGCCGGGATTGCGCGCCCCCTCCGCGCTGCAGCCGCCGATCCGGGGCAGAAACCGGAGCAAGAAGCGCGTTCTCCCAAATTTGCAGCCAATTTTGACCATCAGCTTTTGCGGCTGCCCTTCTCGGTTGCAGGCACGCACGCCTGCGCCTGTGTGTATTTGGAATATTTTTAACTTTGCCCTGCGCTTGGAGTGCCGTCCAGCAGCCCGCGAATATCCCAGCCGCTTGCCAAGTTTGATTTTGGAGCCCGGTGTTTACAGCCCGCCTCCGTCCCTCCCTCCCTCCCTCCCTCCCAGGAGGAATATTTTGTTGCCAGTTTCTTGAATGAGACGCTTAAGGTCCTCTGCCTCTGGTGTTGCCTGCCTGCTAAGGAGGGAATCCTGGACGGTGCAGAGTGCCACGCTACTGCTGTGCAGGCCAGCTGTCTCCTTAAGAGCCACCAAGCGCCTCCAGAGCGACCGTGGATTATTGCACCGCTGCTAAAGCAAGCCAGCCAGCATGGGGGGCAACCTTGGCTGCCACCGCTCCATCCCCAGAGACCCCTCGGACCTGTGCCACAGCCGCAAATTTAGCGCGGCGTGCAACTTCAGCAACATCCTCGTGAACCAGGAGAGGCTGAATATCAACACGGCCACCGAGGAGGAGCTCATGACTCTGCCCGGGGTCACCAGGACGGTTGCGCAGAGCATTGTGGAATACCGGGAGTATATTGGGGGCTTCAAGAAGGTGGAGGACTTGGCCCTGGTGAGCGGGGTTGGAGCTGCCAAGCTGGAGCAGGTGAAGTTTGAGATCTGCGTGAGCAGCAAAGGGAACTCGGCCCAGCACTCGCCCAGCTCCTTGCGGAAGGACCAGAACCTCGACCACCTTTCAGCTGCGAAGATCAATATCAACACGGCCACCCCTGCCCAGCTCATGAGCATCCGTGGCGTCACGGAAAAAATAGCCAATGGCATTGTCGAGTACCGCCGAGAGCACGGGCCCTTCAAGAACATTGAGGACATGGTCAAGATGGACTGCATCAACTCTTCGTTCTTGGACAAAATCCGGCACCAGATATTTGCCGAGCGCTCAAGGCCTCCTTCGACGAATACCAATGGCGGCCTCAACTTCATGGTCAAGCCTCACCCGAGCCCCACCTCGCTGAGCCTCCAGAGTGAGGACTTGGATTTCCCTCCTGGAGGACCCACGCAGATTATCTCCACGCGGCCCACCGTGGAGATGTTTGGTGGGGTGCGGGATGGGAAGCCTGTGCTGAGGCTGGCCACCTGGAATCTGCAGAGCTGCTCCGTCGAAAAAGCCAACAATCCTGGTGTGCGAGAGGTCGTGTGCATGACGCTGCTGGAGAACAGGTATGGGACCTCTTGTGCAGTACCTGCGGGGAGTTATCCTTCGCCTTTTTGTTTCATGCTTCCCTTGGCTTTGTGATGACCTCCTGGTTCAAGCCAGGAATGGGGGACCTTTTGGCCCTCGTGATGTTGCCAGACTGCAGCTCCCATCATTCCTGACAGTTAGCCATGCTGGCCTGGCCTGATGGGAGCTGGAGTCCAGCAATGTTGGGAGAGCCACAGGTTCCCCACCGCTGCTTTCAAACAAAATATGATGGGACAAACTGAACTCAACTGCTCCCTGTTTATCTGTAAGCCCATAGCTTATCCTGTTAACCTTTGCCTATAGGCCCAAAATAATGCCCATTGGATATATTCAGAGATGCTATGTATGCTTCATCCTGATGCCACAGCCTACCATTTGAACCTTTTTGGGTAACTAATGCTGTTGAGATATGTGGTATTTAGTTCGGAAACTGACTCATCTGGGCCAGTGTCCCATGAATGGCAACCGAGAACAGTATACATAAGTAGGAATATTTCCACGCTCCCCATTCTGTTACTTATCTCTTAGCAGATTTGTGCATTTAAGCCTGAATCTGCTGCAATTCCTTAACAATTTTTTAAAAGCAAAAGGTGGGTGGATGGAGCCAAAATCAGAGGGGGGCATAATTCTCATTCTCCTGTCCGCAATTTCCTCCTTGCTGTCTTGTCTCCTTGCTGTCTCTTTTCTGAAAGTGAGCTTGGTTGTGCGGCAAAAACACTTGAGGTGTGTAGGTTTTTTCTTCCCCTTCACCCGATTTCCCCCCTTTACTCTCATCTGGATCCCCTGCTGTCTGTTTTCTGTGTGGTTTGGGTAGATCCGGGATTAAACATGCAGATCTGCAGCCAGCTTCTCATGAAGTTTGAACCTGAGATTTTGGAGGAGGTCTTGGGCATATCTCATGGACTTGGGAGCCCCAAAATATGAGAGCTACCATGCAGAGGCCACTGAAAAGCATTTGCTCATGTAGGTGTTCACAAAGTGTGGATAACATCTTGCGTGCTGGCTCATCCATTTCACCTGTTAACATGCCAGCATTCTGCAGCCAGGTAGTGTCCACACTGATCTCAAATTGAATTTGTTTTCGTCGTTGTGTGTACAACACAGGTAAGTGCCCTCTCAGGACCTTTGCATGGAAACATTCGTGTTTAAAACAGTCTTAAGGCTAATGAATGAGGGAGGTGGGCCTCCGGAGAATGAGAATTTCCTGTCAAATTTAAATTGTCCTGGCAGTCTACTAGTCCATGTGTTTCAATCAAGGCAATCTCCAGGGCAAGGATTTGCTTGTCTGGTCAAGAGTTTTGAATGGTCATTAGGAACAAGAAGTGAGTACTTTATTGCTGCAACTTCTTGTGCTTAGCAGTTTCTTTAGAAAGAGGCACCGTGAGCAAGAATTTGTGTATATATGCGTTGCCATGGCAAGCATTGCTTGAAAACCGTGCTGTGTTCATCGGAGGTTCAGCGAGAAGTGACCTCATTATTTTGAAACTGAAGTAATGCTGCGTGTCAAACCCCATTTTCTCTTTCTGTTCTTTCGTGGAAAAATAGCCCCCCTCTCTCTTCAGAAAAGCTTGATTTGATAAAGTTGCCTTGGTTCCTAGATGGAGAAAGCACATATCAAAGACTTAAAGGGGTATTTTTCGTAGGAGTGATTTCAGACCTGTGATTTACTGTATTTTTTGCCAAAGAACTTTTTTCCATCCTGCACTGCAATCTGAACTTGAGTAACGGCCATTGTTCACATGTCCGCAGTGCAGAGATGAAACTCTGCATTTGGTATATACCATATTGCGGTACGTTTTGTTTTCCCACAAGCAGAAGCATGCTGGAGCGCTGAGAGGCTTCTGTGGGTTGGACCAAAAGGAAGGAATGAGCAATTCGTGTTTACAGTGGTGAAGCTTGTGCTGCAATCTTCCTCCCTTGCAACACAGGGCCGTGAGTGATCAAAAACATACACATAGCAGTCCTTGCCTGGATAACTTTCAGGGAAGCAGAGGAACACACCCCTTTTCAAAAGTTCCTGGTCTGGGTCGCAAGCAGGTTCGGACAGTCTCATGCACAGGATTCAGAAGTTTCAATTACATATCATCAACCAATAACAAAGGGATTTGCAGCTGCAAGAACATATTTTGTGATCTTCATGTTGCAATCAGGTGGCCCTGGGAGAGTGTCCCGGGGCCTATAATAGAAACATTATAGAAACATTAGATGCTACTTTAAAATGAGTTAGGCCATTGTTCCATATAGATCAGCATTGTCCACGTTAACTGTCAACAACTCTAGGATTTCAGATGGAAGTCCTGGCAAATTGTGTTTTGTTTTTTAAGCCACAAAACAGACAGAGGAGTGCAAGCACCTTTGACAGCCCTGCTGGGATTTGGATAAGCAGTTTCAACTGCTTGTGGGTTTTCTACACCTTAGGACAGCAGCCTAAATGGAGGGAAAGTTTAGACCAACTACCCTTGAATTTATGGTGCTCAAATAGCCTCATTGTCGGTTACAAATATGACTAGCCTTCTGCTGTTTGCCAGGTAGCAGAGTTCATACACTTTTTTTGGAAGTAGGTCCCACTGGGTTTAATGGAGTTGACTCCCAAGTAAATGTGCCTAGAACAGAAGTGTTGATCATGTTGCTCAACCGTCATGTTGTGCAGCCCTTCCCATACTGTACTGTGTCAAGTGAAAGGAAATTGCCCCACCCCATGAAAACCATCCAAATCTAGCATGTCAGGGAACAAGACAAGCCAGAACTGTTCTCCCTGACATGCTGGCTTTCTGTGAGCGGGGAAACATGACATGAGGGAAGCATCTGAAACATGCCCTTTCGCTTTTAGATGGAAGGGTCTGGGCACAACGGGGCACCTTGATCCATTTAATTAAGGACATCAACTTTCATGGGGGGAGAGAACCTGGCCTATAAGAAGTTTCAGCCTAGCCTCTGATCATTGTTACTGGCAGAGCCAGCCCACCTATGAGGCAAGGTGAAGCAAAATACCTCAGGCAGAAGGATCCACAGGGGCAGCAGATATTTATAATGTAGATATTTACTCCTCCCTTGTTCATTAGGTAGGTCTTCCCTCACCCCTTCTTTCCTGGCAAGGAGGGAGGTGCCATTTTGTGGATTACCTCAGATGCCAAAATGTCTTGGTTACTTGGGTTACAATTGTTCTTCACTCCGGTCTTGAGCGTTGAGAATCTCTTTACTCCCCCCCCCCCTTACTGGACCTGCTCCTTCGCCACCCACAACATCCTGATGTGCAGAAATTTCAGTAGGTGCAGCTTTTCTGGCCCTGAAGGAACACAAACACAAGGGATCTTTGATCCCCTCGGCCCAAACACACTTGCCTTTCCTGCAAACCCCAACGAAAGTGATGGTAATATTTAACCCACGGTTCTGCCTCGACGTCTCTCTTTATCGTTTTCTTGCAACAGCTGGCGCTTATTGCTAATGCATATTTGATACAGTTATTCTTAGGTTCAGGAAGCAAGATGCCCCTCAAGGCATTTGCTCTGTTTTACAATATGCTACCTTTAGATGAGTTTGCTTGAATCCTGCATCTCCCTGGGCTGGTTTGGTGCCTTGCTCCTGAGCAGGGAAAACAAAACATGCACCACCATTTACTCTCCTAGGGCTAAAAGGAATCATTCGCTTTTCTGAACAGCCCGCAGAAGGGTTTGGTGGTCTTCCCGTGATGCAGAGCAGCCTTCCCCAAGCCGGTGCCCTCCAAAGGCTTTGGACTGCAACTCCCATCAGCCAGCACAGCCGTTGCAATCCCAAACATCTGGAGGCGACCGGCTTGGCGAAGGCCGATAAATTGTTTAATCCTCTTACGCTCAATGTTCTCCGCCACATCAATTGTGTTAATCCTTCTCAAAAGCTTCTTCTATCCTATGAATGAATATGCCAGCTTCTCACAGACAGCACGGTCTTTTCCTCCCCTGTTTTTGGAAATGAATTATTTCCCTCTGTTTTAAATGGTGGGTTCCTAACTTTCCTCATCCTCCCTTTCATTTTTTGGTAGCTGCAGCATTTAACACTTAGTCCGTGGTGGGGTTATTGAGGCGGCAGTTGGCAAGGTTGTCACCTGTGCTATTGACCTCCAGTAAACCTTTGAATCTCTCTTCCTGAGCTTTCTGATTTTTCCGTTCAGAAGATGAGCGTGGCATTCGTCTTTGACTGTGAACAGCATCTTCTTTCTTCAAAAAAAGATTGTGGTGGATGTCTTTTGCATTTGTGGTTTGTTTGTTTGTTTGTTTGTTTGTTTGTTTGTTTGTTTGTTTGTTTGTTTTTTAAAAAGGAAAGCGCTTCAACCCTTCCCTTCTACCCCTACTTCTCTCATATTGGATTTGGAATGGAGACTGGCTTGTCGAAAAGTGATGGTGAGCCATTTGACTAGTGGCTCAGAAGCGTTCCCATAACTATGCGGTCGATTATTCTACAAGTGATATTCCTAAAGGCATATTTCAACACATATATAAAACTGCTTGGATGATTTTTGGCTTCCTCTAAAGAACAACAAGCACTGGCAGTTTTGTGCAAGGACCAAAAAGTCTTTGGCTACATACACACGCCTTACAGTTAAAGCACACAACTTCCCCCAAATAACCTTGGGAACTGTAGTTTTTAAAGGGGTGCTGGGAATTATAGCTCTGTAGTGGGAAGACTACAGGTCCCAAGGTTCTTTGGGGGAGATCACGTGCTTTATATGTATGGTGTGTATGCCGCCAGAGATTCAAGCCTGTTTATAAAACCACACACCCCAGTCCCGTGTTCCAAGCCATGACAACAAGGCAAATTTCAAACTGGTTTTAAAATGTGTATTGTAGGCATTGCCTTAAGCTGTGATAGGAAAAAGCTGCACCCTTTGTCCCTCCTTGGGGTTTAGTATTGACCCCCTCTCCCTTTTCAAAAAGGGCTCCCTCATTTGTGCAAATAAATGTATGTGTGGTTGGTAATGAGACTTTCGCTTTTTGCTTTTATTTTATTTTATTACTGGTGTTCCTTGTGTTGGGCATACAGTGGTACCTCGGGTTACAGACGCTTCAGGTGACAGACGCTTCAGGTTACAGACTCCGCTAACCCAGAAATAGTGCTTCAGGTTAAGAACTTTGCTTCAGGATGAGAACAGAAATCATTCTCCTGCGGCGCAGCAGCAGCAGGAGGCCCCATTAGCTAAAGTGGTGCTTCACGTTAAGAACAGTTTCAGGTTAAGTACAGACCTCTGGAACAAATTAAGTACGTAACCCGAGGTACCACTGTATTTCTAATGTGTGCTGTCTTCCCCTTGCTTATATCTTTTGGGCTTCAAAATGACACACCCAGTGGGTAGCATCTCATCGCGACACCAGATTGCAGTAGATTTCCTGGGGGAGATAAATGAACAAGTTGCTCCCTGCAAGGATTCCTGCCACAAAACGCACAGGGTGAGATCTAGGCAGGGCTGTGGGCAGCCTGAGATTAGGGAAAAAATGATGAAAACTAAAGAATAATTAAAACGCTGTTCCCAGAAAAGCTGAATTATGCAAAACTTTACGCTTTGTGAGTGGTAGTCATCTTACTCAGAAGGCCTGGGACTGCTAGTTTTATTTGAAGCTGAGAGGAAGCTGCGTACATAGTCTGCCCACACATCCCAAATTTCCCTTTGCAAATATCATGCCTAGAAACTTGTCTAGCCTCCAAGTCTTGGGCTAATGAACATTCTCAGCCAATCGAGAGCTGCTTTCAGAGCACCTCTTTTCTCCTGGCCCCGTATTGGAGTGATGTTCATGCATTAGGACCGATACCATTCTGCTGCTAATCCAACAATATATATGTTTGAAAGCACCAACAAAGACTGTGTGCTTCTGTTAGTTTATTTTTGTATGCTCAGCTCTTGGTGGCTTGGCAGAGTGGTAAGGTGTGTCTGTTTTGTTCCTTATCTCTTCCTTTATCTCCTTGTATATTTTCCTGTACCCATTCTAATAATACGCTGGAGTACATCCAAGACAAATTCTGCTGTAATAAAAGAGCAGGAAAAAGCACAGCCCTAATAACATGAGCACACACAGAAATCATTAGCTCCAAAAGCATGCAATAAAAAATAATAATACTCTTGTTTTAGCATTTTTCAAGTCTAAGCTCTGAAAATCTAAAATAATAATAATGTCATTATTTGTACCCCACACATCTGATTGGGTTGTCCCAGCCACTCTGGGAGGCTGACTGTGTTTAAACAACTTGAAGAGAGGAAATCTGAGGCCTGTATGCACTTAGAAGCTGCGTTGCAGGTGGGAACCCTGATAATCTGGAAACACAAACACTTAGAATAACCCTTCAGATTCCCCTGTGTCGAAACACAGAATCATGCTGTACTCGGAATACATTCTGCAAATGTAAGCTTGGAAGAGGAGAAGAACTGCCTGCAACCTTAGACTTGCTTTCCACAATCTTTAAGAATTCAGCTTGTCAAAGAATCCGAAAACTTTGGACAAGGAGTGTCAGAGGGCAAATAATTGTTGTTGTTTGTAGTGGCAAAGTAGTCATGGGAGCATAGGAGCCAACTCCTAGGGTCTGTGGGGGCTTTAGCCAACACAATAAAATATTTGAGGGGGCCAGGGCCCCCCAAGTTGATGGGCATTGCCATTCAAATGGTGTGTGTGCACCGTGTCATGTGATCGATTATGCTGGGCGGGGCTTACCTGGGGCCCCATAATATTTCGTTATAGTTGGCATCCCTGAATGGGAGACTGTGGGGGGGTGGATCTGTGCTGGGAAATATAAAACTTGGGTAACTAACCAGTGGAATATGCCTTGCAATTTAATAAAAGGTTCTCCACATTTCCAATTTTTTCTCTCACCCTTAGCACTAATGACTTGGTGTTTTAGCACAGAGTGTCTGAGATTCTTGGGATGCTGTATTGAAGAGGTCCATGCAGCTTGGAAAGCATAGAGTATGGCTTATTGTGACTGAGCAAGCAGAGAAGAGCCTGTAGCTTCTCTGTTCCTTCCTCTGGGCTTTTTTGCTCAGTGCAGGGCAACTTACGTCTTCGAAACTCAGGCTTGTGGTTAAGATCTCTCTGCTTTAACCATGAACTGGAACCAGGACAAACGATCCTAGGTTTGTCCCTCTACCCTGTGCAAAAAGGACCAGGGAGGAGGAATGCTGCTGCCATCTCCTCTGGAGCCAGCAGGGTTTGCCCTGTCGTGGTGGGAAAAGGCAGCCAGTTCCGTGCCAGATGCCGGCACCTAAGCTTGCATAGCAGAGCTTCTGTTCAACGTACTCTTGGGGCAAGGGCTGTGGCTCAGTGGTAGTGAAATATACTCGGAGTCGAGTGTGGATTTCATGCTCTTTATTCAGCTCATATTAGTGAGAAGGAATGGAAGTTCCCCCGAAATGTCTGCTTTATATACATTATTTACACAATGGGCCCCATGTGATTGGCAAATTCCGGGATTCTCCTGTAGGCCAATCAGGTTGCGGATTCACTTCCACCTGGAGTTGGAGTGGGTGGCTCCTGTGGACCAATCAGACTGCTGCATTCTGGATCCTATTGTTCTAGGACCAGTCAGACTGCTGCATTCTGAATCCTATTGTTCTAGGACCAATCAGACTGCTGCTTTCTGAATCCTATTGTTCTAGGACCAGTCAGACTGCTGCATTCTGAATCCTATTGTTCTAGGACCAATCAGACTGCTGCTTTCTGAATCCTATTGTTCTAGGACCAATCAGCTGCAATCTGGATCCAATTCAACTCAGTACATAACAGGTAGAATACCTGCTTGGCATGCAGAAGGCTCAACCCTTAACATCTTCCAGGAGGACTGGGAATGACCCCTGTGTCTCAAAACTCTGGAAGGCCACTACTAGTCAGGGTGTAAACAACGCAGATGGATCAGTGGTCTGACTTAATTGTAAGGCAACTTCCCATGTTCTTGTGGATTATTCAGGATACAGCACTAAACACCGTGATCTGGCACTAACTTTGGTTGAGCTCAGTTACATAAGAGTAGACATGAGCAGGATTGTGCTTCATGTGTTGTAGAAACTGGCGTTGTCAATCAGCATTACAGGGTTGCTTTCCCTTTTCCTAAGGCTTGTGGTTTGCTTTGCAAAAATTCAAGCATTTCTTTCTCCCCCCTTTCTCTTCTGCATTGCAGTCTTGGCATCTCCTGTTCATTGGGAGACTTTAAGAACAAAGCATCTTGTTGTCAAGCTGGTCTTGCTTTCTGCTAGGCTACTTCTCTGTGTTTAGAGGAATAATCTCTTTAGGAACACGGACGACAGGGGGAATTTAGCTCAGACATTGTGCTATGGGGAAATGCTTT
Organism: Podarcis erhardii; assembly: GCF_964252035.2. NCBI lineage: Eukaryota > Metazoa > Chordata > Lepidosauria > Squamata > Lacertidae > Podarcis > Podarcis erhardii. Next base: position 46,894,601 of record NC_138513.1, read on the forward strand.
GCAACATCAACCTGTTCCAGAGAATAGTCGTCTGACTCAGAACTAGCATGTCTTTAACAAAGGCTGCATGCATACGAACACATCTGTAGCACAAAAAGGAAAGAACGTCAAGGAGATAATGGCTTTTCGTCCCTTATTTTGTTCTGAGTCCTGGGAAGGAGCTCTGGTCCTGAGAGGAAAGGATGAAAAATCAACAAAATAAAGCAAACCAGTTTGAAGTGAGTTAACCAGTTTCAAAACGCTCCTTGTCGTTCTGAACCCATCAGAAGATCGGGTTGGGCACGGTCCACTGTGGGAACGGTCTGGCTTCTCAATGCCAGGGGTTTGGCTGCTGATAACTGACTATGGCTACACTGAAAGGAGCAGAAGATGCTCAGAAGCACACATTGCGTCCTCTAAGGCAGGGGTCAGCAACCTAAGGCCCATGGGCCACAAGCGCCCCATGGGGGTCGTTTAACCAGCCCACGAGCTGCCCCCAAACCGAGCCGCCCACTTGGCGATTCCCACGCACTGTGCTAAACCGGCACAGTGCAAGGACTCACTTCCGCAGCACCGGAAATCGTGTCTGCGCATGCGCTGATGCCGAAAATCACGTCTGTGCAGAAGCCGACGCCGGAAATCACAGGCGCACACACAGTCTGCTCCACGGAGGGATGAACTGGCCCAGGCGAGGTAAACCTTGCCGCCCCCTGCTCTAAGGCAGTGGTGTCTGTGGCTGGCAAATGGACAGCTCTTTTTCAAGACATGTGCAGTCCACATTAAACCAGTTGTCCGCAAAGTGCCTTTTTGCAGGTTGACAAAGGCACAACAGGAGGGACGCGGGTGGCGCTGTGGGTAAAACCTCAGTGCCTAGGACTTGCCGATCGTATGGTTGGCGGTTCAAATCCCCGCGGCGGGGTGAGCTCCCGTTGTTCGGTCCCAGCTCCTGCCCACCTAGCAGTTCGAAAGCACTCTCAAGTGCAAGTAGATCAATAGGGACCGCTTTATAGCGGGAAGGTAAACGGCGTTTCCATGTGCTGCGCTGGTGCTGGCTCATCAGCTGCAGCTTTGTCACACTGACCCGGAAGTGTCTTCGGACGGCGCCGGCTCATGGCCTCTAGAGCGAGATGAGCACGCAGCCCTTGAGTCAGACATGACTGGCCCATACGGGCAGGGGTACCTTTACCTTTTAAAGGCACAACAATCCACAGAGAATCTTCCATCGGCGGGAGAACCGCTGGTGCAAGGCTCGAAAGCATCATTTGTCACAGTTGAAGATGAAGACTGGGCTCAAAACGTAACCTTTTTTCTGTGAAGGATTTGAAGGAAGAGAGAGATGCTGCTGCCCTGGTGGCTTGGGAGGGAGAAATGACGAGAGAGAATGGGTGGAAACACTGACAAGAGCGGGACGCTTTGGTGTGGCAGGCCTGGAACACCTGGAAACAAGAGCAGAAGAGAAGACGTAACGATACAGAGCACTTTAGAAGTAAGGAATAGTCCCAAAGTGCAGGTTGTATCATCTAAACTTCAGTTGTTACACAGATCTGATTTCCCCCTGCTCTTTACTCACTTTTCTCTGTTCTGCAATGGGTAGTCACAGCACGCTTGCAGAACACCATGTAAGGATGTGAGGACAGCTTGAGGAGACTTTTAACAGAATGACCGTTGCTGGAAATGAAACACAGTTGTAGAGAAAAATAGATTTCTCACGCTTCGTGTTTCCCTAATGACTGTTTCTGTAAAATACAGTGTTTATTTTGCCTTAAAGCAGTCTGCCCTTTTGCAAGTATTCCGATTACTGTAAGAAGATTGCACATAGAGGTTTCTTAAAAATACTCTCTCTCCCTGCCCTTGGTTCTCCTTCTGACCTCTTCCTGTTTGATCTTAATAAAGCATTTAATTTGTGGTTCTCCTTCACTTGTATGAAGTGCAACTCCTCATGTGTTGTTTCATATGGCGGCACAATTTTTTAATTTTTTTTAAAAGAAACTGGGTAATTCTATTTGTAAGGTCACATAGATGAAGGATCTTCCTTTTCTCTTGGGCTCTGCTCTTCTCCTTCAAGATGCAGGACGTATTCTTTGTTGCCTTGAGGATAGAATTACCTGCTCTCTTAAGATCCAATGACTTTAGTGAAGGCAAACATCTCTGAATAGTTCCTTTGTAAAAGGAGAAGCTTGTAGGAAGCACCCTGTTCTCTGTTTACTATTAACAGGACTTAGGCATTCAAGTGTTCATTGTATCGCAGCCTGACAGCAGAATTGAGTGCAAGGTTTCTTCAGAGGTCTGTCCCAACTGAGGCTCCCTCCCAGGAACGGGTACCTAGGATTGCAGTTTACAGTGTAAAGTCAGTGCAGAAGTCAGTTCCATGGGGCCTTATTCACAGATCAATGTGAATAGGATTGCAGCCTTATACACTTTTTTTAAGAGAGCAAGAAGAATCCTGCTGGATCAGGCCTAAGTTTCCGGCCCTCATAGGAGCTAGCCAGATGCCCTCAAGCAAAACCAGAGAATAGCAGCGCTGAGTTGTTATCGATAGTATTTCTTAGCACAGGGGTCAGCAAACTTTTTCAGCAGGGGGCCGGTCCACTGTCCCTCAGACCTTGTGGGGGGCCGGACTATACTTTGAAGGGATAACGCAGAGATGCATTTTAAATCAAAGCACACATTCTACTCATGTAAAAACTCGCTGATTCCCAGACCGTCCATGGGCCAGATTTAGAAGGCGATTGGGCCGGATCCAGCCCCTGGGCCTTAGTTTGCCTACTCACAGTGGCGTAGCATGGGGGTGCAGGGGGGGCCGGCCGCACCGGGCACAACATCTGGGGGTTAGGGTTAGGGGGCGCAAATCCACGGGTTAGGGGGCGCAAATTACTTGCCTTGCCCCGGGTGCTGACAACCCACACTACGCCACTGCCTACCCATGATTTACTGGGAAGAAACTCCAATGAAAATCCCCATTACATATTTTACATGGCTGCTTATCTGTATATATTTTAAATTATATATATATGGGTGTTTTATGGTGGCCTATATTTGTAATGGTGGTGCTGTGGTCTAAACCACTGAGCCTAGGACTTGCCGATCAGAAGGTCAGCGGTTCGAATCCCCGCGATGGGGTAAGCTCCTGTTGTTCAGTCCCAGCTCCTGCCAACCTAGCAGTTTGAAAGCACGTCAAAGTGCAAGTAGATAAATAGGTACCACTCCGGCAGGAAGGTAAATGGTGTTTCCGTGCGCTGCTCTGGTTTCGCCAGAAGCGGCTCAGTCATGCTGGCCACATGACCCGGAGGCTGTACGCCGGCTCCCTCGGCCAATAAAGCGAGATGAGCACCGCAACCCCAGAGTCGTTTGTGACTGGACTTAACGGTCAGCGGTCCTTTACCTTTACTTATACAGTGGAACTTCGGGTTACAGCGGGGATCCGTTCCGGAGGCCCCGCCGCAACCCGAAAATGACACACAACAAAGCGTCATGTCTGCACATGCGCGAAGCGCAGTTTAGCTCTTCTGTGCATGCGCGAATGGCAAACCCAGAAATAACCCATTCCAGTACTTCCGGGTTTGCTGCTAACATTCACCCAAGCAGACGCAAGTGGACGCGGACGCAGAACGAGGTTTGACTGTATTTGTAATGCCTAATACAGTGGTACCTCAGGTTACATACGCTTCAGGTTACAGACTCCACTAACCCAGAAATAGTACCTCAGGTTAAGAACTTTGCTTCAGGATGAGAACAGAAATCGTGCTCCGGCGGCGCAGCGGCAGCAGGAGGCCCCATTAGCTAAAGTGGTGCTTCAGGTTAAGAACAATTTCAGGTTAAGAAAGGACCTCCGGAACGAATTAAGTACTTAACCTGAGGTACCACTGTAAAGGTTTGGCAAAGTAAGTAGCCGCCCTCGCAGCATTTACGATTCTCAGCTTCCAGAATACAGAGGCACAGTGCCTCCAACACTGTGCGGTAGAGCCTAGCTGCTGTGCCTTAGCTTGATAGCCTTCGTCTCCATGAATTTGTCTCCTTTAAAAGTTGGCAGCCTTTGCTATATCTAATTAGAGGGAGTTCCATCCTTTACCTATGTGCTGTGTGAGTGAGTCCTTTTCTTTTGCCTGTCCCGAATCTTCCAATGTCCATGTGTTGAGATTCCTGTGTTGCAGGGGATTGGACTAGAAGGCCTTTGGGGTCCCTTCCAGCTCTACAATTCTATGATCCTGTGATTCATTTGATGGTCTTGATTCTAATGTTGTGAAAGGGAGAATGTACCATATCCACCCTCTCCACACTATGCATATTTTATCCACCTCCAGCATTCTCCCTTTTTTTCTGCGCTAAAAAATCTCAAATGCAGTAACCTTCCCTCATACAGGAGTTGTTCCAGCTGCTTGGTCCTGTTGGTTGCCCTTTTCTGACCCTTTTCTAGCTTTTCAGTATCTCTTTTGAGGCGAGGCGACCAAAACGGTACAGTATTCCAAGTGCTGTCTGAGTCTCCCCATTTGCATAATGGCATTATGATATCGGCAGCTTTCTTTTCATTAAAGATCACGTTTAGTTTTACTGAGTGCAATTGATAAATAAAGTAAATGTATAAAATAAAATAAAAAAGTGTTTCCCTATTGCAGAATAATTCCAAGGCATCTCATCTGTTGATTCTTGAAAAGAGTTAAATGGATTGCTTGTGAACTGCCGCTGGCTAAAAATGATGATTTTGCTACAAAATGGTGTTCCAGGTGCTTCTGTGAGCTGCACTTTATATGTAAATGGAATTGGAAGCTTATAATGATTCACTCGTTGAAGAAGAAAAAACGAGTCTATTAAATCTGCAGCTGAGTAGATTGCTCTGAAATATTGTTGTAGTAAGGCTTCTTTCTCCCTTTTCATCACATGCCTGTGATTGCCAAATACACACTCGGTTTTGCGCTCTCCTCTCGCCTGGTTGGGTCTGTTCCAGGATTTCCCACAGTCATTCCTGGTCATTGACCTCGCCAGGGCTGGCTTAGTGTGCTCATTCTGAACTTGAAGAGGCTTGTCATCATACATGCAGCAATTGCTGATGTGGAAAAACTTCTATATCACGGGACTTTTTTTTTTTTTTTTACAGGAACAAACCCATCCCTGTTGTGATGGTGACTACTGTTCCTTTGCAACAGAGAAATCTGCCCCATCTTTAATGTGAAATAATTGTTGCATTAGACAGAAGCTATTGTTCCCTTCTGATCAAGGGAAGTAACAGTGCCACTCTATTCTGCCTTGTTCAGACCACACCTGGAATCCCGTGCCCAGTTCTGGGCGCCACAATTTAAGAAGGTTGTTGACAACCTGGTATGTGTGCAGAGGACGCCAACCAAGATGATCAAGGGTCTGGAAACCAGGTCCTTGTGAGGAATGATTGAGGGAGTTGGGTACGTTTAGCCTGGTAAAGAAGTGGCTGAGGGGAGATAGGATTGTTGTTGTTTAGTCATGTCCGACTCTTCGTGACACCACGGACCAGAGCACGCCAGGCACTCCTGTCTTCTACTGCCTCCCGCAGTTTGGTAAAACTCATGTTTGTAGCTTCGAGAACACTGTCCAGCCATCTTGTCCTCTGTCATCCCCTTCTCCTTGTGTCCTCCATCTTTCCCAGCATCAGGGTCTTTTCCAGGGAGTCTTCTCTTCTCATGAGGTGGCCAAAGTACTGGAGCTTGGGCTTCAGGATCTGTCCTTCCAGGGAGCACTCAGGGCTGATTTCCTAAAGAATGGATACGTTTGATCTTCTTGCAGTCCATGGGACTCTCAAGAGTCTCCTCCAGCACCATAATTCAAAAGCATCAATTCTTCGGCGATCAGCCTTCTTTATGGAGATAGGATAGTCATCTTCAAATATCTAAAGAGCTGTCACATGCAACACGGAGCAAGCTTGTTTTCTCCTGCTCTGGAGAGCAGGATTTGAAACAATGGCTTCAAGTTACAAGAAAGGAGATTTTGACTAAGCATCAGGAGGAACCTTCTGTTTGACAGGGGAACAGTCTCCCTCAGGTGTTTCGGGACTCACCCTCATTGGAGGTTTTTATGCAGAGGTTGGATGGCCTCTGTCATGTGTGCTTTAGTTTAGGGTTACCAGACGTCCCCGGTTCCTGGGGACAGTCCCTGGATTTGCAAATCTGCCCCCGGACAAATTCCGTCCCCGAAATGTTCCCAGATTTGTAAATCTGTCACCAGTAAACATGGCAGCGGCAGCTTCAGCAGCCCAGAGCCAGCCTGGTAGCACAGTTGGCTCTGGCTGGCTTCAGAAGCTGCTCACTGCCGCTGCCACTGCCACTGCCGAAGGTGACAGATTGGGGGAGGCTTGGGAGTTGCGGGCGGGCGGCCGTTGCCCGGGAGGGGCGCAAGGCATGTGGTTTCTCGGACGGGCAAGATGCAAAGCCCTTCTTTGCGCCCTGTGAAAAATAAATGTGCAGAGTTTTTTTTAAAAAAAGGGCAACGGCCGGCTGCCCGCAACTCCCGAGCCTCCCCCAATCTGTCAGAACAAAGGGGGAAGGGGGCAGGAGTTTGGGGGGTGCTCTGGAGTCATGGGCAGGTGGCACACAGTTGTCCAGTTTTTAAAAACTCTGCATATTTATGTTTCACAGGGCGCAAAGAAGGGCTTTGCACCTTTATACAATATGCATGTGTGCTTGGGCCCAAGGTCTTTTGCCTCACCATTCCCACTACTGACTCCCTGTTGCTACTCAGCTTCAAAAAAAAGGGGGGGTTCCCGGATTCATTGGAAAAACTCTGGTAACCATACTTTAGTTGAAATTCTCGCATTGCAGGGGGTTGGACTAGATGACCCCTGGGGGACCCTTCCAACACTATGATAATCTGTTTTGAACATTGGAAGAGCCTGTTCAGCTTCAATACTGTACTTTAAAAAATATTTTAGCCTCTTATGCTGAAACCCAAACATCTCACTGCTGTAATTTATCAGTAGTGACTATAACCACAAGCTGGAAAAAATGATCAACCCTTGGCAAGGCAACTGCATGAATTCTAAACAGGGAAGCGGCAGCAGTTGCATTCCACCTGGGCAGTTGTGGTGTCATCAGCCTGTAATGCAGGTGTGAAAATGTATGCTGGCTACATGCAGCAGGAGGATGCATTGAGAGATGACGAAGCATTATTTTCATAAGCAGCCTGTGGGTTGCTATGGAATAGACCTGCCAACCTTAGCAGTGAAAAGTAATGTTTAACATACTTAAGGTCTTGCGGTTCAAATGAGTGCAAGGCACCTAACCTGTTTCTCCAGATTCATCGACATGCCATTGCTATGATGAAGCCAGTCTAGCATGCTGTTGTCAACAACGATGTATTTTCCCTCTTTTTCTGCCCCACCCTTGTTGCTTGACTCTATTCTCTTATTTTCTGGTTCCAGGGCTGGCATCAACACATGGTGTACTTGGGCAGTGGTCAGGAGCCCAGCGGCCTTGCACGACCCACCGTCAGTGCCTGCCTTGGGGCCTCTGAAATTGCTCTGCCCAGCCACCAAAATTCTTTCTGGACTCAGCTGTTCCGGCAGCTGAAAGAGGAGTATTTGCGCCAGTCCAAAGTCAATACTGTTGTATAATGTAAGAAGAAACGACTGCAGATATGTAGTGACTTAATGGCATAGGATCTGCTGACAGTTAAGGAATGCATGTCATTGTCAAATCTGTCATTCAAACATATTTTGAGTGCTGTACTCATTTATTTTAAGATTTGTATCCCGCCTTTCTAATCCACAGCAAAGTGTTGAAGGTGGCTAATATAATAATATAATAAGATGTCCCCATTTCCTGGGAGAAATCAGTCCCCTGACAAAATCCATCTATTTAGTAGGAAGTTGAAAAGTGTCCCCGGATTCACTGAAAAAAATCTGGTAACCTTATAATGAACCTCTGGAGTGGGGAAAACCAACCAATACATCACGAAACAATACAGACAATTTGTGGGTTTCCTCCTCTAAAAAACCCCATTTGACTCAGGGCTCTGAGCTTCTCCTGGGTTTAGCTACTGTTTTGATTTCCCATGATGGCCTCGGATGATGCTCTGTACAGGGCATTGTGGGAAATTAAATTGTTGGCTAGCTCCAGCCACTCAGAGTTAGTCGTGGAATATGGCCAATGCCCTTGAGCTCAGAGGCAGAGCCCATACTCTGTGTGCATATAATTCAGCTCCTATAATCTCCAGTTAATCTTGGGTACCAGGCCTGGGGAGAGCTCTACCTGAAACCTTGCAATGTCCCTGCCAGGCAGAGGAGTTAGAGCTAAGCTAGCGTGACCAATGGTCTTGGTATGAGCCAACTCCATGCGCTCACGGGATGAGGGAAGCGCAAAGAACGGACTGTGATTTGGTTGAGTTCCTGCTCCGTAGTGTGCTTAGCCTAATGGACACTTCAGCTTTTAAAATTGGTCCATTTTCAGCATTTACAAATCAATTCTGTTTTTGAAAGCCGACTCTCCCTCTTCTACATTGAAACGCCTCCCTGGCTTGCAGGCAGCGTGGAATATTTCAGTTTTGGCTGCAAATAACCCGCATAGCACTGAAATATTTACTTAGCAACAAGCCGAAATAGTTCAGAGATTACAGTTTTGAACCTTTGGATCCATCAGCACAATCCTCACTGTGTTTAGAGACTTCTGTTTTTTTGCAGTATAGAAATGGGAGTGTAAATCCTTAAGAAAACACTTGTTCATATATGGATATTGCAACAGTTAAGCTTTGCTTATTTTCCTTGGGAACCAAGCCATAAGGAGATCCAAAACAGATTCTTGTCTGTTTGCAAATGGATGTTTCTCCCCCAGGTTCCATGAAGAGTGCTTTTCTGATTAACCCAAAGCCAGTTTCATGACTCATTACAAGGGCAGCAATTAATATGCATTTGAATTGTATCAAAACTTGTGGCCTTCTAGATTATGTTATTCAGAACATCACCAAGATAATTAAAAGCAAGCTGATGCCTTAAAGTCATGAAACATGGCTCCAGGTAAATGGATAAAAGGAAGTAAGTTCACAGATGATGTTCACGATTGAGAAGGCTTCTGTTGCTGGTAGCCAACCATCTTTCTTGAGAAGATGGATGTACTGATGGATCTCTGGTGATGATCTTAATAACTGGGGCATTTGCCAGATAGTTCTTCAGACAACCTAGTCCTAGACTGTTTTTAAAGCAAGGATGGGAAATCTATGGTCCTCCAGGTGTTGTTGGGTTGCAGTTCACATCATCCCTGACTATTGGGCATTCTGGCTGGGACTGATGGGATTTGGAGTCCAACAATGTCTGGTGGAGGTGGCCACAGTTTCTCCCCCACTGATCTAGGCTTTCAAGCTTTAAGCCAGTGTGAACCCAGGGCCTTGTTTCACTGTAGTCCGGCTATCTTCTCTGAAGGACACACACAGATCCTTCATCATTGTGATCTGTCAGTGAGCAAGATACTTTTCTCTCTTTATTTTACTTCTTCATCTTCAAAAATGGTATCAATACAGAAAGGTTTTTTGAATCAGCAATGCGTGAATGAGAACAAAGCGGAAGGACTTCTTGCTGTTTCTCCTCTTGCAAATCCATGCACCATGGAGTGAAATTTGATTGGTATTGACCGATGCTTTTGGAGAGATGATAGCATTTTTGTATTTATTTTGAACGAGTTTCCTTGGCCTAGAATAGTGTATAAACAAAATCACGAGCACTCTCCGTACAAATGAAAACACTTTTATCATTGTGACAATCCTGACGGCTTTCCAGCTTGGAAAAGGCCATGTAATTTCATACTTCCTCCAGGTATACATGCAAATTATGTATGCCAACAGAAGTATTCTGTTATGTAGTGAAGTTTCACCCCCAAGGAATGTCCCAGGAAACCAGGTCTTTGCCCGGAACTATGTGGGGAACATTCCTTGGGTGCCAGCCACAGTAGTGGGAGTCACGGGACCTCGCTCGTACCAGGTGGCACTCGAAGACGGACGCTTGTGGCGACGGCACATAGACCAGCTTAGGCGCAGGGTTGGGGACTTGGACACTACCGAGGTGCCCCCAACTGCGCTTGCGGCTCCAGAAGAGACACGTACAGATGGCGAGGCCCCACCTACACCTCCCTCGCAAACTGCCAGCGTGGAGCCGAACCAAGCCGCTTCAGAGGGTCTGCCAGACTTACCACAGACTCAGACCACTCCACTTGCGGAGGCTCCACCCACAGCAGCGGATCCAGGGGATTTGGTTCCAACGCCACCTAGGGTCGCACCACAGCCTCAGCAAGAACTGTGTGGCCCTCCGGACTTGGGTACCAGTCCCCGGCGGTCTGGCAGAGTTCCCAAGCGCCCAACTTATTTAAAGGACTATGTTGTTGGACATGTATCACTGTTGGTCTAAGTATGGGAAATGTAACCAATATGCTTTTGTGCCTAATTGAACCATTACGCGTAGTGCTGTATATAAGGAAACCATTACGATTGTAACTAACGCCTTATCTCGGTGGGGAGGGGTGTTATGTAGTGAAGTTTCACCCTGGGCCAGCAGGGGGATACTGTATATAGTTTTCACTCAGGTCTGTAGATAGTTTTCCCTCAGGTCCGCGTCAGTTATTTTAGGCGGGAACTCTGGGCTGTTGTTGTTACAATGTTGACAGCCGGCTGCCTATAAAAGCAGGCCGGCTGAGCTGTTTGCAGTCAGTTCTATTCCAGCTTACGAAATAAAGAGCTAGTTGGAGAAATCGCTGTGTCGTCGGCTATGTCAACCCACAACTTAACATATTCCTTATAATTGCTTTAAGCCTTCTCAATTATTGGGAAACAAGACTTAGCATCTCCTTAGGCCAAAGGAAATATACCTTTAATAACTTACTCAAGATTGTCTCGATGGCAGAGTCTACTCCAAGGTAAATTGATTTTAAGGACTGGCTTTTAAATTGTTTTCAGAACGCTTTCCTTTCTGCGGTTTCCCCCAAAGAATTGTGGGAGCTGTAATACTAAGAGATGTGTTTGTGGCGCTTGGGGTGGGCTGCCTTACAATATTGTTATTTTCCTTAGCAGACACTCTTGGCTTGAGCGGCATTTTTGTGCGCAGGACAGGGAAGTTATTTTCCACAGAAGCGGTCCCCTAATTCTCTTATTCTCAGCTGTTGGTTCCACCTCAGCCTTGATTATTTTCTTCCAACCTGGGGTCTGTTTCACAAGTATCGTCAAGGGACCTCAGTGGAACTTGTACATTGAGGCCTTTTACCAGTTCCACAAACGCATAAATATTGATCGCGTTCTAAAAGCTTGCTCCAGCGCCGTCCTTTTTGTCGAAACCTTCGCCCTGAACAGACACAACCCCCCCCCTCTTTTTCTAATAGCCCATAGTTATGCTGATAAAACTTTCATGAACATTGCTTCTTAAGCATTCTCTGAATCTCTTTCTTGGAGCAATGATTACCCACCCGCCTACATCTTCATGATATCCTAGAAGAGCAGCAAAAAGAGGCCAGAATTCAAGCATAATGGAATTTCTCCTCTTGAGGAGAATGCAGGAGCATTCATGCAAATAATGAAACACAGTAGAGGTCTGCTGTTGTAGCTGCTGACTGTCAATGTATGACTTGGGAGGAGAAAAATGTTAGCAGTGAGAAAGGGGAAAGGGGAGACAGCGGGGACTGCTGCTGCTGCTATTGTTGTTCGGTCAGTGATGGAGAATGGTGGGATGTACAGCAGACTTGCAAATAAATATTCAGATGCCCCTCAGAAACACAAGAGCCTGCCTTCTCCTCATCTCACCCTCCTATTTTGCTCATATGTGGCGCATGAATATCCCCTAAGGAAGAAACCTGCCAACTGTTTTCCATTCTGCAAAAAATTCCTGGCCTGATAAACTGCAACGAATTCTTACAATCCGCTGCAGCCAAATCAATAGATCTTTCCTGCACAGCAAAAAAAAGTTACCTTACAATGCGCTGGATATTTTAAAAAATCCAGATCTGCAGTACTTTACAGTCCACCAACATCAAAGACACGTGAGTAATAAATGTCACCTCCATACAATAGTCCCCGCCTCCCACAATCAAAGCAAATAAATGTATTGAATCCTGGTTGCAGCCACTGTGAGTGGCTTTAGGGATCACTGCCTTATTAAAGATAAAGGTAAAGGGACCCTTGACCATTAGGTCCAGTCGTGACCGACTCTGGGGTTGCAGCATTCATCTCGCTTTATTGGCCGAGGGAGCCGGCGTACAGCTTCCAGGTCATGTGGCCAGCATGACTAAGCTGCTTCTGGCGAACCAGCGCGGCGCACGGAAACGCCGTTTACCTTCCCGCCGGAGCGGTACCTATTTATCTACTTGCACTTTGACGTGCTTTTGAACTGCTAGGTTGGCAGGAGCAGGGACTGAGCAATGGGAGCTCACCCCGTCATGGGGATTCAAACTGCCGACCTTCTGATCGGCAAGTCCTAGGCTCTGTGGTTTAACCCACAGCGCCACCCGCATCCCTTTCACTGCCTTATTAGGTCCAACTAAAATGTCGTAAAATAGTGAGCAAGCCTTCCAGTTCTTATTCAGACTGGATGTTCAACAAAACAGTGAGATGAAGACGAAAGAAGACCCTGGGCATGATGCTCAAGTTCCTAAGTCTGCCGTTCATTCCTGCCTTACGATGGAGCGCTCATTGCATTGGACTCTGCTAGATGCAAAACAGATTTCAGGGTTGAACAGCGTTGCTTGGGTGAGGAAAAACTACAGCTTCTCCATATAAAATCTGGCAGTGAATGATCACTCAGCTGAACAGCTGGGTCTCTTGTGAGGCAGACAGCAGAAGTAGAAAGAAATGTGATCGTTTTCATACTGCCAAAGTTGGGGGTTAATTTTAGATGGTGTCCTGGGCCTATAGAAGATAAGTTGGGTGGTGGCTGGAGACTTGTGATCTTGACAGTTAAATCACATCTTTTGAGTGCTAGGAAATCATCTTCGTTCAATTTTTAAGATTCCTGCCCTTCGACAGCTGAGTTCGCTATTCTGCAAAGAAAAAATAAATTGTAGGTAGCCAGAGAATGCAACAATATTTCTCTGGTTTGCAGAGTTTCCAATAAGGTTGACAGGACATAGCCTCCTTTCCAGCCATGGCTTGTGAACATACTTGTGCTACAGGCTTTTCAGTCAGACTCTGTTTCCCTTGCTTGGGTGTTGAAACAAGGGGCGAGCACCCATGGCTACAGTCCTCAAAGATTTTGTGGCAGAAGGAGTGTTTCTCTTATAAAAGCTATGCTGTAATTTTATTCTGTATGAACATTCCCCCCTCCCAGTGCCATTTCCCTAAAATAGGAAATCCTGGTTTAAATGCCACAGGATATTTTAATCATTGTAGAAAAGGCCTTCCCTTTCTTTTGTTCTGTTTTAAAAAAACAATGCTTTTTTAATTTGCCTTCCCTGTTGCTTGATATCTAAAAACAGCTCTTCCTGCTGAGATTTTAACACCAACAGGCTGTGAGTTCACCCATCACCACCAAGCCCACGCATGTAAACATCTTATGTTATGGGCTGCAGCAAGCACCAGTTTTCCTGCCGCATTAAGTATCTGTAACATAACTTTTCTTTGTTTAATACTTTTACAAGTAGGAAGAAGGGGAAATTATTTCTATATCACGTCTCTGTTTAATAGCAGAGTAAAGACAATGGAGGACTTTGCTCTGCTTTGTTTCAAACAGTTTGCCTCAGTGCAGTTGAAATTGAAAAAACGTTTGAGGAAACACATTTCTCTTGTGTCGCAATTTTGACATGAATTGTGGGGTGGTCTGATTAGTGGCAGGCCTGAGCAGAAAGGGAACCAGTGTTCACACATGCACACACACACTATTTCCTAACTTTGCCAGGTCAATTTGGAAGTGGTTGGGGAGTGTGTCTGAGGTTGCCAACTTTTTTGGGCCCAGGGGCATATTTGCAAACTGGAAAAACTGTTGTGGGCACACACACGCACAACCACAACCAAACACACACCACAACTTCATTCTATTGCTGATTTATTTATTTCATAATGTTTCTAGACTGCTTGGTTGTACAAAAGAAACCTCAAAGCGGTTTACAGAATTGGCTGCAGCAATACTTTGAGCCTAATCTGGTCAGGATGAGGAGACCCTGTGGACATCAAGCGAGGTCTCTGGGCTGTGTGTGTGCTGGTATATGTGGTCTAGCTGGCTGCATTGTGAGGTCAAGCACTGCAAAAGAGCCATGTGTAACTATGGAAACTCTTGCTCCAAATAAAACAGAACCATTTTCTTGCTGCCCAAGGCAACAGAGGTGGTGTTTCCCCACCACAGTGAAAGAAGAACTGCTGGCCTGGTTGCTGAGGTGTTAGGCAGATGTTCTCAAAGCACCACCAGGCAGTTGTTGTTCTTTTGCTGAGGTGCTGAGCCCTTAATGGGGTAGGAGCAGTTGGTGGTCTCCCAGATCCCACTGTGTGATTGACTTCCAATGGGAATCCTTGTTTGCTTCACGTAGTTATATGCTGCATATTCCTAGAATAGTCACTTAAGTCGGAGGTACCCAATGTGGTGCCCTCCATATGTTGCCCCACCATCCACTGCCGGCATGGCCGCTGGTTCGGGGATGATAGGAATTGTAGTCTAACAAGATCTGGAGGTACCACACTGGCTTTGCATGCTGTAAGTGGTTTACACATCAGATAACAAATATTATACTTGTATCTCTCTTTCTATACAGAGCAATGGAACTAAATACCATTTTGTAGAATTAAATTCTAGAAAACAACATAGCAAGAGTCAGGGAAGGTTTGTTGGAACAGATGGACTTTCTGTTCCGATATGGGCAAATCCCTCAGTCTAAGGGCATCCAAAGAACTTTCTAGCTGGGCTTTGAACCTGTATTCCCTACATCCAGACTTAATATGCTGCTTAGAAGACTCTTAAATTCAATTTTTCAACGTCTTCCTTTAAGGGATTTGAGGGCGGTGCTAATAACATACTAGAGTTCTGGATTTGAGCATGTTGGCAGCATAGCAATGAACAGTATGGACCATCTTTCTGGGTAGGAAATAGGACTTTGTAGCCTAATGAAATGGACTGGCAGACTCGGGGGGTTATTTGATGTCAAAAAAAAAAAGGTTCATGCTTTTCCCCCTTTGGCTAAAAAACTTGGGGGAACATCCTGGCTCTATGGAGAAATCGTCCCTTTAGCGTTGTTCAGGTTATTAAAATAACTGAAGACTCTTGATTTATTTTTTGAAGACACTGTCTTATGCATGGCACAGACACAGAACTTCTCTTCTCAGAAATTATTGTTCTTTGTAGATTAAAAACAAAACAATCACGTTCCTCTTCTTCCACAAGGAATCCTAGTAACCTCTGAGACGTCTGTCTGGATTTCTGCCCATCTTAGAGTTACTTGAGTTCAACAAACTCACTCTTAGCAAAGTTCATACAGGCCTGAAAAGTGTCCTCAGGCAGTTTTTACAGTTCTGCCTGGTAAAGTAACAGCCGGGCAAAGGCAGAGAGAGAAAAACCACACAATTGCCACATTGCACCATTTTTTGTTTCCTTCGCGAGAAATTCGTAGTACTTCCTCCGACATAAAAAGAAATCATTAACAGGAAACCTCAGGTTAAAACTTAGGAATTTATAATGAATTCTCTGTTTGCAATAAATGGGTGGGTTGTGGTTTGACGACAGTGTCCTTGTCGTCTTGCTGAAAAAATGGTTGATGGGTTAACAAGTAGGTAAAATGATGTGGTGATTTAATTTGACTTATTTGGCTAGCCCTTCTGGCAAAACGTCAGTGTCATCAGGAAGTTCGGCTCTCTAAAGTTCCCAGCTGGTTCAAACCTCAAATAAGTGTTGTCACCCATCTTTGGGACATTTTAAGCAAGTAAATTGTGTTAAAAGGTAAGAGCCCTTAGGGTACATGGGAACCTTTCTAAAAACCTCCAGTTATAGTATTTGTGTGGGCATGTTTATATGTGGTTCATATATGTTGCATGAACTTTCAGTGGAGGTTCTAGAAAGGCAGGTATGCCTTCTTAAATTTAAAAAGTTCATCTCAAATGTTTTGTCCTAAAATGAGAGAGAAAAGAGAGAGAATTTTGTTTACATTCTGTCTTCTGAGCCTTTGATTACTATATTGCTTTCCAGGACTTGAAATTTAGGCCTGCTCTCTCACTCAGTGGGAGTTCCCTTGCTGTGTGTACAGATGTTTTTATTTTACATAACCTGTACAACAAGACAGACATAATATTCCTCTCATCCAGAGTATCTCCACTATTGCTGAAAAAGTGCTACCTCCTTTTTCAGGAATGTCTGGAAACAAACATCTGCCTGGCTGAAAACAGAGGAGCCAGATAACCCCAAAAGGAAAGCCTGAGATTTAGCTGCTGGGATTGAGCGCCATTATACCATAACTTGGGGAAATGAAAAATGATTCCAGGGTTGGGGGCACTGGCTGTTTTGTTTCCCAGAGTTTGAAGGCAGTGAAATTAGGTCCCATTCCCCCCAAATTAGTCATGATCAATGACATTGCGTAAGCACCATAAATATACCTGCAGTTGGCTAATTGATTTGAGCCATGCGGGTAGTCATTGCCACATGCCACCACATGATTTGTGTGGCATGCAAGTAATAAAAGGATGTGCAGAGAGCAGGAAATCTGTCACATCTGCATCTGACAGATGACAAGGATTCCCACTTGCATGAGTAAGCGCTACACAAGTGCAGCAGTTTGCCAATCTGCTCATGGGGCTGTGTGACATCGGCAAAATCAAGTGATAAGGCCCACATCGATTCCACCACTTCTCAAAAATAAATAAAATCTTGTAAATAGAGGAATTGCACACTAGACTTGGGGTTTGTGCTATTTCCCTATGTAAGTAAAGTGAGTAAAGTAAAGTAAAGCCGGTGTACAGCTTCTGGGTCATGTGGCCAGCATGACTAAGCCGCTTCTGGCGAACCAGAGCAGCGCACGGAAACACCATTTACCTTCCCGCCGGAGTGGTACCTATTTATCTACTTGCACTTTGACATGCTTTCGAACTGCTAGGTTGGCAGGAGATGGGACTGAGCAACGGGAGCTCACCCCATCACGGGGATTCAAACCACCGACCTTCTGATCGGCAAGTCCTAGGCTCTGTGGTTTAACCCACAGCGCCACCCACGTCCCCCTATGTATCTATACTGTAGACCTAAAACAGGGTACCTACCTACCTTCCTCCCTCCCTCCCTCCCTCCCTCCCTTCCTTCCTTCCTTCCTTCCTCTCTTTCTTTCTTTCTTTCTAGAGAATACTAGAAACAGTAGTTCAGTGAAATCGGATTGTGGTATAGGGTTCTTCCTTTGCACAGAAATTCCTTAGCATTGCCAATAAACTACAAATCCCACTATTCTTAGGAGGGAGCTCTGAAAGGTGATATGATATAAAACCAATATAAGTTTGTAGTGTAAACCTTTCTAGGGAAAGTCCGTCCACTGACCTATGCTCTCCATGTTGTCTTTCATGATTCATTCACCTCGCCCTTCGTTCAACTGCTGCATTTATCTCTGTAATAAAGAGATTGAGTCCCCTGTGGTGAGAGTCTCCCAACTGCCCAATCTGATAACCTATCAAAGTGGGAAAGGAATGACACACGCATATTGATGCTGGAGTATCACTACATGAACATAGCAATGATACTGTAAAAAGTTATAAAGGGAACTTTATTCAGCAAGGGCGAAAGCGTTTCAAGCCAAAGTGCCAGATCTTTGCTCCCACAGCTCAGCAAGATTCAGTTTTGCGCGGACAGGCGGAGACCCCCGACACCCACGTGGAATAATGCCTCAAGACAATGTGTTATGGGATTAAAATTTGGCCACAACTTTATTAAAAATTTCAGGTGTAGGGAGACCTTGGCTTAGGCATTGGGCATTTATCCCTCCCAGTCCCCAGCCGGGGATCTGGGGAACATAAGGATATGTGGGGATTGGGCTGGCTCTGGAGAACGTCTGCTCAAGCAGAGAGAGCCCGCCCGCCATTTTGCTACCGTCACAGGGGAGAGCAATGACAACCTAACGGCGTATGGCCAATGCCTCCCCTCAAAACAACCCCTTTAATGGGGGACCCTGGGATCGCTGCCGCAGGTGGGGGCGTGGGTCACCGCTTAAACCCCCCCCCCATTTAGGGAATATAGACTAAAGAATTCTGCCCAAGACCTGAAACTGCCAAAGTTGTGACGTTTTGCTACGGGGAAGGCAAAACCTGCCAATGCAGGAAAATTCCTTTCCGGCCCTTCAACAGCGACCATAACGTAGCAGCGTCCGCGTACCTGTGGAGAAGAGGTTAACCTGCAAAAGAAGGCTTAGCTAAGGGAGGGCAGGGAAGCCAGCCTAGCAACCCAAAGCAATCACTTTTGGACCGGCGTGGTCTGAGAGGCCCAGGGAGTTTCCCATGGCAGGCTTAGCACAAGACGTCTAACCACCAGTTTCTGAAGTGTATTCCTCTTTTATATATGCCTATCAGCAAAACATGAAGTATTCTCCTGGATTTTATGTTGCAGAGAGGGAAAGCATATTCAAATGTCTTCCCGCACCCCAAGAAAGATAGCCTCTCTGTACACAGGGAAATAGGGACACGGGTGGCGCTTCAAATCCCTGCGAAGGTCAGCGGTTCAAATCCCTGCGACGGGGTGAGCTCCGCTTGAATGGTCCCTGCTCCTGCCAACCTAGCAGTTCAAAAGCATGTCAAAGTGCAAGTAGATAAATAGGTACCGCTCCGGCGGGAAGGTAAATGGCGTTTCCGTGCGCTGCTCTGGTTCGCCAGAAGCGGCTTAGTCATGCTGGCCACATGACCTGGAAGCTGTACGCCGGCTCCCTCGGCCAGTAAAGCGAGATGAGCGCCGCAACCCCAGAGTCGGCTACAACTGGACCTAATGGTCAGGGGTCCCTTTACCTTTTTATAGCCATTTTGAACATTCCCAATTGCTAGTGGTTGTTCCCAAACTATTTTTGCAGAACCTCTGGCTTTCAAACGTAGCTATGTAACAAAAGATGTATTTATTCTGAATGTGGTTATCCATGGTGTACCTCAGAGAGAAACTCCCCATTCTTCAGAGTTTTCTTTGCATAGGAGAACTCTGCTGATCGCTGTTCTTTCCCTCTTCTTGCAACCTAAGTTGGAGCCACTGTGTTGTACATTAAAATTGGCAGGACCTGCTTTGTGTAACTCCACAAAGAAAAGGGATATCATTTGGCTAAGGCCATGTCGATTCAACCTATTTTCCTCCTTGCAGACCTGGGAGAAAATTATATGTTACTGTGGATTAGAATTACAGAGAAAGCCGAGAGACAGTCCTTGATGTTTAAATCAGAAGCACTTGACATTTGGTATTTAAAGCCGTGGCAATATTGGCCAGTAGTACACAGAGCAATGCCTGTGTGGGGCTCTGGCTGCTAACAGACCTGCAGCTTGAAGTTTCATATGGCACCATCTAGCTTCTCCTTGTGGGGAGGGGGACACCTGCCTCCTAATGGAGAAGTCCTATTGCTTATTTTGTGGTTTTTAAAAATTAGAATAGACCACTAAGTATAGGCCACAAGCTTCATTTTCTCTATTGCGGGTTTAACAGTCATGCAGCTTCCCACATGAAACTCGGGAGACATTTGCAAAATTGGAAAGTTCTAGCTAAAAGAGTTCATGGTCTCATTAAAAAGAAAAAGGCATATGCCATCGCAAATTGCGGCTTTGAAAGTGCCTGCAGTTACAAATTACAATGGAGAAATGGACTGGTGATAGAGTTAAATACATAATACACTGAAAACGTATATTTTGGGAAGTCGTCTGTTTGTTCTCTCTGCATTTGGACACCTCTCCAGATATTGTAACCAAATTTTTCCTGGTAGTTCCTGAGATCAGGGAACAGGTTTGGGCCCTTGGCTGGATCTATACTGATAAAAAAAACCACTATAGGGAAAAACACTATATAGAAACTCTCAATGCAAAATCCCATTGGCGATGGATCACTGCTCTGCAGCGCCATCTGGTGTCACATGTTCATAAGCTGAGTCTGGATACAGTTGGGTGCCATTTTGAATCAAGGTTGTAGACCAGGGGTCAGCAAGCTTTTTAAGCAGGGGGCCGGTCCACTGTCCCTCAGACTTTGTGGGGGGCTGGACTATTTTTTTGGGGGGGGGAATGAATGAATTCCTATGCCCCACAAATAACCCAGAGATGCATTTTAAATAAGAGGACACATTCTATGCATGTAAAAACATGCTGGTTCCCGACCCGTCTGCGAGCCGGGTTTTGAAGGCGATTGGGCCGGATCCGGCCCCTGGGCCTTAGTTTGCCTACCCATGTTGTAGACTGAGCCTTTCAAAACTATACCGGTTATTTTTGTTTGTTTGTTTCTTAGCTTTCCCAGCCAGTGCTAGGTATGAAACTACTAGTAACCAATAAAGCTGTAGTTGATTTTTATATTGTTTTGTTATCCACATGAAAATATGTGTGGAAGCACTGATTGATGGCGGCTCCACAGTGTGTATGGAAAACGTCACACTTGACATTGCATGAGATGAGCAGCAGTTTCGTGCCCTGTCCCTTTCAAGGCATGGTCCCCAGCACTCATGTCACAGAAAAGAAAATATAGTTGAAAGTCTGTAATGTGCAAGTGGGTCAAAAATATATCCTAAGGAGCGTAAAACTGTTGAAAATTAACAGAAGATGAAAGTTTTCTCACTGAAAGACTCCATAGGAATTAGGATTTAGCTGAGGCGCTCTGTAAAAGCAGGGAATTAGACAACCTTAAATTACATTTGATTGCTTCCCGGGTTTAAAGCCGTTTGGCAAGCACACAAAACTAAGCTCCTCAAATGGTAAATTCCTAAGAGAAACAATCCCTGCTATTCCTGAGTTCCTCATACAGCCCTTTAATTTTATTTTTAGCTTTGTTTTATATCAAGGAACGATGAGACGTCACTGGCCATGTTTCAAAATTTGCACATCCTCTAAAAATAATAAATCACACAATTTAATAAAGGGCTCTCCAGTCCTTCCATTGGGGCAGTGAGGGAGAATCGGAGGGAGGAAAAGATATTTCAGAAGCATCAAAGTGTAACCCGCAAGGGAAATTCAGAAGCCAAACAGAAAAGCTTATTTATTTGCAAAATAATCATGCTCAGTCTTCTGGAGGTTGTAAGCCAACTATTGTTTTCATGGCCTTCAGATCTTTGTTTTGAATGCTGGCCTTACCTCTTCTAGTAGAGAGGATTTTTTTTTATTTTAATCAGTTAAATGACACTTCCAAACCCAATGTAAATGCCTCTGTAAAAAGACACACAAAGACTCTTATCCCCCAATCTGTCTGGCAAAAATGGACAAACCCTGCTTTTAAAAAAACGATAGAGCGGTTATTTCATAATTGCAAGTAGACTATTTTAGAGCACAGTAAGATGGGATTAATCCCCCCCCCCCGTTCACGTAATAGCAAACAAATACGGGTTAGATTAGAAAGGAATTTAGAATTTTGTTTTTATGAAAGGATCCTCTATTGACAGATCAAGGCCCAGTTCCAATGTGATGCCGTCTGTCTGGAAACTATGGTTTGCAAATCAGGAGGCAGTCTTAGGAATGCCTGCCTGCACATCTACTAAACCGTAGCTGAGACCATCCGTGGAGGGGAAGGGGAGTTCATGCCGCTGAGCAGAGGACTGAAGGAGTCAAAACATGTCTCCCCAAGACTCTTCCCTGTTTTACTTGCCAGCATTGTATCTTCTCCGGTCTCACGGCTAGAATCCTAAGCTCACTCACAAGGTGGGGAGTCAGCTACGTTGAACTCGGGAAAAGCTGAAAGTGATTACTGTAGATGCGTCGTTTCAAAAGGACTTTAACAATATCATGTGTTTTTAAATGCCAGTTCTTTTCATCAGACTGCATGCTGGAAATAAGATTTAGAACAGGGGTAGGCAACCTAAATACGGCACACGGGTGGTGCTGTGGGTTAAACCACTGAGCCTAGGACTTGCCGATCAGAAGGTCAGCGGTTCGAATCCCCACGATGGGGTGAGCTCCCATTGCTCGATCCTTGCTCCTGCCAAACTAGCAGTTTGAAAGCACGTCAAAGTGCAAGTAGATAAATAGGTACCGCTCCGGCGGGAAGGTAAATGGCGTTTCTGTGCACTGCTCTGGTTCGCCAGAAGTGGCTTAGTCACGCTGGCCACATGACCCGGAAGCTGTACGCCGGCTCCCTCGGCCAGTAAACAAGATGAGCACCGCAACCCCAGAGTCAGCCACGACTGGACCTAATGGTCAGGGGTCCCTTTACCTTTACCGTTAGGCAACCTAAGGCCCATGGGCTGGATCCGACCCAATCGCCTTCTAAATCCAGCCCGCGGATGGTTTGGGAATCAGCGTGTTTTACATGAGTAGAATGTGTGCTTTTATTTAAAATGCACCTCTGGGTTATTTGTGGGGCCTGCCTGGTGTTTTTACATGAGTAGAATGTGTCCTTTTATTTTATAATGCATCTCTGGATTATTTGTGGGGCATAGGAATTTGTTCATTTTCCCCCGCCCCCAGAATATAGTCCGGCCCCCAACAAGGTCTGAGGGACAGTGGACCGGCCCACGGCTGAAAAAGGTTGCTGACCCCTGATTTAGAAGGTGTATACAACACGTGTAACTCCCGTAACAAGCAGCACATGCAGGAAATTAGTTTATTGTGCTCTTCTGGCACTCCTAATTAGCTTTTATGATCCCTCTTTTTCTTCTTTATTACTTGGGTGCTTCCACTTAAGAGCGCACCATTTCTTGCCCTGGGCACTGTGGTTCCCTGCATGTTGAGGTTGTGGCGGAGACACTGCCTTTGCTTTCGAGGAGGCGTAACGGCCATCTCTCAAGTTGGCCAGCGGTCTAGTTGCACCCAGTGGCAAGTCTGCTTATCTGCACTAAGGCTTACTGAAGCTGCTGCAGACTTTGTCCTATCCTGTAGAGTTTGGCATACCCAACCAAAGTAATGCCTGCAGCTAGTGTTTATAGCACAGGGGCTGCTGGAATGGTGCCTGTGGGTGCAAGGGTACCCGTGAGCTCTTCTCCTGGCACCCATGAAGTCTCTGGCGCACCTCTTCCATCACTGCCCCTTGGGCCATGAGGAGCCTCGGGTGGCTACCGTTTTCTCCCTTTAAAAGTACATAGAGCTACTAAGTTGGAAGAGGGATGCTTTCCCACTGCCTCTTTCCCATTGAGGTGCTTTTCAAGGTTCATATTAATTCTGGTGTGTTTGCTCATTCTTATTTTACCTTTGGAAGTGGGAGCTGGACCATAAAGAAGGCTGATCACCGAAGAATTTATGCTTTTGAATTATGGTGCTAGAGGAGACTCTTGAGAGTCCCATGGACTGCAAGAAGATCAAACCTCTCCATTCTGAAGGAGATCAGCCCTGAGTGCTCACTGGAAGGACAGATCCTGAAGCTGAGGCTTCAATACTTTGGCTACCTCATGAGAAGAGAAGACTCCCTGGAAAAGACCCTGATGCTGGGAAATATGGAGGGCACAAGGAGAAGGGGACGACAGAGGACGAGATGGTGGGACAGTGTTCTCGAAGCTACCAGCATGAGTTTGACCAAACTGCGGGAGGCAGTGGAAGACAGGAGTGCCTGGTGTGCTCAGGGCCATGGGGTCACGAAGAGTCAGACATGACTAAACGACAACATTTTACCTTTGGAAAAATGAAGTTTGTGTGCACATTCATTCAGTGTGTGTGTGGCATGCTGATGGGGCAAAGGGGTGGCACCCATGGCACTTGCTCAAAAATCAGAAAAACAAAATGTTCCCATGGGCCAATAATGGTTGGTGATCTTTGGTTTAGCTGCTTGGAAGAAGAGGAGGAAGGAGTCGTTTCTGTTTTCTGTATCCTTCAAGAGGGTTCGAGTTAGGGTAGCCGGTAGTTAGGTATAGTTACCAAATTTGGGTGCCACCCCCACTCTCTGCTGAGTGGTAGCAAGATTCCAGCGGGTTCTGGGCACTCACCAGGGGCTGTGCTCCTTTGGAGAATTGAAGGTGTGGCGGAGACTGTCGTAGCTTCAAGAAATGTGCTTTATTCGCTTATTTACACCTGAGTTTAGATGCAGAGAGTCCAGATCTTACAGCATGGTCATCTCAAGAGGGGCTTCTTCCGCATGGCAGTGCAGCACTGGAGTCAAAGGCATCTTTCCCAGCCAGCCTTCAGCCAGCCTGCCCAAGATGGATCTCTCCCTTTGTCCTCTCCCTCTTCTTCCCAGCATTCCTTTCTGTAAAGGCTTTCTTTTCCTGTCCCCTCAAACACACACCCCACCATCATGGCACCCTCTGTCTGCCCAGGCCCAAGACTCCTCTTAGATGGGCCATCAACACATTTTGTCACGTTCATGCCACTATCACAGGTGAGGCCCTTGGAAGGAAGCTTAGTGTGTACTTTTCCACTTGGCCTCCAACCTTCCATTCAGTGCGCCAATAATCAAAACCCTACCACTTATTAATTTCTAGGGTTTGAGCCCCGCCGCCAAAAAAACTATAACAGTATGAACATCAGAATAGTTGGTTTCTTATGTGCTGCTTTCCCTGTGGCAAAGTTAAATAAGGCACTGTTGTAATTCCAGAAGGAAGAGATTCTTGGGGGCTTTCTGGTATTGTTTAAGTACAAATGGCAACCATTTTAGGTGTGTCCAAATGGCATGCAATAGCCAATACGTGGGTCCTTTTGGACCTGGAAAAAGGCAAAACGAGGGCGTGGGGCAACGTAATGGGGGGGATCATGCTTATCCATGTTCTGCTGACACGCACTGGGGGCGGGAATGGAGCCCCTGTGCGAAATGGGCAGCGCCTGTATAATATGGGGAAAATACCTCGTTAGCTGACAGAGAAGCACATCACTATCAGCCCTAGGCAAAATGTGTTGGAAGAACTCAAGGACTGGTAATATTCATCTGCTGCAGACAGCCTTACAAAAAGCCACCCCATTTCATTTGAATTTCAGTGTATCCCCCCCAAAAAACTCCAACAACTTTCTTTTTCTCTTTATTATGTTAACTGCTTGAGTCATAGTTAACTCCTTTGCCTGTTTTTGCTATGAAGAAATTTATTAGTACTGGATTAAAAAGTCATACTTTCAGTTCTTTAACTGATGCAATCTGCATTACCGGGTGTGTGTAGGAGACAGTAGGTTTTTTAAACCTGCATTTCCATGGAAACAAAGATCCAAGAAGAATAAAAATGATGGGAATTGTGTGGCAGGGAGTGTAACTGCTTCTAGACTGTTGCTACTTTTTGAGAGGCTTAATTGCATCCAGGGAAAGTCATGTTGTTCAGTTAAAGATTCGGTGATTCTAAGTGGATTTGCTGTTGTTGCACAACAAACCTGCTTGCAACCCCCGCTTTTTGCGGGAAGGAAAGTGATGAGGAAATGTCCTTGAAAGTGTGGGATAAGAATTGTTTGATGTGACCTCATATAACCTCAGGCTCAATCGCCAGTTGAACAAGTTAGGGATGGGTGAAAAAAAACCCCAAATCCCACTTCATACATTATCAGGCTTAAGAACCCTCCTATCATTGTGACAAATGTGTGAGTAATTTTATGCTGCCATGTTGAAACATGACACAGACAATATATTATCTTTGTCAGAAAGCCTTTGTTTGTTTTCCCAGTGTCAAATGAGTGAGTTACTGTGTTGACCATTGTGAATTTCTTAGGCGCCTTCGCTAAACTTCCCACCATATTCAAAATATATTTCCAACCGATGGCTTTATTTCTATTCTTCCCTTACCCGTTGATGCAAAGCTCAGTGACATGATTTATCTCTTTCTCATCCATCACTCCTGCAACGTTTTCAGCTATGAATGGTTGCCCTTTCGTTGATGGGCAGATACAGTGGCTTCTTGTAAGAACAGCTTCTGTTCTGGACGATGGTGTGCCATTGGTACCACCAGATACGGGGCTACGAAATCTTACAAGCCTGGTCCCTGAAAGCTACAGAAGACAATAGGCTTGTGTTAGCCGATTGCAGTTATCCAGTAAGGAAGCCCAGTTGTTGCTTTTAAGTCTACACCTACTTTTTATGAATGAGTTTAAGATCTCTTCTGCGGTCGGTACAACATTGGCAGGTGGCTATGCCTGCCTCGCCCATTAGCTGGTTGGTAGTGGATGAAGGCAAATGACCATGTGCCACTGATGATATGAAGTATTTGCAGACTGGGAGATAATGTTTGCACCTGCCAGGTGTGTGAAGGCTGCTTGCCTTCACACATTGGGAAAAACACTGTTCTTCCCAGTTCAATGGGGATTCTTCTCTCCCTTGGCCCTTATTGACTCCTTCCCCTTGAACGCATTTGTACCAGGCCAGGACACAAGTATCTTCATTTTGTACCCAGAGAGAGCTGCTTTGATTTCCTTAATTTAGGGGTTCTCATTGTGTCAAAATTTCGGAACTGTCCGTCTGACCAGGATGAAACAAACAAGTGTATTGTGCCGAGAATGACTTTGGGTCTCTGTGGATTCTCTGGTACATTCCAGGTACACCTTGTTCCTTGGTGGGTTGAAGCCAGCTGGCCAAGTGTGAATGAACTTGTCTTTCTGCAACTTGGCAGACTGGGCTTACGGTTGAGTTTAGGAGGTGAGGCCAAGGCAATCTGAGGCAGCAGTGAGAGCTAGCTGCTCTGATTAGTGAGCAGCGTGGAGCAATCCTGACCCAGAAGCCTTTATAGGGGCCAAAAGGTTACCCACCTGATCTGTTCTGGCTTACTAGAATAAATATTAGGCTTCCTTGTTGGTGCAACTGGTCTCCCTGCATTTCTCACCATTTCACCCCAGTTGACTGGTGGCACACAGGTGGAATTTCTGATCCTCCTTAAGTTGCCAGTTGGAAACTCACTGTGGATTTGAGTTCTGGACTCTACACTGTGCCTGTTCTGTGGATGATTATTCTCTAAGGCTGTCGATATAATTGCAGAATTATTATTTTTTTAAAGTCAACCTTTGTAGCCCTTGGAGGAGTGTAATCTATTGGACAGCCAGCAATAACTGCCTCCTATTTTTAGATCAGTTGCACTGCATGTCCTGTAAAAACCACAGAGGATATCCAATCAGTTCTGCTTTCTACACCAGCCATGGATGGCAGGTTGCCTTGCGCCGTTTAGATAAACGATCTCTCCTTCCCTATGCAGTGCTATAAATCCTCGCTTGGTGCCTTGTGTTTTCATGAGTCAGCACAGGGGTTGGGCTAAAGTCAATGGCAAACTCTCATTTCTGTCTCTCTGCTTCTCTTTCTACAGCATTTTGGGGCATGTGGCTCTATCTGCGTGCACCCATTATAAGAAAAGATTGCCAGAATCAATCTGGTTTTTATTAGGCAACTTTGTAGACGGATTTAATTATACAGAGCAGCCTATTCGAGTAATGACAAATGGATGCAATAACAGCTGTTGTTGTCATTAATAATATTTTATAAATTCAGGAATCACCTTTCACGTGAGTCTTAGGGTGATTTACAAACCTAGCATAAAAACGACTAAAAATAGTTTTCTAAAACAGGAGAAAAACAACCAAAGTTGGGTTTACAAATTATACAAAAGGAACATCTATGGCAGAAACCTTTTCGCCCAACTGGAAAGGCTAATTGAATAAAAAAAAGTCTTTGGCTGTTTCCGGAAAGTACAGATTGTGAGCACCTGTCTTATCTAAGCAGAGATGCTGTTCCACGAAACGGGGGAAGCCCTTCTCCAAATTACTGCGGTGCGAGCTTTTGGTATGTTAGGAACTTGAAGGAGTAACTTCCTTTGCAGGTTGTCGTGCCCTTCTGAGTATTTAAGGCATAAGGCAGTCTCTCAAGCTACTCGATTCTGTAGCACCTCATATGCTAGCACCAAAATCTTGAACTGCAGATGGGGAGCCCATGCAGATCCCACAAACAAGGTGTTGTATGCTGGTGTCGGTCTGTCTCCATAAGCAGCCTAGGTGCTGTTCTGCCAGTGCACCTGTAGCCTCTGGACTAACCTCAAGAGTAGCCACATAAAGAGCCCATTGCAGTAATCCAGTGTTGAGGCTACCAGTAGTGCATGGACACCTGTGGTCAAACTATCAAGATCCAGGAATAGCCTAGCTGTCTTACCAGCCCAAGCTGGTAAAAAATACCCCAGCTGCTGAGGACACCTCTGTGTCTGTGGTGATGGATCTAGAAGCAGCCTCAGACTAAGTACCTTCTCCTCCAGGGTGTCCCGAGTCTATTGCAAATGTCATGGAAAGGAAGGAAAGTGAGAGGCTATCAGGAAGCTGGAAGTGGACGACCACAGGGAAGGTCACAGTAGGCTGGGGAATGAGAAGATGGGATCCCAAGAAAAATTCAGCCCAGAGAAGGGCCCCAGCAGGCTGAGAGGAGGCCCAGATCCCAGGGACATGCCTTGAGGGCTGCCACAAGAGTATTCAGCCCCACAATGCTGAATACTCCAAGCCCAGTGTCACCCACCAAGGAGCCGCCTCTGCTGCCCTGCTGCCCTCCCCTTAGCCAAGGGGGCTCCCCTCCTAGGGAGGCATCTGGGGCAAAGCTGGTCCAACTTCATCCCCCATCTCCAAATGTGTCTGGGTTCACCACCACTGTGCCAGAGATGGCCTTCAGCAGCATCCCCAGTCTGTCTCTTATTCCCAACACCAGGTCCAGGCCCTCAATACCAAGCCAGGTGGAGAGGTTTCCTGGTATGTAAGAGAAGATTTATGGACTCCAGTGGCTGTGCCTTGACCGCCATATCTATGATTTTGTGGACCATATGATGTGCTTTTGTGAACCATTATCCCTAGAAGTGGTGCTTAACAGTAGCCGGAGTGACTCTTCAAAAGACAAGGATCTTTTGCGAATACTTGGAATTAGCAAATTTGACTGATTTGATAAGACAAAAACCAAAAAAATATAATCCAGAAACAATGGAAATGTCTAAATGATTCTTTATGTAGACAAGGATTAAATGTAAGGTATTGGTTGTGTTTAGAATAGATTTATGAAAGATTTAGAAAATTTATTGATTAGAATATTTGTGTGAGATAGTATGGGGAAAATATGGAATAACAGATACAATCTTGCTTAAAATGTATATAGGAAGTGCAGTGTAAGCGATGGAAGTCAGTCAATGAAATTTTATTATTATTTTCATATCATGATATTTGTAGAATAAATTTGGAAGAAATTCTTCCAATTTTTCTTCTTCTTCCAATTTTTCTTCTTATTTTTTCTTTTTTCTTTTCTTTCTTTTTTCTTTTTTGTTCTTTTTTCATGTATATGTGCTTGTTTGAAGTGTATATGTGTGTACGTATTTGCAGTGTTTTGCTTATATTTTGTAACAATTATGTTAATTTTTTTAAAAAAAAAACAAATTGAAAAAAATTGAAAGACAAGGATCAGGCAAATTTGTAGGGGGTGAATATATTTTGATTAACCGTGAGAGCAAAACGCAGCTTCTAGGTTCAAAACGGTAGACCTATTAATACCTGAATTTCAGGATAAATCACAGGGCTTGTTTTGCCCTCTGCACGTCTTGCTTGTGAACTTCCCAGAAGCACCTGGTTAGCCAAGGTTGACAAAGAAACGCTTCACCACTTTGCTCCTCTGGCTGATCTAGCAAGGCAGCTCTTCAAACAAACATAGCAGTCAAGGAGCTGCCTTTCAGATGTAAACAGAGCAACTCCCACCTAATGCTGTTGGTTCTTGCATGCAGCATTCTGGTATGATAGCTGGGTTCTCAGCCAAGAACCTGCTTGCGCACACTGTATCAGAGCACTCAAAGTCAGCTGTGTCCAGGGAAGTAGCATAAGCTCTTGCAGATCATTCTTTTGCAAGATAGATGGGGATTTAATGACTGCGTGGGACTGCACCGTTGTAAATGGCTGACTAGCATGCCATATAAGGGTTTTCAGACTTTCAGGAGCTACTTTTACTTAGTTTTAAAATGACTTCTTTTGCTGTTTTTTTCTCTTCCAGCATCAAGCTTTTGGCTGTGCAAGAGCTGGTTGACAGAGATGCACTGGAAAAGGTATTTTCACCTGTTTGTGGAGCTTGCACACATCTTTTCAAGCACAACTCTTCTTTTAGCTATAGGATATAGCTGTTTACTGCGATTCATATAGTATGGATTCAGTTCACTTCATACTACATATTGCACCAGATATAATGCTAGTAAGGATGGACTGTAGCGATCTTTGGGCTCTTCTCTTTTGTGCAAGCGTGAGAAGGAGTTTGGTCATTTTCATTTCTGTTTTAGATTTGCAGCAACTTGCGACGTTGTCTGAACCTGAACAAACTGGTTCGTCTTAACTGTGGTTAGTGGAAACCGGCCAACTATGGTTTATGAAGCTGGCTTGTTTCAACAGACCATGGTTAAGATTAGCCACAGTTTAAGCTTCAGATAACATGTTACATTCATAGTATTGTAGAGTTGGAAGGGACCACAAGGGTTATCTAGTCCCACCCCCTCTAATACAGGAATCTTTTGCCCAACGTGGGGCTTGAATCCATGACCCTGAAATTAACAGTCTCAAGCTCTACCAGCTGAGCTACCCCAGCTGTTAAACTGTAGTTAATCTAAATTTCTAATCTCCTTCTGATAGCTGTGCCAGATGGGAGGAGACAGTGCACAACCTCAAGGCTTGTTGAGACTTATTGTTGTAGTGCTAAACCATAGTTTAGCATGACACCTGAAAGCAGTCAGTGCCAGAGGAAATTTGGTTCATTCTTATGCCCCATCCCAGTATACCTGAAGGAGCATCTCCGCCCCCATCGTTCTACCCAGACACTGAGGTCCAGCTCCTAGGGCCTTCTGGCGGTTCCCTCGTTGCGAGAAGCCAAGTTACAGGGAACCAGGCAGAGGGCCTTCTCGGTAGTGGCACCCGCCCTGTGGAACGCACTCCCACCAGACGTCAAAGAGAAAAACAACTACCAGACTTTTAGAAGACATATGAAGGCAGCCCTGTTTAGGGAAGCTTTTAATGTGTGATAGACTATTGTATTTTAATATTCTGTTGGAAGCCGCCCAGAGTGGCTGGGGAAACCCAGCCAGATGGGCTGGGTAAAGGTAAAGGTAAAGGGACCCCTGACCATTAGGTCCAGTCACAGAGGACTCTGGGGTTGCGGCGCTCCTCTCGCTTTATTGGCCGAGGGAGCCGGTGTATAATATAAATGTATATTTGTTTACATACGAACTGGGGTGTGCGCGCGCGTCTTTTGCAAAGTTTCGAAAACTTATTTTGTATCGTTTGGCTGGCTTTCTGTCCTTCGCCTAACAAAATATAGACATGTGAAAACAAGTTTAGGATGGATGGATTTTGCAGCTTCCACGCTCTGAGAGAACATTTCTTTCTCCCATGTCTGGCATGGAATATAACAGATTTGACAGATGCGCTCTCAGTGGCTTTCTTGTCCCCTCGGCACATCAACTTCCATACATTTCAGCCAGATCAGTGTTTCATCGTGATTAAACCCATTGTTATCTTTGTTAGTCCTAAATCACTTTCACAGCAAAGCAGACTGTTCATGCGATGACTGTTAAGCAGAAGAGAGAGCTATACCCTGCCCAAATAACACTCCTCCTTTCTACGGACTCAAAAAAGCCCTGGCAGTTCTTTGAGAGAACATGTAACTTTTTCTGCACACGCAGCATGCTTGTGTGTAACGTATATATTCATGCACAGATAAATAACTTTGGGAAAGGGAACTGGTGCATAGCAAGGCTTTATTGCGGCTTTTCTTTAAAACTTAAATGCACTGTATTTTTCTGTGTATAAGACGTCCCCCCATGAAATTTCAGAAAATGGGGGAGATGGCACAAAGTTGTTGAGCTTCTTTTGGGAAGGATTGCCCAGAGTTTTTGAGCTTTGGGGGGGGGGGTGCCCAAAATTTCTCACCTGCACGTGTCGACCAATCAACATCAACCATTGACGCAGCAACCAATGACACGCACAATAGCCACTGACAGCCGCAGCAGCAACCAATCAAACGTCCACCTTATGCACTACCCATGTATAAGACGATCCCCACTTTTTAGCATGATTTTAAAAGATAATAACATAGTTTTATACACAGAAAACTATGGTAGGTATGAGTTAGCATCTCCTAGCCACAGAAGCCTTTTCCATTCAACCCCACCTCTGCTTTTAAGTGCTTCCCCCCACCCCCCAAGTGATCACTGTCTTCTCTTTGGTCTTCCAACAACTCCTTTTTCTAAGAGTTCATCAAGGCTAAATGGAATCAGAGCCAGCTGGAGCTATCGACTCACATAATAGCCAAATCTGGACTTGGACTGCACACACTCCATACTTTTAAAGCAGACTCTTTCCCTCAAAGAATTCTGGGCACTGTAGTTTTCCCTTCACAGAGTTACAATGAACCAGCAACCCTCTGTAAAGTACAGTGCCCATAATTCGTTAAGGGAAGCAATGTGCTTCCAGTGTTATTTAAAGGTATAATGCATACACAGCCTTGGAAAGTATGTCCTCTCAGTTCATCGCCCCTGAGGTCAGTGGCTGGAACTGACAACGACATTTGCCGAAGCAAACAGGCAGAAGAAGCCAATAGTTGTAACTGCTTTGGAGAGCCGTTGCCTGTCTGTCAGCCAGTTGTCCCAGCAGCACCTTTTACAGGAGCCTGACAATTTTCCTCCTTTATTGTGGGTGTTTCTGACCAAGCGGGTTTCACCGAGTGAGGCTGAATCATGTGTCTCAGGCTTAAGAAACCGTTGAATGCCAAATACAAAAAAGCAAGAAAGATATGAAGCGGAATCACAGTTGGCCGGAGAGCTCAAGTTGACTCGTTGCGTTAGGTTTCACTCACCTCACTGTGAGGGAAATTATACTGAAACTTTCATTTGTCGGAAGCAATTCTCAGTGATACTTCCAGTCTAGGATTTTCCTTTTTCCAGCCTTGTTTTGTGACCATCTTTTACTCAGGAAGAACAAAATGACCGATTAGGCAGCTTCTCAGTCTTCTTCCTATATATATTATATTTATAATGCAGACAGGGTATGTCGTGAAGAGAGAGCTTAAGGACAAGCCCAGGTTTGGACCATATGCTAAGCAAAAGTGTGGCTTAGCTTGGTGCAGGGTGGAAGTAAAAAGGACCCAGGAAGAGCAAAGAGGAGCCTATACAGTTTCACCCTTCTGGTAAACAATGGTTTGGCTTACTGTGTCATGCCAACCAGAGGAGAAGTACTTTTTGCACGTAATCTTGCAGCGTTGTGTTGCATTGAATGACCTTAAGTTATAGTCTTATTGTTGCAAACAATAAAAACCTGCCCTTTCCCCCTTATTGGGTATCCAAGAGCCCGTATAGAGTCCTTACGTGGGTTCCCTATTGGTAGGAGAAAATAACTGAGGCCAACCAGGGAATACTGAGAAACAAAGCAGCTAGTAAGCCTGATCTTTACTGATCTGTTGCAACAGGGTGCTCCCCTCACATGCAGGAAAGGAGGAGGACCTCGAACCATGGCACACAAGGCCTTATATAGACATTTTAAATTCCCTGCCCTGGAGCTGAAGACCACCCCTCCATACATCATACATATATCACAGAAGGGGTGTAACCCAAGACCACCCCCCAGAAACATCATACCTACATCACAGAAAGGGTGGTCTACAACAGAAATCTGAGTGCATTGTTTATCTCCTGTCTGGCAGGTTATCTGATAGTGCCTTATCTGATTGCCTTTCCTGGTAGTCTTTTCCTGGTAGTCTGTTATCCTTTGAAATGGTGATTACTAAATTCCTGTAATAAGGAAGGTGTTTTTTTTACCTCCTCCCTCCTTGCAGAGAAACATTTGGTCAGCTTGGGAGTCAAAATGGTTTCAGGACTGTCTTCCTGTGCTGCTTCAGACATGTGGTTTATATATTTATGTACGTGTTTGCTTGGTACATTTGTGAACATTTAATATATATCTAAGACTTTAAAGTTCTTATTACATTATGAAGAAGGGAGAAAATTTTCTTTCCATCCACTTTCCCCATAACATGGAGGGGAAAATTGCACTTCTACAATTTCCTGACTTACTCACCGTTTTTCTAAACTAAAAGGCTCCCAGTATAGTAACCACACAACATAGCTTGTCCCTAGTTCAGCTGAGATCTTAAAGAGTTGGACTTCCGACTTGTTCTTCAGCAGATGACTGGCATTAGCTCTGGAATCCTTCCTCTTGTACCTATCTGAGAAAGAGAGTGAGTTTTCCTGCAGAAATTACAGAACAAATTTTTAAAAATTGCAGTACATGAGAAAAACTTCAAAGTTTGCAAACATTGCAAATGCTCTCATCAGCCTTGTGTAATTCACTTAGCTTGCATGTTCCATCTAGCCAAGATTAATTGTTTAGTCATCCAGCCAAAACTAACCGAATGAGTACACATTGTCTTTGATTTCTGCAATTTGCTGGTTTATCAAAGTTGAAGCGAATTGAAATTAATTAAACCCAGTTGACCCGAGGAAATTGCATCGTTGTAAATGCCTCCATAAATCTCTCACTTTTAATTTAAGGCTTAAACCTCAAGACGTGTACAAGCAAATAAAGAGTAAAGTCAGGTCATACTGACCTTCACTGCACCGGGCATGACAAATGCGAGGATATTATAAGAGGAGTGCCATTGTGTGATATCAAGAGAAAACATAGCCATCTCTAGGCTCTTGTGTATCTAGCAGTGAAAGATCTTTCTTTAATGACTTTCGATGGTTGATGGCTATAAAATAGCAAAGGCGTTGGGTAAGAACTGGCGAAGAACACTTTGGCATTTGGAATATAGCCAGCCAAGAAAACAAAAGTCTGTGCTTTCCAGCTGACTAGGAAAAAGCCATCTAGGGGTGGAGAAAGGACCGTCAGCTTTTTCTTTTCTGAGAACTGCTTTAATAGTCTAGATAGGACCAATCAATATTTTACTCTCCGGATCCAATGGGCTCCATCTCAGACTCAGGTAGCCTGGCTAATAATCAGGGAGGGTGAGATTTGCCATCCAACCAGGGAACCACTTTGGCTGCGTCTGGTCTAAGTGGTCAAAGTCTTGTCCATCTAGCCCCTTATTGTCTACCCTGCCTGGCAGTGACCTTCCAGGGTCTCGGGCAGAAAGGTGTTTGGCATCACCTGCAACCCAATTCTTTCAGCTGGAGTTGGCAGGAGTTGAACACGAGGCCTTTGGCATGCCAGCCAACCACACAGCTAAGGTTCCTTTTGTCGCGCTTTCTCTGTCCTGGCCTCTGACAATAAGAACATCCTATTAAAAATTTCCCTAACAGGGTATTTGAAAAGGAGTTTTCTTTGCTGCTAAGAAACAGCTATCAAAGTCTCTTTTGATATTGTCTGACAGAAATAGATGTTCTTTTCTGGATCCGTCGATTCATCTTTCGTTCTCCATGCAGTGTGAGCAAACCGGTCTCCTTTTTTTTTCCAAAATTGCCAGCCTGTTGTTCAGACCAGTGTCTTTGGATGTTTAGCCCATCAGTGCGCTTCATAGTAGTGACAGATGGTGAGAGAGAGAGAGAGAGAGAGAAACCAGTCAAATGTCTCTTGGTTTGTATTCTGGGTTGCTTTTTCAGGCACCTGCACCATAAAGATAAGGACATTCCCTTTTCCCGTTTACAATGGAGCTGCCTTATCTCAAATATGTTTCTTTTATTCTGTGCGCCATAAAACCATTTAATATTAGAGGAGTGACGAGTGGCATCCCTGGTGAATGCGTGTTACCTTGAGTGTGTGGCTGAAGGAGTTTGGGGGCGACAGAATCAAAGACTTGCTCTTAACTTTCAATCTTCTACCTCCTTGTCTCCTGGCATTCCACACTATTGAGTTCTTATGGGGCTCATCCGCAGCAAGAATACTAATTGCAAAAAAACTGGAAAAGTGAAAGAGTGCCAACGAAAAAAGAGTGGCAAGAAAGATTATTTGATTACCTTCAGTTGGCAAAAATGACGGATGCAGTTAGGGGAAAGTCTAAACAAAAAATTCAAAAACAGTGCGGAACATACAGAGATTATTTAAAGAAAACCAGTGCCCTCAAATTAAAACCTGGACTTGCTTTGAGTTATTTTTGCAAAACAAATTACGGTTTACAAATACAACATGCAGAGAAGGGTAGAAAAGACGAAATGTGAAAGAAACAGTTTATCGAGTTTAAAATCAGACCCGCGTTGAGGAGGGAGGAAGTCTTATTAGAATAGAATAAGAATTAAAGATTGGATAACGTAAGTCTGTGTGCAGATACTTGTGGATTTATGGATATATGTTTATCATTTGTTTTGTGTTTTCTTTTGTAGTTTGTTTTCTAAGTGTCGTGTGTGTGTATGTGCTGTAATAATAAGCTGTTAAAAAGCATAAATGAATGAATGAATGAGTTCTTATGGAGCTGTTTTTATTCCCTGCTCCCCGCAGCTTCCTTTGCCATGTTTTTTTGGGGGGGGGGGGCTATTTCTACAAACTTTGAGCTTCCCCTGAATCTGCCAATGCTTCTTGGGCAGGATTTCACTCTGTAACCGGCGACAGTCTCTCCTGAAGTTCAGAAATGTGTCAGCGATGCTGATCTAAACTGCTGCTGAGTGTAACTCCCAAGGATGGCTAGCATTGCCTCACAGCGTTCAGGATGTGCCAGTATGTGTGTCCCTGTATCAATTTTCCAAGATGTTTTATTTTATTTTATTTTTGGAGCCATCAACATTAGCACTGCACGTCAATTATGGGATAGGACAGAACAGACAACGCATCTTTGGGGCAGGAAAGCGTTTTCTCCTTCATGGAGAGCACGTGTTGCGGTGGGGGCCGCCAGGACACTCCAAAGTTGGGGGCGGGCTAACTGATCGTTGGCCACTGATGCGATTGGGGCTTCCCTTGTTGTTGGGAAGAAGTTAATGTTGCCATTTATTGATTGACAGCCAGAAATAGTAAAACTCCTTGCACGAGGCTAGGGCTTCCTCTTTTCGCCCATGCATCGGATTGCCCGTCCCCCCCCCCCCAGAATAGGGTTGTTCCCTTTTACCTTGCTATGCCTGTCATGGGGTCGTCTGCTTTGGAGCGGGGGCCTGGTAGGAATTTTGTCCATCTGGCTGATTGGCTGGGGCCATTTGGTTTTTGCCTACTGCGTAGCAAATCGTCACAACTTGTAAGGTTCGCGGTTAGGCATTGGTTTATGGTTTGGTTGGTTGAGGGGCATGGATTGGCTGTGCCTGCCCCTCTAATGCTGCTGCTGCTGCGAGGGATTCCGTTAAAGGAATTGGGGGCTAACTATTGCTTGTCCACTCTGTCAAGGGGGCTCGGGCCATAGCAATGAGCTCCTGGTTGCATTTGGGGTGAGGGCAGGTTCCCTGCTCCGCATAACCCCCAAGTGTATTCCCCTTTTCTGACTTTCGCATCATGCAGAATGTCAGTCTGTCCCCCATGGGGGGGGGGGGCAGATAGTCGCAACCAATGCCTACGCAACCACTCACAAATTTGTATTTTAATAAAGTTGTGGCCAAAATTATGCCAAAAATCTTAAACAAAAATTTCTGTGTGATGTGTGAGTTATTGGGGTGGACCTGGGGACCTCGACACGCAACATGTTTTCCTTTGTTGTGTCGTTGTGTGTAAAGCACACCGTACATTAATGACAATATTCCAGTAATCCTCACCTTGGCTTGCATCCTTGCTTTCCTCCCACCAACAAAACACAGTTCATGAAACTGCACTTTTCAGCCTTCCTTTCTCTTTGCTCTGTGGTCTCCTTGAAAATCGGCTTCTGAAAGTTGGGGGGCCCTTGGGAATGGGGTAGAATATGCTGTGGGAGGGGCTCCAGGTGAAGGCAGGAGTTGGTGGAAATCCCCCCCCCCCCCTTTACGTGAATAAAGGAGCAATTTAGGATCCAGGTCTATATTTTTTATTGGTAGCTTTTGGTTCAGCGTAAACCTGGTCCTGGTTATCAGACTTAAGAAGAGAGGTGACTTTGGTTTATGTTGCCAGAAATGGGTGCTAGAAATATAGCGGCTAACATTTAGCACTGACTCCTCCTGACTTAACTGAGAATCCCATTTTTGAGCCCAGTCAGCAATACGCAATATGCTAGCAGCAAAGAAGAATAGCTGAATAAATTATGTGAATACTTGGAATTAGCAAAGCTGACTGATTTGATAAGACAAAAACCAAAAAATATAACCCAGAAACAATACGGGGGGAAATACAGAATAACAGATACATATTTGCTTAAAATGTATATAGGAAGTGCAGTGTAAGCGATGGAAGTCAATCAGTGAAATTTTATTATTGAGATTTGTAGAATAAATTTGGAAGAAATTCTTCCAATTTTTCTTCTTATTTTTTCTTTTTCTTTTCTTTCTTTTTTCTTTCTTGTTCTTTTTTATATGTGTGTGCTTATCTGAAAAATATATGTATGTATGTATTTGTATGTATTTTGCTTGTATTTTGTAATAATTATGTTAAATAAAATTTAATTTAAAAAGAGAGAGCCTGGACTGAAACACTAGGGAGACTAGCCGGCTCCCCTTCCTATGGAGAGGGCATTCATTTTCATTTTCATTTTTATTTTAAATAACAGACGCTTTATTCTTCGGCTTGTTCTGACTGTGGAGGTCGCCTCACAATCCTCAGTCTGGCATTCTACCTGGCATAAAGCAGCGCCGCTTCACTGAAAAACTGTAGAGTTGCCTTTGCTGCTTTCTTCTTCTCCCCAGTGTTTTGAATTTTGTTGAATCGGGGGTTTTTTATTTTAAAAAAAACCCCGACGTTGATGCTCTTGCTGTGAAGCCTTTCTTCCTTCCCCGCTCCCCTGTAGCTTTTGTTACACCTATTTATTTTCCTTAAACGGTGTGGCCTCCTGTTAATTTGCAAATTGAGGCAATTTTAAAGGCTTTCCGTTTGCTTTCAACATGAAGGTCTGCAATGCCGAACGTAAGATAGCAATGCTGAAAAAAATGCGCACGGAGAAAAGGGATGTGAGCCAGCTAAAAAATTAAGCTTTTTGGAATATTCTTCACCAGGTAGCCTGGGCTAATCCTCTCCTCTCTCACAAGATAGGTATCCCCATATGTAATGGCTGTTATTTGTTTGCTTGGTCCCTTTATAGTTTTGCATGGAGTTGAACCAGCCAACCCTGCCAAACATCCGGAAATGGAAGGGCCCTCGAGGATGCTGGAAGACAGCAGTTTCTGAGAAGCCCTCAGGCCAGCCTCACAAGGTACCGTATTTTTCGCTCCATAAGGCACACCGGACCATAAGGCGAACATAGCTTTTAGAGGGGGAAATCAAGAAAAAAATTATTGCGCAGCCTGTCCACTTCTCCCAGAGCTTCTCGGGGCTGCCGGGGGAATCCTGGGTCCCCCCCCCCAGCCCCAAAGAGCAAAGAAACCAAGACAGCCAGCAGGATCCATCCCGCTGGCTGTCTTGACTTGTGTCTTGGTGGCTATCCCTGAAGCCTTCGGAGCGCAGCGTGAGTTCCCGCTGAGCTCTGCAGGCTTCGGGTTCCTTTCGCTGAAGCCGAGAGAGCAAGACTCTCCTGCCTTCAGCAAAAGGAACCCAAAGCCTGCGGAGCGCAGTGGGAACTCACGCTGCGCTCCGAAGGCTTAAGGCGGCTATCCCTGAAGCCTGGAGAACGAGCGGGGTAGGTGCGCACTGACCCCTCTCGCTCTCCAGGCTTCAGCGAAAGCAACGCTAAGCCTCCAGAGCACGGAGGGAGCGCTCTCTCTGCGCTTTGGAGTCTTCACGTTGCTATCGCTGAAGCCAAGGAGCCTGCATTCGCTCCATAGGACGCACACACATTTCCCCTTAATTTTTGGAGGGGAAAAAGTGCATCCTATAGGACGAAAAATACGGTACTCTAGTCTGCATGCCGTGACCTTTCCACAACATTGTGTTTTTGTTCAGCTGAGGACATAGCTACCCCTTGTTTTGAGCAAAAAGCTTCTATGGTTTTTGTTTTTGCCAAGGACTGCATTTCAGTTCTGCTTTGAGCTGACTACTCATAACTGGCTTTTCTCCTGGACCTTGTTATTGATTTTGGAAATGCTTATTTCTGTCCTACTGCAGCAAGTTTTGTGCCAGGAAAGCAAAGAGTTTTATTGTCAATGCATTTTAAATATAGAATGTATTTGTGCGTATAATGTCCCTGCTAGCCACAAACCCAGACAGTATATTTATTTGTTTATGGGTTTCGAAACGACTAATCTAGTGGCTCACTGACAATGTGAAAACAACTATTAAAAAGTACCTGCGCATAAGAGGATATCCTGTTGAATTGTAAATATAACGTTATAAATATGTGGTGTCCTTCTGGAGATGGTAATAAAAGCATACATTTACACACACAAAAACCCCCAACACCCTGATCACAGTTGTAAGCACTCTCCTACTCAGAGTTGACCCATTGAGGTTAATAGATCCAGCTAATGTAAGTCCATAAATTTAAATGGGTCTACTAAGAGTAGATGGGACGCGGGTGGCGCTGTGGGTTAAACCACAGAGCCTAGGACTTGCCAATCAGAAGGTCAGCAGTTCGAATCCCTGCAATGGGGTGAGCTCCCGTTGCTTGGTCCCAGCTCCTGCCAACCTAGCAGTTCGAAAGCACATCAAAGTACAAGTAGATAAATAGGTACCGCTCTGGCGGGAAGGTAAACGGCGTTTCTGTGCACTGCTCTGGTTTGCCAGAAGCAGCTTAGTCATGCTGACCACATGACCCGGAAGCTGTACGTCGGCTCCCTCGGCCAATAAAGTGAGATGAGCACCGCAACCCCAGAGTCGGTCACGACTGGACCTAATGGTCTGGGGTAACTTTACCTTTACCTTTACCTTACTAAGAGTAGATACCACCCACACTCATACAAATTCAGTACATGGATTCAGCTATGGATGCCCAACTAATCCTTGCTGTCAATTCAGTTCATTTTTGGAAACTCATTGTTAAGCGGGCTGAGGGGAAAGGAAAGGATCAGAGTGTGAGTGGATCTATATATTTTTGAATATCAGATTGTCTTTCTTTTGCCTCTCAGTGCGTAGAATATTCTGGCTTCCTGTGGGACACAACAGCAGGGGTAGAGTTGAAGGATGCCATCTCCCATGAGAACCCCCCCACCAATGGCAATGGGAGGCAGACGTATCCTCACCCTTACGTTGCACATTTCAAGGTAACGGTGCGCAAAAGTTCTTGAGTGAAAGAAATCGAGAGCATGGGCATATTCTCAGTTGTATTACATCCTTGAGGGAGGAATTCAAGCGCCATGCTTGGTCAAAGGTCTGTCAACGCAAGCCAAGGGCGGCACATCCTGTTTCACTGCTTGAGGCAAACCCATACCTGGGTTGCGCCATGGCGGCAGGTTCCATTGAGATCTCATGTGACTTCTGTGAGATCTCACAAGATCTCACCAGAAATCGGTGCCAATGCTGGAGAATGGAGATTGTTATTAGTATACAGTGGTACCTCGGTTTAAAAACAGTCCTGATTAAGAAAGATTTGGTTTACAAATTCTGCAAAACCGGAATTTTGAGAACTTTACCTCGGTCTAAGAACGGAATCCGAATGGTGGAAGGGCACCAGTGGCGGGAGGCCTCAGTAGGGAAAGTGCACCTCGGTTTAAGAACGGTTTCGGTTTAAGAATGGACTTCCGGAACGGATTAAGTTCATAAACCAAGGTACCACTGTATATCATTTCCATATATGTACAAACAGAACAACCATTTACTTTT
Source organism: Podarcis erhardii (assembly GCF_964252035.2). Classification (NCBI taxonomy): domain Eukaryota; kingdom Metazoa; phylum Chordata; class Lepidosauria; order Squamata; family Lacertidae; genus Podarcis; species Podarcis erhardii. The sequence continues at coordinate 46,936,199 of NC_138513.1, forward strand.
GATTGCTTAATAATACACTTGTCTCTTTGTACATATGGGATGGTCATTTTGATAGTAACTGCTGATGGGTGAATGTGAATAAGGGAATGTTTTTTAAAGGTGCTGTGTTTGAAGTTTGGCATCGATGTCTGAGGGCGTCTTTCTTAAGGGAGCAAATCTGGGTTATTCAAATGTGTGTGCATGTCATAACTGGGCACAAAAAGCAGTTTTCTTGAAACTTAGATGACAGAGTTTTGTGGCTGCCGACACTCTTGCCGCATTTCCTTCAAGACATTTTATGCAGTAAGCAACAAATAAATGTAATTAATACTAACGCATTGTTTGCACCTGTCCAGGTCGGACTGAATGACCTAACTCTGGTTAACCTCCATCTGACTCCTTTACCCTCAGTGGGAGAAAATGCTGTGAAAAACCACGATAGTCATAAATTAGCAGCCTTTGCACAGACGCTGCAGGAAACACTGAAAGGTAAGGCCGTGTTTTTCTTCAGCGTCAACCAGTTTGCTTAAAAACAATAAAAACTAACAGATGGAACTCTTCATCTACTTAAGCTGCAATCTGCACACACTTACCTGTTAAGTGGGATTTATTTTTGAGTAGATATGCACAGAATTGCACTGTTTATTTTCAAAAGCTGTGTCAATTCTCAGCAGTTTCATATGCCACAATAGTTCCTTGGCAAGGGGTGCTTCTTTGACACAAGGCCCTTTAGAAGTTGCCCATTTGCAGGCTGGATCCAAACAGCCCCTACAATCAGCCATTTTACCTTTTGCAGGCTGGATTTGTAGGGAATACCTAAAGGTAAAGGTAAAGGGACCCCTGACAGTTAAGTCCAGTTGTGGACGACTCTGGGGTTGCGGCACTCATCTCGCTTTACTGGCCGAGGGAGCCGGCGTTTGTCCGCTTTCACAGACAGTTTTTCTGGGTCAGGTGGGCAGCATGGCTAAGCCGCTCCTGGTGAAACCAGAGCAGTGCATGGAGACACCATTTACCTTCCCACCAGAGTGGTACCTATTTATCTACTTGCACTTTGATGTGCTTTCGAACTGCTAGGTTGGCAGGAGCTGGAACTGAACAATGGGAGCTCACCCCTTCATGGGGACTTGAACCGCCGACCTTCCGATCAGCTAGCCCAAGCGGCACAGTGGTTTAAACCACAGCGCCACCCGCGTCCCTGGGAATACCTGGGAGATGACATTTTGGCATCATCAGAAGACCTACATCAAGTAGACTGGTATCTAGTTTAAAAAGCCAGTCAATGAATCACATACATTGCAGTCAGTTCATTGATTAAATGTGCATAAAATTTGAATATGTGAAGGAACAGTTGTTCAAAAAAAAAAGTTGTATTCCTTTTTAGATGGCAAACCCATGTGTCTTAGGAGGCATCATTTTAAAAATAGCATCCCCCCGGTGTTAGGGAAAAGATAGAATGGTATTTCAAAATGGTGCTTGTCAATGACACTTTTGATAAGCAATTGCATTTAAACTATTCCTTTTTTTTTTTACCTTAAATCTGCTAAGTTAGATGCATATAGATTCTGGAAAGCCATCCTGATTTCACCGTAGTTAATGTAGTCCTTGGGCCTCTGTTGGGGGACAGGAGTGACCAGCACTTTTGTTTACTGTTTAACAAAGGCCAAAAATGTTGGATGACTTAGCTCAATTTTCCAAGGTCAGCAGCTTAAAATATTCTGAATCAACACCCATCTCCAGTTTCAGAAGAGGTGTGTGAAGAGTACAGCTAACAAATACTCAACTTGTCATTTTTGTTTTTAATTACGAGGCATCAGTTGTGTTTTGCTGGATTTGATTACCCTGTTGTGAGATTTTTTTAGCGGGAAGTATAGAAAGTTCTGCAGATCTGATTTGGACTCAGCAATACTTTGAAAGACTGAAGCTGCTGGAGCTGAAGTCAAGTACGCTGTGTCACAATTTAATCAGTGCCTACCTCCTTTGGTGTTGTGTTTTGTTTTTTTTTTAACATTTATTTTAAAGTTGGAACACAGCTTCCAGAATTGTTTTTCTCTTCTCCATTAGGCAAATATTGATTTCTTTCTGGTTCAAATGGAGTTGAAAATAGTAATGTCCTTTCTGTTAAATGGAAGCACTCTCAGCAACATTCTGAGGTTTGTGAGGTTTTCAACGCTTTCCAAAGTGTATTTACTCAGAAGAAAGTTGCACTGACTTCAGTGGCGCTTAGTGCGATGGTGGTTGCAAAGTTGCATTTTCAAGTCGTCATCCCCCACCCCAGAGCCGGAGTCAAATTTATTTGTATTCCACAGACCTTCAGTTTCCAAAAGCAAAATGTTTGATTCCATACAGTGAGGGCAATTTATAAAAAGTGCACTGTAACACGCCTGGTACAATTTCTAACTCTTCACTATAACACGGACATACACGTTTCAGATCTGGAATGCGGTTAAATCTTGAAATTAAATAAAATTATTTAAATAGCTGAGGGGAGAACACTGAAACGAGTTAGCTTAAATGCTTTGCTGTTTTCACATTTCCGGGGCAGGGTGGTTGCTCCCAATTTCATGGCTGCTCCCCACCATGGACGTAGCCAGGATTTGGGGGGGGGGGCAAAGATGTTCAGCATTTTTTAGGCAATCAAAGTTGTTGAGCTTTTCTTGGGAAATCACAGGTAAAAGTACACCGTCAATAGGACATTGTGGGGAGCAGACTACTGCTGGGGGTGGTGAACCAGAACCTCTGATAATTTAGCACTTTCAATGCTTTTCAATAATATTTGTGGATCGGGGGAAGCTACCCCCTGCACCCCCCTTGGGCCCTTGCCCCCAACCCCCTGCTATTCTGGCTAATGTCTAAATATTCCACCCATCTGACTGGGTCACATAATATGTTTATGCACCACAAAACCACCTCTCCTTCTGTCAGCCAGGTGTATCAATTTGGCCACACTGGCTGTTACTAAGAGCCAGCCCAGATCTGATCAAATATGATGGAGCTGATCCCAATCAGTGACCAGAGAAGAGGAACCACATCTTTTTTTCTAATCTGATTAGTCTCCTACAATGTCGAAGAACTCTGTATTTCACCCACCTCCAATTCCAAGGAAGGCAAGCCTTACCTTGAGACCCCATTTGTAGGGGAGCATCAAGAACTTCAACGGTCTAATCCAGGCATAGGCAAACTCTGCCCTCCAGATGTTTTGGGACTACAATTCCCATCATCCCTGACCACTGGTCCTGTTAGGTAGGGATGATGGGAGTTGTAGTCCCCAAACATCTGGAGGCCCGAGTTTGCCTATGCCTGGTCTAATCTGACAGCCCAGAGAGATGGGATCTCTTTTTGGGGGGCCCAAGGATGACGTGGTACCTTGGAAAACAAATACTTTATGTTGCTTGATTATTTCCACACAGGTTACATGCCTCATGTTGGATGTGGAGTTGCTATTGTCAAATGGTGTGCATGGTTAGAGTTAGGAGGAGCAGAACTTTTAAAGGGGGTGGTAGTTAAGGGACGTGGGTGGCGCTGTGGGTTAAACCACAGAGCCTAGGACTTGCTGATCAGAAGGTTGGCGGTTCGAATCCCCGTGACGGGGTGAGCTCCCATTGCTTGGTCCCTGCTCCTGCCAACCTAGCAGTTCGAAAGCACGTCAAAGTGCAAGTAGATAAATAGGTACCGCTCCGGCAGGAAGGTAAACGGCGTTTCCGTGCGCTGCTCTGGTTTGCCAGAAGCGGCTTAGTCATGCTGGCCACATGACCTGGAAGCTGTACGCCTGCTCCCTCGGCCAATAAAGCGAGATGAGCGCCGCAACCCCATGGGACCTAATGGTCAGGGGTCCCTTTACCTTTACTTATGGCTACAATGTACCAGCAGCTCTCCCCCCCCCAAAAAAAAATGTTTAAAGTGTGACACTTACTGTAACAAATTAATGCTGAGTCCCAGCATTTTTTCCCCTTTAAAACAATTTTTAAAAAATGACTGAGGAGGAGCCAACCTAAGATGAAATGATGGGTGCCCTATAGACTGTGAGGGTGAAAAGGCAATGGGTGCCTTCGCTTTTCATTTAACATCTTTGTGATATTTACAAGACTCTGTGTTGTGACAATAGGATATTTACCAGACCATGTGATATTGACAAAACTCTTACCTGCTGGTCCTTAGTCAAATACTGATTTCTTTTTTCTTAGTTCCCCCCCTCCGCCCCCTGGCTTCCCCATTGGTCTTACTTTGTAGTAGAATAATTTTGGATGGATATTTACGTTGGAAGACTAGACTACAGAAGCCCAACCGTATTGGAAAGCACAGTTAAATCCCATGTGGCAATTGCATACCTGTCAGAAATAAAACGAGCGGCGTCATAATGCCTTTTGTAGCAAGTATAGCGTGAGCACACTTGGAATACAGTGGATGGTTCCAGCCACTGTGTCTCAGAAATGATATTTAGAGCTGGAAAAGGTCCAGGGAAGGATAACCAAAAGGAGTGCAGTGTAAGGCTATCCGTGGTTTGTAGTTATGACTGTGTACTCTCTGCACGAACAGAGGTGGGATGCAGAGAGGGGAGTTGTCCTACAGTTTCTGGACTTCTCATGGACATTTCATTGGTCGCTGTGAGCAGAGGGATGCAAGTCTGGGGCATAGCTGTCAACCGTCCCTTATTTGATGGGAAACTCCCTTATCCCAGCGACATGTCCCACTGCTGTCCCTTATTGATGATGTCCCTTACATTTCCCGGGTTTCATGATCGCCCGGCTCAGGAGGGAAGCAGCGGCTCGGGGTCCGCCACCGCGAGAGAGAGTGCGCGCACGAGCTGCCGCATCTCCGTCTCTCCCTTTTCCCCCTCAGGGGCACGTCATGAGGAGGAGACGGGTGGCGGCGGGTGGGCAGGCAGGCAGCCCCTCTCTTGCAAGACTTCCGCCGCGCTGCCAGGGGAAGCCGGAGACGGAAGCGGCGGCTGAGGAGGCGGCCTGAGGGAGGAAGAAGAGGACGGGATGGGGAGGGAGACAGAAGGGCAGTGCTTCAGCGGCCGCCGCGGTGCCACAACCGCCTCATACTGGGCTCGCGGGCGGCGTGGGTGAGAGTCTCTCTAACTCCCTCCCTCTCTCTCAGGCGGGGAAGGGCTGATGGAACTCCTCGCGCCAGGACCACGGCAGCGCTGACGTGCTGCTTAGCATACCCTCCAACCAGTGGAGCATCTTAATGTAGTGATTTCCCCCTCTGCATCCCTTTCATAACTCTATTTTTATAAATTATTTATCCATCCATAGTTCAAATTTTTACTACAGTGGTACCTCGCAAGACGAAAAATGCGCAAGACGAAAGAGTTTTCCGTTTTTTGAGTCGTTCCGCAAGACGAATTTCCCTATGGGCTTGCTTCTTGCGAGTTTGTTTCCTTTTTCTTAAAGCGGTTAAGCTGTTAATAACCGCTAAGCCGTTAATAGCCGCTAAGCCGCTAATAGCCGCTAAGCTGCTAATAGCTGTGCTTCGCAAGACGAAAAAACCGCAAGACAAGGAGACTCGCGGAACGGATTAATTTCGTCTTGCGAGGCACCACTGTACAGGTTTTCTGTCAATCCTACCAATGTATGTAACTCTTTACAATAGCTTTTCAACTAAATTATAACCTTTCCCCATTCTTTATTAAAGAGGTCCTCTTCCTGGTTTCTAATTCTGCCTGTAAGCTTTGCCATCTCGACGTCGTTCATCAGTTTTGTCTGCGCCTCTTCTTTGGTGGGAGTTGTAGACCCTTAGGATCATCTAGTCCAACCCCCTGCAAAACACAGTTAGTGGCAGCCAAAGCAGCATGGCTCCATCAGTGCCGGATTTCTGTATAAGGCAAGCAAAATCCCTTATTTTGGCTGCTGGTCCCTTATTTTCAAATCTGTAAGTTGACAGCTATGGCCTGGGTTTAGTTTTGGTTGCATTCAGCAGGGATTTTTGAACATTCTTCTTATTTCGCAGCGTGCACCCCATGCACACACAGAGGTGTGTTTTGCCACCTGTAGAAATCTGAATAGGGTTTGCATGCTTCCCGCCTGCACAGAAATGCAATCGGCGTAGGAAGTTTTTGCATTTGAAGCAGCTCTGCTAGGTTTGCGATGGCAAGGCTGTGCTCTTGGAATACTAGATAGTGCTGTTGAGTAGGAGCACCCTCTGCTGGCTGAAGGCCTGCATAGCAGCCGAAACGTAGGAAGCAGCCTTGAACTGAGCTCAGTACTGGCTTCTCTGACTGTACTGGCTTCTCTGACTGGCAGCAGGTGGCTGCAGAAACAGGCTGGCAGCCGTCTTTCCCCTGCCCTATGGGGAGATGCTAGAGCTTGAACCAGGCACCTTCTGTGTGCAAAGCAGCTGTCCTCAGCGCTGAGCTACAGCCCTTCATCCTAACTCCCCCTGTAGCCTTATGAATCAACAGGAGATATTCTAAAAATATATCCTGCTCAAAAAGCAATAAATTTCCTCTGAAATTTATAGTCTTTGCCACCTGGTATCATGTGAGCAGAAGTCAGTATTTGCATTGCGTGGATGCATTTCACAATGCACAGTATTACGGATTCTTAGCATGTTAATTACGGACGTTCATCGAATTTTGAGGCTCTGGTTTTTGTCAGCTCGGCATCCTTATTGAGCTTGTCGTTTGGAGTTGTCTGGGAGCTGAGCATGAGGCTCCGTCTTGCCAGGCAGAAGGCCAGCGCTGTCAACTCCCAGAACAAATGAAGAAACTCGGAGGGGGAAAAGATGGTTGGCAACAGATTATACGGAAAGATCAAGTTTAAACAAAGCAGGCTCACTTAGAATTCAGCCGCAGTGTTGCAGTTGGAGGAACGGAGTTATACACAGAAATTTAGCAAAGATATATCCTGTCGAAATCTAAAGGCAAAATAAGTATAAAATGATATACAGCGGTGCCCCGCAAGACCAACGCCTCGCAAGACGGAAAACCCGCTAGATGAAAGGGTTTTCCGTTTTGGAGGCGCTTCGCAAAACGAATTTCCCTATGGGCTTGCTTCGCAAGATGAAATGTCTTGCGAGTTCCTGCGGGTTTTTCCCCCCGTTCCCCCCCCCTTTTCCTAAGCCGCTAAGCCGCTTATCAGCTGATCCGTTGATAAGCCGCTTAACAGCTGATCGCTGAAAGCCGCTAAACCGCTAATAGCGCTAATCCGCTAAGCTGTCAATGGGCTTGCTTCGCAAGACGAAAAAACTGCTATACGAAGAGCCTCACGGAACGGATTAATTTCGTCTTGCGAGGCACCACTGTATATCAAAGGTATTTAGTTATAGGAAGCTTACAAATATTTATGACAACGTTGTTTTAAGCATTGAAGAAGTAGCTACTAGAAAGTTGACTCTTAAACGTCTTCAATGTGTGGTGCTCCTTTGGAGGGAATTTTTAAAAATATGTATTCTCTATATGGTCACATGGGACACCATAAATAGAAACAGGAGAGTTGAGCCACACAGGTTGCAATCCAATACCCACCTTCCAGGGAGGAAGCCCCATAAAGCTTAATGGGACTACTTTTGAGTAGATTGCACTGTTAGGATGACGTGTGTGTGTGTGTGTGTGTGTGTGTGTGTGTGTCTGGGCTTGTTGGGCAATTGATCAACTGATATATAGTATTTCAGCAGATCTTTGTCAAGAGCTATTTGGATACATGGCTTCAGCTGACTATGGTGTGTATACACCGTACATCCCAAAGAATCATGGGAGCTATAGTGCTGGGGATTGTAGCCCCATAAGGCAAACTGCAGTTCCCATGCTTTGGGGGGCTGGTCATGTATGGTGTGTCTGTGGCCTGTGTAACTTGGAACAAGAATGGAAGTCCCGCAGCTTTTCAATTCTTAGAGGTTTGGTTCTTAGACGTGTACAAAGCACACTTTAGTGATGAGACTTGTCAAACCAATCTAAAAGTTGGGAAAGGGAAGCTTATTGTTCTTTTATAGCATTGTAGATGATCAAAGGTCTACATAAAATTGGTTCTTGATCAAGTCTTGGAGCAACCACATACCCTCCCAACATTTTTCTGATGAAAATATTGATGTCCTATTCAATAATAATAATAATAATAATAATAATAATAATAATAATAATAATAATATTTATACCCCACCCAACAGACTAGATTGCCTCAGCCACACTGGGGTGCTTCCAACACATATAAAGACATAATAACACATTAAACTTTTTTTAAAAGCTTCCCTGTACCCTTTAGGTGGATCGGGGTCAGATAACTCCATACCCTCCATCATTTCTCCAATGAAAATAGGGACGTCCTAAGGAAAAGTGGGACATTCCAGGATCAAATCAGAAACCAGGACAGCTTCTGTAAATTTGGGACTGTCCCTGGAAAATAGGGACACTTGGGAGGTCTGCAACCACTGTAGATGTGAACGCCCCACCGAAGCGTAGCTGCCCCTGTTCTGTGGAGCAGAATTGCTGTCAGGTTGTGATAGGTGCCCAATATCTGTATTTTCCAGAAAGGACATTTTTGCTCCCACAGGCTTTCCCAGATGGACAAATAGGCCTCTGCCATAAGTGTCCACAGTGTCTTCGTTTTTAAATCCACCTTCTGTTACTTCTTGCACTCTCATTAACGGCTTCTTGGCTGTTTTTCATTATATTTGGTACATTGCCTTCAGACCTATGTGGAATATGATTAATACGTTACAACAGCAGGCTAGAAGCTGGAGGTCTTGCTGGGGGAAAGGTGGATTTTGTGGAGAGATCTGATGGATGAGTTGGTGGCCTCACACCCACAGTCCCAGAAGAAGTTTCATGCTCAGGGGAGCAACACGAAAAAATGGGCCGAGTTGGAGAGACCTTTGAGCAGTTGAGGGTAGAAGAATCAGAGAATGGGAGGGTATTTTGTGGGCCAGGCATGGGAAATCTGTCGGACTCCAGCAAACCCAACCAGCATTGCCCAGTGGTCAGGGTTGGTGGAAGTTGCAATGTAGCAGCACCCAGAAGGCCACAACCTCTCCACTCCTGTTGTAGGCCTAGTCTAACCCGCTTCTTGAGGAACCCAGAAGATCGAGCAACCCTTAAACAGAGTCTGAGGAATAAAGGTCCTGGACCAAGGATACAGCTGCTTTCTTGACATGCTCCACAATCCTATTACTTAACTCTTCCTGTATTTATTTTTGCTCTCCGCACTCCTAGGAGAAAAAGACATGATCATTTTAGGCGACTTCAGTCAAGCCCCCGACAGTAGCGACCACGACCTCTTGAGGAAGGAGAAGTTCCATCCCCTGGTCACCGCCAGCACATTTACAAACATCAGCACAAAGAACCCTCAGGGCTCCAAGTCCGTGGATAACATCTGGATCAGCCGTAGCTTGAAAAAGGTTTTCACTGGTAAGGTTTCATTTTGGGAGGAAGTTTCAAATATCAAGCTTTGATTATTATTTTTTAATACCTTAGTGTGTATGACAATGGTTGGATTGATAGCCAAAAAGGTTGTATGTGGCTTGTTAAGTGGCAAATTTCATGTCGACTTCTCCTAGCCTATTTTGCACTTTACAAGCGACATATACAATGTTCATTATTGGTGTATGTTTGCAGAGTTTGATCTGTTTTTGTTGGACTAAACATATGAAGCAGAGATTTGTCTCTTTATAAAAATAGCGTGCACACAACTGGGATCTGAAACTCATCCCAGCTCCTCTGGGTCTGTTTCTACATATTTGCCCATGTTTGCAGATCCCCATCTCTCCTTAATTTACACGTTTACCTATGTCAAGACTTCCTTCAGGGCCACAAAGATTAGAAACTTCGCTTTTAAGAGTGCCTAGAAATGTACTATTTCCTCTTGATTTTTAAAGAAATGCATTAGTTGCCTTTAGGAGATGCCTTTATAGGCAGAAGAAACAGTGATACACTCATTTTTTGGGGTTGGTTTTTTATTTTCTATCACTTTATGATCTTCTTCTGAATGCATGAGCAGTTTTCATGAGTCTCCTCGTGGTCCTCCGAGGAACTACAGTGGTGCCCCGCAAGACGAATGCCTCGCAAGACGGAAAACCCGCTAGACGAGTTTTGGAGGCGCTTCGCTAAACAAATTTCTCTATGGGGTTGCTTCGCAAGACGAAAAAATCTAGCGAGTTCCCGCGGGGTTTTCCCCCCCCCCTTTCCTAAGCCGCTTATCAGCTGTTCCGCTGATAAGCCGCTTAACAGCTGATCGCTAAAAGCCGCTAGACCGCTAATAGCGCTAATCCGCTAAGCTGTCAATGGGCTTGCTTCGCAAGACGAAAAAACCGCTAGACGAAGAGAATCGCGGAACGGATTCTTTTCGTCTTGCGAGGCACCACTGTAGTTAGGTGCAAAGCCATTAGATGCTCCTAAAAGATATTCACTGAAAGGTCAACATTCATATTCCAGACCCTTTGCTTTGTGCCATTGGTGGTTTCCCCCAAGTATTCACTCCTATCTTTCTCCTCTCTAAACTATTCTTTACACAGGTCATTGGGCAGTTGTGAGAGAAGGCCTTACAAACCCCTGGATCCCTGATAACTGGTCGTGGGGTGGAGTTGCTTCAAGCCACTGCCCTGTGTTAGCTGAATTTTACACCGAGAGGGACTGGAACAGAAAGGAGACAACACGGAACGGAAATGGCGTGATAGTGGAATGCAGCGACTCAAATGCGAAACATGAGCGATGATGAAAGAACAAGCAAACCACGCCCTTCCCTAGAAGGGATGGTCAGAAGATCCCTTTGCTCAAGGCCTGACAGTGAACCGGAACTGCCTTTTTTCTCATTTAAAAAGAATCAGCTTCTGCTTTTAACATCTCCCTTTTCCATTCCCACCTCTGTGTCCCTTAATGGATGTTTTAGGGTATCCCATCTTTTGTGTTTTGTGACTTTTTACGGGGACTTGGTGGACACGGATGGGCTTGGATACCTGACAACTCCAAATAAAATGCACTTTTTAATACTGTACAGTCATGATCTCCCTCTCTGATTTCTAATGAAATGTCACACAATAACAGACAAAGAGAAGCCCGTGAAAGGGCAGATTAATTTATAGCATATGTATAGCATATGTAGTATATTTCAGTGATAAACAGACTAGTGAATGCTGTCTGTTTGCTATCCTATCACTTACAGTAGGAATTGTGGCAGAATACTGAACATGTGGTGGGAGTATTCACAAAATAGGAAACACACAGGTCTGCAGCTTGGCTTAAGCGATTGCTCTAAAAACTTGTTCCATCTACATGCGAAACTGAAACCTGAATAACTATTATCTATCCAGTCAAGCCCTCTAGAACAGGCACCTCCAAACTCAGCCCTCCAGATGTTTTGGGACTACAATTCCCATCATCCCTGACCACTGGTCCTGTTAGCTAGGGATGATGGGAGTTGTAGTCCCAAAACATCTGGAGGGCCGAGTCTGGGAATGCCTGCTCCAGAGCGTGTATGGCATTGTAAGGAAAAGGATAAACTTTCACCAATGAACTTAGGCTTTCATAAGAGCTACCTCATATATTCCAATTCTCATCTGCAAGCTGTTATTTTATATAGCTGAAACCTTAATATTTGAAAAATACCTGCATGTTTCAAAAGTATTGATCTCTGTGTAAATATACTAGTCCAGAATTATTCCTGTAGTCTTCTTTGGTGATCACTCGTAGCCGAGTAAGATTGTCTTCCATAAAGACAGTTTATAAACACAAGATTAAAATGGTCTGAATGGAAAGGGCCCATTTGGAGGAAGCTTCACTTATTTGAACTCCGGAGTTTTCCTAAGTTTCACATTGGAAACTTTGGTCCTTGATTCTTCTACAGCATGTTTTACTGATCGGAAAAAAATGGTCCTGAGTGTTCTCTAGCATGATCTCAGCCCTCTGAAGTTTCTTTCCTAATCAAGCTCACCAGAGCCGTTCCTGATCTGTTTATTATAGGAAGCAAGTGAAGACTTGTTTGAAAATAAGTATTTGCCCTATGCTTTTTACTGTGTGTTACTGAAATATTCTTCTGACTTCATATTTCACTTCACGGAATATCACTGTTCTTCTAGAAACATAGCTGATAAATTTTAAAAGCAAAGTAGCAAAATATATTTTGGATACGCATGCACTTCAGATGTCCATCAGTGGCAGGTATGCAAAAATGGTCTGTAAGGAGTAGCTGTTAAAACTGTAATTTGAAGAAGTTTAAACCCTGAGCCTGCTGAGCAGAATACAGCCTTGTGTTTAGATCTGCAGATTAATAACTCCCTGTTAAACCTGTACACCAAAATAAGATTTTTCCATTTTGGTAAAACGGCTTTTCTAGCAAAGTAACTTGGAGACATATGAGAGACTTTCCTTCCTAAATTACTAAGGTAAAGGTAAAGGACCCCTTAGATGGTTAAGTCCAGTCAAAGGCGACTATGGGGTGCGGTGCTCATTTCGCTATTGTCCTTTGTTTTTTCTCTTTGCTGTCTGATGCTAGAGAGAGAGGGAGCCATGCTGCAGTGCTGTGTGTGTGTAAATAAAGTCGATTAGCAAAAATGCTAAGTTGCTGAGGTCCGTCAGGCAAGTTGCGAAGACTCTGTGGATCCCTAAGTGTGCCGATGTCTGTTGGCATTGGTCGCTGTGATGTTTGGGCTGAAGAAAGCTTTTGAAGCTCCCGAACGATCGACTAGGAGGGAGAGAACATGCCAGCTGGGCATGTGTCTCTGCCAGGGTCCTACTCGAGTGTAGGACAAGCTCCTGACAGTCTGGTGTGGTTGTCCCTCTGGTTTGGACGCATGTCAGGGGACCTGGAAGGCTATGAATCCTTCAGATCCACACCTTCCCCGTTCTTGCTCCCTCATACCGCCACACCTCCCTTGGCAAGGCTCCCACCAGCCTCTAGAGTTCTGAAAACTGCAGATATTTTCACAGTAACATGGAGGAGTGCTGTGTTGTCAGACCTCTGTGTCTGCCCCCAGAGGGGAAGATTTAAAACATCCTACAGCCCCTAGGACCAGCCACCTAGGAATCATAGGCTTGTGGGACTAGCTCCTGTCATTTCATTTGTATTCAACTGTCTTTCTAATCCATCCCATTTTTCATTTTTGAGCAACTACAACCAACTTTCTGTCGTAGGTGGTTTGAAAAATCGAATATGCTTTCTGATACACACCGGATGAGAATATTCATAGAAAAGGATTCATGTCTTGAAATGAAGCGAAAGCATGACAGATTAGCAGGCCAAAGGCTTTAGATAACCGGCAAGAGAATCCATTTCAGATTTCAGAGTGGGGCAGGATGTGAGGCTAAATTGTTTTGTTTTAAAGCATTTCAAACGCAGATATTATTTTTCCTCTTGAAATATTCTGTTAAAAGGCTTTAGAAACATGAAGCAACATCCTCTGTGAAGTAAGGGACTTGCGAATTTGGCATACATGGAGTTATAACCTAAATTATTCTGCAAGAAACTCAGGCCACGCTTCTCTCAAGCTAGGATATTTCAGCCCATGAGGTTTTACAGCCTCTGAATTTGCCGCGGCTGGAGTCTGAAATAAGGCTTTTTCCCAAAGTGCTACCAAGTGACAGCTCATCCCTTTTGGAATCGGAATTGGGCCACCATCCCACCCAAAACTTTATACTCTTTAAAGCAGGCCGGGGGAACCTCTGGTCCTCCACAGATGCTGTTGAACTACAACACCCATCAGGGATATAAAGACTCCGACTGTGTTGGATCAGCCTCAATCTTCATCAGCAACATCTCCAAATTCCACAGAGCCAACACCTGAACCTATTTCTTTTAGCTGAAACTTGTACTATTTTCTACTACTGCGTAACTTCTGCTGAAGATCAGTCTTAACCAGATCTGGTTTAGCATGTTTTGGGATGAGGGCTCATCCAGACGAGGGCATATAACTGGTACTTAAGACTCATTTAATTTTTTATCAATCAATAGTCACCCAGGGGACCGAAGCACTAAGCTGGCCTGAAATAAACTTGCTGCTGAGACATATTTGTATGTTTGAATGAAGCAGAGATGACAGGGCAGCTGTTGTTGGCAAAGAGTATGGAGAGTGGCTGGGGAAACCCAGACAGATGGGCAGGGTATAAATAATAAAATTATTATTATTATTATTATTATTATTATTATTATTATTATTATTATTATTATTAGAGACACTTGTCATTGAGTTAGCAGTATAAGGTTTCTCCACCAATAAAACGCAGGTATAACTGCTCTCTTTATTGAAACTCTGAAGTTTCCCCCCCATTAAATTTTAGAGGAGCTACAGATCTAATAGCAAAGATGTCTTGTCAGTTATAAATAAACAGCATCAGACTTTCTGGTGAGACCCGTACACATACAATACAACCCTTATTTATTTTGGAACTTAACAACAGGTTGTCACAATTTTTAAAAATCCCAAAAGGTTTACAAAAGCACTGTTACAAATCTACAACACTTTATATAACAACATTGGTGCTGGAAAAATCGCCTGAGGTGGGGGTTTTTTTGCTGGGCAAGTGATTTGCTGACTTCAAGAATTGTGACTTGCACTGAACTAATTGTAACACGTTAGGAATAATGTGACGTGAATAGTTAAGCATTTAAATGGCACTAGCAATTTTTGGTAAGGCTCGCTGTCGACTGCAAATAAGATGGCCGCATTGACAGAACACAGGGTTTGCACCTTTATGTACTATAGTTATTCTGTTTGTCTTATGGGGATGATTTCTGCCTGTGCCATAAACAGCAACACATTGCCACATGTGCAATTAATTGTTGTAAACAGCTCTTGATTTTTTAAAATGAGGGGCAGTATACAATTGTTTAGAAGTTAACAGCAACTATGCTACGGAAAAGACCAAAGATCAGGTACAGCACATGAATGTGTGAATCCACCTCGTGTAGCTAAGGTTTAGGTAGGTATAAATAGTATACAGGAACCATTGTGCTGGTTGAAATACAGATAATTACTGTTGCGGCTATTTACAGTATTCAGCAATCTTCTTGAGACAAGGGCTTTTGTATTAAAATTATACATCAACATATTTGGTAAATATCCAAGGAGGCAGGAGTGTACAAACCGCTAATGCGCTAAACATGTTATCATTCAAGTTGTTACCCCGGCATACTATGAAGTTACTAATGCTCTGCGCTGTAGTAACTTCTGGTACAATATCCTGCAACCTATTGCCCACATGGCTATAAAAACCCAGTAAATACTGATGTGGAGGCTCTGTTCCTTTGATTAATACATGTATAAGGCTGCTGATGTGTTAACTTGTGTTAATCGTATAGCCATGTGGCATCCACTAAGTTATGGAGCTGATTTACACAGACATGAAAGCTAACATCTGTGGGGA
Organism: Podarcis erhardii; assembly: GCF_964252035.2. Lineage (NCBI taxonomy): Eukaryota > Metazoa > Chordata > Lepidosauria > Squamata > Lacertidae > Podarcis > Podarcis erhardii. Next base: position 46,951,467 of record NC_138513.1, read on the forward strand.
ATAGGAATCTGTTCAAAACAGAACCGTCTGTATGAGAGTTAGATGCACTTACAGCAACAGGAATCTCTTGAATTCAATGAATGAAAGACAGAAACTGTATTAAGAATGGAAAATTGAGGCTGCCGAATGTGTTCTAGGCCCATGTTTTGTAAAATATTTTGGTTAAAAATTGTACTTCATCACCCCATTGCAGAATACTACGTCCAGGCATCTAGCTCAATGTATATTATTAAATCGGAAAATATTCATTTTTTTCCATTGCCCATGATAAATGAGATTTTCATGACAGGCTATAAGATTATAAGCCAATTTTTATAACTTTAAAACAGGAGTGGTCTTCACAGTGCTTGAATTCATGGTGGGTGGTTATGCCATTATTGCATCAATGAGTTCCAGTCTTTTTAAAAAATATATATATGCAAGCAACTCTGTAGAAGAATGGAAGGATTTGGAGATTCTACCCTACTGTATTCCTCTGAGGTTCCTCATATATTGAAAACCTTTTTTTTAGAAACCAAAACGGCATTGTGATACTTGAGCGATCTGGACATGCAGAAGAGAAATGTGTTCTGCCTTTATGGTGCTCGTAGATGGGTCCTGAGCACCAAAATGCTTTTGATGGATCCTGAGCACTTCTGTTGCTTCCCACCCCCGCCCCAGGCCACTCTACCTGTTGGTCCTGCATGAGGATATGCCTTCAATCAGCATCAGCAACATGAACAGAAGCTTCACAGAGGCAGATCTTACTAAAGGGCAATATAATGGTCAGGAAACAATGGAAAGGAGCCAGTTATTATTTTTTTTAAGGGTGAGGGACTGCTGGTGTAAAGGCAGAACAGGTGGAGTTGGAGGCTACACCTAGGAAGTGCTAAACTGATGAAACCAGCAGTTGTACCTGGCAGGTAGAAAACTAGTTGCTAAGGAAGGTTGTGCCACTGCCGATGAAGTTATATCTGTATTGAGAAAAGCATTATACATATAAGGGCCAGGAATTACATATCTTTATATATCTGCACGTTTCCTGTATGGATTAATGGCCAATGAAGCATTTTCACAATACAGTGGTGCCCCGCAAGACGAACGCCTCGCAAGACGGAAAACCCGTTAGACGAAAGGGTTTTCCGTTTTGGAGGCGCTTTGCAAAACGAATTTCCCTATGGGCTTGCTTTGCAAGACGAAAATGTCTTGCGAGTTCCTGCAGGGTTTTTCCCCTTTCCCCCCCCCTTTTCCTAAGCCCTAAGCCGCTTATCAGCTGATCCGCTGATAAGCCGCTTATCAGCTGATCCGCTAAAAGCCACTAAACCGCTAAACACACTAATCCACTAAGCTGTCAATGGGCTTGCTTCGCAAGACGAAAAAACCGCTATACAAAGAGCCTCACGGAACGAATTAATTTCATCTTGCGAGGCACCACTGTAGAGAAAATGGATATTTTGCTCCGCAGAATTGTAATGATCTGTGATACCTGCATCTTACTGTAAGAAAATCCAATTTCAAACACTCTCCTTCCCTATTTCCTCTTGATGCACGCTCAAAAAATGTGTTGAAATATGTGAGAAATCCTCTTACGGAGCTCTCTAATGGAGTATTATGAACAATGGGAGAAAGCACCTTTTACCATTTCACATATACTCCACCGTTATTGAAATGCATATGGGGGGAAAATCATTGACGTCAACAGGACCATACTATTGCAACTGTCCTGTGAACTTTCACACAACCTAATCTTTGCACCACCTACTATTGGAACGTTCCAACGGATCCCAACCAGACCTTTGAAGGGTATACATGAAGAATAAAGATTATAAACTATGGCCAGAGTTGCATCACATGGAGCCAGGCTGCCTGCAGTCTCCTGGTTTTCCAAGGCAGTCTTCCAATTGCCACAGCTAAGAAGCACAGATTTCCTTGAGCCTTGAAAGTCAGATCACATTGTAGATAGCCGGTCCTCAGAAACAACAACACACTGGGAGTCATGATGTGTCAGTTTTGACACAGAATCAGGGTGGAAAGAGGTCGACCCCACTACTAAAAGCCCCTTTATTAGGGGATCATTCATGAAGAATCTTAGCTAACACATGAATGGAGCCTAACTGGGAAATGTAATCAACTTTTCTCTATTAGAACTGAGAAATGCACACTGCACGTGTATTTCTCCAGAAGAAGATGCCGGAAACATGGAAGATGAGTTCAAAGAACAGTTGGCATAGTAAAGTGTATATGCAAATTACTTAACCCTTAGAAAACCACTTAGCTATAATATTGCGCGACCCGGAAAGCAACCAACAACTGAATGGGGTCAACAAATTAGAAAATGCTACATTCTAAAACATTTAAGTATTATGTTGCAAATAGCAATATGCTAGAAAGGAAATCATTCAAAAGCCTGTAGAATCGGCAAATGCCACAGTGAAAGAATCTACACAACGAATTCCATAAAGGATGTTTCCAACTATAATTTAATCCGCGAGTTCCAGCTATAATTTAATCTCAAAAATTTACAAAATCTTTCATATATCTTGAGAATGGGGTGGAAAGGAGCATTTTCTCCCCTGAAAACAACCTCTGGACTGCACCTGTGCATTTTACCCCTGAAAAAAACCTACCACCACCAGAGAAGCAGATTTAAAGAATATAGATTTTTGCCAGGCATCAAAAATAAGGTTAGTTATTCCACTTCTGTGAGTCAGGACTCACTGTGTTCCAGTCTGGTATAAATGACGCAGACGGCAAGCAAAAAAAAGAGTGGCGGTTTAGGGCAGAAGAAGCCTAAGCTCCATGTCAGACAGCTCGTTGACTTCCATGATCTTCTCCAGATGTTCCATGTACCTCGTGTGGTCTTGCAAGAAGTGTGGCACCCTCATGTTCTCAATCATTCCTAAATCCTTCAGGCGATCCACATCCTCATAGGAGACCTGGATATTAGAAAAAGAGGGTTCAATGCAGCGCAAGCATCTAGTTCTCCAAACATGGACTCAGTGCCACCTAGTTCGGCACATGCCCTAGTTCGGCACTTTAGCACTAAACCAAAAGCACAGGAAGAAAACCTTGGAAAGGCAGATACCATGCAAAGTGAGAGAACTTTAGGCCAACTTAGGTATGGCCGGGCCTACTATCATCCTGAGAGACCAAGATGCAGTGCTAGAAGCAGAGTCAGAATCCAACCCACTTCTTTCCAATGGACGTAAATCCGCCCCAGGTTTCTAAGCCGGCTTATACATCTCCCACTTGCACTTCCATGTTCTCAAATCTTCAAGAGTACACTGTTGGCAGGAAAATCTGTGATTCATGATTGATCTGTTATAGATCAGTGTTCCACCCAGCAATTTTACCCACCTTTCCGAGAGCAGTCAGCAAGCAGAAGTCGATGGTATGTCGGTATCTCAGAATCCGGAGGATCCCATCCAAGTAGACCTGATCTTTACTGAAGCAACCTAAAATAATTGGATTTATCGGTGGCGAGCCCAATTTTAGGAAAAGGCAAAAGATTTAGCAATGCACCAATGACAATTATCCTTGCATATTTACACAACAACACGCACATACATATATCAGGAACAACTCAGCAGGCTTTGCTTCTGACAAAGCACACACAAGCGTGTAAGACTGCAATCCTAAACATATTAAGTCTCACTGAACTTGATGGGAATCACTTCTGAGTAAATATGCTTAAGTTAGGCTGAGGAAATTAATAGATCAACCCATGACTCAGCTACGTAAAATGTTTAAGACAGAGTTTTCCGAACTGTGTGTCGCGACACGTGAAGTGTGTCGGCTTCAGTGTGTTGGTGTGTCACACAAACACTCCCCGCACTCCTCCCGGGGCTAGAAAGGGAGCGAGGAGCCTGCCGGTTTGCTAGTAAAACTGAATTACTGTGTCGCGAAATGATGCGTGTCTAAAAAGTGTGTCACCAACATGAGAAATTTGGAAAGCTCCGGTTTAAGATATAACCCACCTTAATCCTACTGAAGGAAATAAGGGGAGCATGCCAGATCTAAAATTTGCTGCTCCTCCTAGTATAAACATTTAAGATCACTAGCTATGACATGATGCAGGTATACACCTAGGCAGAAGTCTAATCCTCTTTATTTCATCATAAATGGTTCAAAGAGTGAGCCACCTCCTTCTGTGACCCGTGAGGCAGCAATTTGTGCATGACTATTGTGCATGGTCTTGAAGCTCAAACATCTCGACAGAATCATCTTCATACTGTACTTAACAAAGCTTTATTTTGAATATTTTGTATCGTTTTTGTACCTATATCTCATTCCCAACAGAGATTCCTTCTACTTTTACCTTTTTATGATTCCCATTTTTAAAGACTTGTAAGAACAATTTCTGCCCTCGCCTGAACTTTTGTTTCTTGAGCTTTCAGGGAGCCTTTTTAAAGAATCACAGCTTCAAAGAAAACATTCAAACCGAAGGGGAGGGGGGAAAAGGCTTACCTGGAAGAGAAGTATCGGTCCAGCCTCTCTTGGCTCGAACACAATAGTCCCACCTAGTATTGGGATCTGTGACAAACTTCCCAATGTCCTGAAAGAGCTCTTGGAAGGACATTTGACTCGCTTGGTAGACCGTGTAATACAGAAGTGCCGCCCTCCACAGGAAGGGATCTTTCCGAAAGAGAACACTGTGGATACTTGCCAGGCCTTCCTCTGTGGGGTTGATGGGTCTGAGGCCATGTTTCCTTCGCCCATTCCAGGTGCTCCACAGCTGGCTGTTGTTATTAATGCCTCTCAGATAATGAGTTCCTGTAAAGCATACAGACAACCGCGCAATCATGCAGGCATTGCCAGAATGTTAGCCACAAATGTGCAAACTGCTACCGTGGCAAAAAAACAACAACACCCCCAAAACCCAAGCATAACCAAATTTAGCCTCAAGTTCAGAACTTCTCAAGACAGTGACCCACTCTGGAAGATTGGCAGATGAAGATGATCGATTATATGGGACTGGCAGAAATGACCGGCAGAATCCGAGACCAGGGAAAAGAGGCGGCGGAAGAAGATTGGAAGAAGTTTAAAGACTATTTGCAGAAATATTGTAAAATTAAGGAATGTTAGAATGATATTGGATAGAAATTAAGCGGTTTTCAGCTGTAATGTATAAGAGATATGGAAAATAAGGTTTTGAAATAATTAAAAGAATTAGTGGTGAGGATTTGCTAAACAAACAAATTGAATTGGAATATAAGAAAGGGAGGTATGAGGAGGTCTGGAAAATTAGTTAAAAGAAAATAAGTAAATGGAAACTCTATGTGTTTTTAAATTGCTTTTATTTTTGCATTTTTGTATTTTTGTTTTTTTCTTTTCTTTTTGTTTTACAATGTATTATTTTTGAAAACTTTAATAAATATCTTATAAAAAAAAAAGAACTTCTCAAGACAGTGAGAGATGACAAATGCAAGTTATTTTGACTGTGGGCAAGCATTCTGCCTCTGGAACTCAAGTTCATTTCAGTAAGAATTGAGCTAGGTCATGGGTAGGCAAACTAAGGCCCAGGGGCCAGATCCAGCCCAATCGCCTTCTAAATCCAGCCTGCGGACAGTCCGGGTGTTTTTACATAAGTGGAATGTGCGCTTTTATTTAAAATGCATCTCTGGGTTATTTGTGGGGCATAGGAATTCGTCATTTCCCCCCACAAAAAAAAAATATAGCCCAGCCCCCCACAAGGTCTGAGGGACAGTGGACCGGCCCCCTGCTGAAAAAGTTTGCTGAACCCTGTGCTAGAGTTTCTCTTGGTGGGTTGCATGTATTGCTTAAGGACACATTTACATTGCCTTGGCAAACGGAGGATTCCAGCCCTATATTTACTGAGGTAATCCAAATATAGCTGAAGGAGAACCCATGTGGCCTTGTGTATATGTGTTTATGTCTTCCTGTGTCTAAAGACTTCCCCCTGCAAATCGTCCCAATATTTCTTTTAGGTCACTGATACTTTTAGGTCACTAACACTTACATCCCTCCTGGCTGAGGGAAGGGAGGTTAAAAAATTGACAGGGGGTGGGCAAAGGGTTAAGCGCTCTCTTCCTGTCCAATCACATCCTCAGTAAATGCTCTGTCGCCCAATGAGCTTTACAGAACAAGAATACCATTAGTAACAAGGAAAGAGAGACATCATTTAATGCGAAGCACTTTCCTGAAATCTTTTTTTCTCACCACCACTGGTAACAGTTGGATGGAGGCCAGGTGATTTTTTATATACTGTATTTTTCGCTCTATAACATGCACCCGACCATAACACGCACGTAGTTTTTAGAGGGGGAAAACAAGAAAAAAAATATTCTAAACGAAACAGTGGATGTATGATTTTTGTGGTTCATGCTGTGGCCACAGACATGTGATCTGACAGTGAGTTTGGAGTAGCCCAATGCAAAAATCCTGAGGATCCATGTGGATCCATGCTTTGTAACCATGTTTTTGCACCACTGCGGCCCCAGGCAACAGTGGGTGCGTGATTTTTTTGGTGCAAGATGTAGCCATGGACATGCTATGTGATCTGATGGTGAATTTGGGGTGACCCAGTGCAAAAATCCTGAGGATCCATGTGGATCCGTGCTTTGTAACCACGTTTTAAGTGGGGAGGGAAGGAAAAGCACTCAAGGGACAAGGAGCACATGTGGGGTGGGTGGAGAAGGATGCTGCTAATAATGCAGAAGAGGGGTTTAAGGGGAGAAGGAACATGCGTGGGGTGGGTGGAGAAGGATGCTGCTAATAATGGAGAAGAGGGGTATAAGGGGAGAAGGCTCCTCTCCTCTCCCACTTTGCTCCTTTAAAGCAAGCAGGCTCTGCTTTTCTCCCTCCTCCCCGCTCATCCCTGGCTTAGCGAGCTGAAAAACTTTGCTGCTATTTAGCGAGCTGAGTGGGGAGGAGAGAGGGACAGAGAGCCTGCTTGCATTAAAGGAACCAACCGGACAGGAGCCACTTACACTCGGGCAAGCGGCTCCTCTCCTCTCCCGCTTTGCTCCTATTAAAGAAGCAGGCTCTCTGTCCCTCTCTCCTCCCCACTCAGCGGCTCTTCTCCCACTTTGCTGTTTCAAAGCGAGCCACGGAAGAGGGAAGGAAGGGGAACCATGGATCCTCTGCTCACGACTGCAGCAGATCCCCCCCTCCCCGCCACCCATAGGCATTCCCTCCATAACACGCACAGACATTTCCCCTTACTTTCTAGGAGGAAAAAAGTGAATGTTATGGTGCAAAAAATACGGTATATACCATCTTCACCCAGACCCTTAAGAAACTTAATCTGCTGATCAGAAGATCCCTCAGTACTGATTGGCTCCTGGTCTAGTCTTATGATGGACTTCAAGTCCTTAGTCGGCAAGCTACTTCTCTGTTGACCTGACCTGCTTTCCACCATCCCTTTTCAGATCCTCATCTGCAGATGGAACGGCCTCCTTGGATGGCAACCACGGCTTCCAGTTTTCCAAACCAGAAGACCTCCCTCATCCTTTGTCAGGTGACTGGGATCTTAACCACTCAGCCATTCCTTCTTGGTGAAGAAAGGCCTTAGCTATCAGCACCCTTCTCAACAACATCCGGCTTAGCAAGTCGCATAACAAATGCCTAGAGATGGGCATACTTGCACAATGGCGTCCCTTATTTGCTTACCTATTTCGTGCCTCAGCATTCCTTCCAGCCAATGCTCACGTGCTGTGGCAATATTGATGGTAAGAGTTGGGCGGCCGTTCACCACCGTCATCGAGGCTCGAGAAAGCAAGTCTTCGGAGAGATGGACCACAATCTGAATAAAAAAAGAAGAGAACTGAGATATTAAACCTTTAAACAATCAAAGGTTTTGCATTCCTAGCTCCAGCAACACATTTCCAATTCTGTATAGAGTCATTGCGGGGGGTTTTAATTTATGATTTTCAATTTTATATATTTCAATTAATTTTACAATCATTTTAACATTTCAAAACTTGACTTCCTTCCCCCTCTTTCTGCGGTTCCTTAAATTTATTTTTAATATTTTATGCAAATTAACTTAATTTGCTCATTTATTCATCTACTTTAAATATATATTCTTATAAAACTGCAGGTTATTACAATAATCCTGCCCATATTCTTATCTGTTTACAGTTTGTTTGTAAATATTCAATAAACCTTTTCCATTCTTTAAAAAAAAATGTTATCTTGATTTCTTATTTTTCCGGCACGTTTCGCCATTTCTGCATATTCCATAAGTTTTTGCATCCATACTTCTTTTGCTGGGACTTCTTCTTCTTTCCATTTTTGGACAGGTAACATTCTTGCCACTGTAGTCGCATACATGAATAAATTTCTATACTGTTTTGGTAGTTCTGTCCTTATAATTCCCAAAAGGAAAGCTTCTGGGTTTTTTTACAAACATTATTTTAAACATCTTTTTCAATTCATTATATATCATTTCCCAGTGAGCTTTAACCTCACTACAAGACCACCATGTATATAGAGTCATTGTGAACCAAAAGTTCAAGATGTCGATTCACCCAATGCAATGCCAATGGACTGCAGATACAACAGGAAGTGACTGTTGCAAAGGGTGAGTGAAGATTCACTAGTCCAGCACCCAGTCACATCCGTGTCTAATACAGACTGCACAATGTAGGCCCCAGACAGAGCAATCCTGTGCTGGACTCATCCTGGGCTGTTTGGGCACCCGGCCTCTGAGAATCCAGCGAGAAATAACCAAGAATACAGAAAACACAGTGACAGAGGTGCTATTTCTGTTGGGAACAATGAATACTGGTGAATTCTTATGGATTATATTGTTTTTCCTGCTGGGTTTAGCCAAAGTAAAACAGTATGAATGAAAGCCTAGAAAGCCAATTTAGTTACTGGAAGGGTGAGATTTCTCTCCCTGCTGACATGACCTTTGCCACTGGGATGTCCAGGCGAAATGTGTCGTGACCTGGCCCTAGCGTTAGGCAAAGCGAGGCAGATGCCTCAGGTGACAGATGCTGCAGTGGAAGCTCCTCTCCTTAATTCTAAAAGTTCCCCAGATATCTTAACCTGATATCTTAAGTCTGGGGCATGCATGGGAGAGCCCTGACTCTATTGTGTTAGCAGTGGCGTAGCGTGGGTTGTCAGCACCCGGGGCAAGGCAAGTCATTTGCGCCCCCTAACCCGTGGATTTTAGCACTGATTTTAGCACTGCAAGTGCGAGCGAGCGCCCCCCAGATGTTGCGCCCAGTGCGGCTGGCCCCCCCTGCACCCCCACGCTACGCCACCGGGTGTTAGATTGATCAATAAATCGACAGATCGATCAATAGATAAATGCTGTTACAAGTGATCCAACCTCGCCTAGGCAGCCTTCTTTCATCATGTATTTCCTGACATGGTTCCAGATACGACTTCTGGGCAGGAGGCTGCCTCCAGTGGCTTGCTCAAAATTTTCGTAGCTTCCATATTTTTGCAAAGTCAGTTCCATGATTTTGATGGCCTGCACAAGAGACAAAAACAGAGCAAAAGCTGTTAATCTGGGGCTTAGTGAGCAGGTAGAGCTGGTGAGAGGGAGCAGTTCAGACTCCAAGGCTGAAGCAGAGGCAGGGGCTCAAGAGACTGCGGAAGAGTCCAGAGAATTTCCCTCTCCTGCTGTGATAAGCTACCCTCCCCCTCGGTCTCCAATAAGGTGCAGAATAATGAGGAGGACAAATAATAATAATAATAATTTATTATTTATACCCCGCCCATCTGGCTGAGCCTCCCCAGCCACTCTGGGCAGCGTCCATAAAAACCAAAAATACAGTAAAATATCACACGTTAAAAACTTCCCTAAACAGGGCTGCCTTAAGATGTCTTCTGAATGTCAGGTAGCTGTTTATTGCTTTGACATCTGCTGGAAGGGCGTTGCACAGGGCGGGCGCCACTACCGAGAAGGCCCTCTGCCTGGTTCCCTGTAGCTTTGCTTCTCGCAATGAGGGAACCGCCAGAAGGCCCTCGCCGCTGGACCTCAGCATCCGGGCAGAATGATGGGGGTGGAGACGCTCCTTCAGGTATACTGGACCGAGGCCATTTAGGGCTTTAAAGGTCAGCACCAACACTTTGAATTGTGCTCGGAAACGTACTGGGAGCCAATGTAGGTTTTTCAAGACCGGTGTTATGTGGTCTCGGCGGCCGCCCCCAGCCCCTCAAGATGGTCCAGAAGGATGTTATGGTCGATGGTATCAAACACCACTGAGAGATCCAGCAGAACTAGGAAACAACTCTCACCTTTGTCCCTAGCCCGCCGGAGATCATCAACCAGTGCGACCAAGGCAGTTTCAGTCCCATGATGAGGCCTGAATCCCGACTGGAAGGGATCCAAAACAAAACAAAAACCAGAGGTGTACAGATGCAGTTTGAGACTGCTTGGGATACATTTGGAAGAGGACAAGTCAGAGAGGGAAGAAGGCAAGGACCTTCTGCTCCACAGGGGCGAGACCTGCTGGGAAGTGTTGCTGAGTTGTATGCTATTTCCAAGAGTTAACTTCACTGGCAACGGAGCCCTGTGTCCGACTCCAGCCCTGACAACGGGTATTCCCTAAAACAGATCATCTTGAGGCCCTAGGCAGCTTCATAGAGCTGGGCAGAATCCCACTGGCCCTTCATGCCATGAGACTCCTGCTCAGCTGGCAGTTGCAGTGCCACCCTTGGCCACCTGCACTGAAGCAATACCAAAGCTCCCTTGCACTTCCTGTGCTGGACACTGATACACAGGCAATGTGCACAATATCAGAAGTTTGTATAGATATTTCACAACAAATACAAAAACGATAGAGTCTCCCATTATCCTAAAAACATCTCTGCCCCAAGTAGAGCCACCTGTGCACTCCAGAATGCACATGGAGGCTTTGCACATGGAGACTTTGCACAATTCACTTCGAAAGAATAGGCGGTCTGGCAATTGCAAAAGGACTTGCACAAAATACTGTCTCCTCCCACTGAGGGGAATAGGGCTTCCTTTACAGGCAGAGGAACACCAAACACACACCCAAACCTCCCATGCTTACATGCTAAATTTCTGGACATGAGCACAAGTAGATGTATACTATTTTGATTTCCATTTCATGAGTTTCCCACCCGTTTTCAGATTCCGACATGTATGTCTGTGATCTACCAGAGACTTACAGGAAAGTTTGTGCTCTGTTGTGACGCAGGAGGGCAGTGTACTTTGCAATGTGTCACCTAAATAATTCAGAGTGATGGTTCTCCAGTTTCCCTAACAAAGTCCTAGAACTTTGACAGACATTTGGAACACCCATCGCTCATTACACAGATCCAGTTTCTGTTGGGGAGAAAAATTAATTGCTTCATTTAAATAGACGGTTCCCTTTAATATTTCATCTTCCGGCACAATCCTTTTCTTCCTTGCATTGTCAAGCAGGGAGAAAAGGAAGGCCTATGGAAAAAGCGAAGATATAATCCCCTCACGCCCACACCCCACCTGTTGCTAAAAAAGACCTCTCCTCGCTCTGTTGTAAGTCACCCTTAGGTTTAGTTTGGCATAAGCAAAACTCTTAGAGCCAATGCGAATTTGAACCAGTAAACCACTGAGGGAACAGCATCAGGTTATGCAAACATCTGCCGAAACAGATATCTTCAATGGGTGGGCTCTTTTCCTTCTTGCTAAAATACTGAATTGCAGAGCAATCCTACCAATGTTTAATCAAAAGTAAATCCCTTTGGGCTCAATGGGATTTACTTGCAGGGAAGTGAATATAGGATTGCAGCCTTAACATACTGGAAGAATTAATCGGCAACCAACTCTGTTTTCAGTCAACTGGAAAATCCCTCTCTGTGGTGAAACTGAGATTTTCATAAGAACTGGGCTTCCTTTATGCAGCATGCAAGAAGTAGAAAGGAAAAGAAATACCATCATCCACTGTATTCTGTTGAAAACAAACAAGGAAGCAGCGAATCCAATATTCCTAAAGTAAAACTTTTAGGAAAGGTTTGCATGATTTAACTTTGGCTTGCTGAGCACTTAAGCTAACTGAGGAATCCAGGCTATGGAAGACTTGTTGAAGGGGGGATAGGAAAGGAAATTGGTCAGTGGGAACATGTGTTTGCTCCTGCAAAATCAGCTTAGTTGGATCGTTTATTTATTGCTGTCTATCATCCATTTGCCAACTTAACATGGCTTTTTGCATGCAACGCTAAACCATAGATTAATGCTACTCGGATGAGCCTCAACAGGTCTCCAGCAAAGCAGCAGATTCGTGCCCTGCCTCTCCCCCTTCGCCCCATTTAACACCAAGCTGAAAACTGGAAGCAAATTTGGGAGATGTCCTCCTCTCAGCTGCATGGGATGAGAAAGGCACTGTTCATGCCTGACATTGCTGAGATTTCTCCTCCTAACACTAAACCATGGCTTACCTTTACATGTGAACCACCCATTCAGTCAATCCTAACTTTTTTTCACATGCGAAAATGAAAACATCCATCGTTTTAACTTGATGCCTGTAGATGATGAGACATCAATATCAGCCTTAACTCTATGCACCTAGAGCCTTTGGTACTGGTGGGCTATGGGAAGCCAGATGTGCACTTAGAATAGGAGTGGGGAGTCTGTGGCCCTGCAGATCTTGTTGGACTCCAACTCCCATCTACCCCACCTGGCATGGCCAATGGTCAGGGATGATGGGAACTGGAGTCCAGCAACATTTCATTTCTTCATTGCATTTACATCCCATCCTTTTATCCTCCAAGGACCTCGAGGTGGTGTACATGGTTCTCCCCTTCCTCATTTAATTCCCACAATTACCTATTGAGGTTGGTTAGGATGAGGGACCGTGACTGGTCCAAGGTGACTCAGTGAGATTCGAACCTTGGTCCCCCAGGTCCCAGTCCCACACACTTAACCAATACGCCTTGCTGGCATTCTGGAGGGACACTGGTTCTCCAGCCCTTAGAAGACGTCTTGCAAGGTCTTCCTCACCCACCTCAGTGCAGAAGGCAGCTTGAAACCTGTGTCTCTGTGGCGCTATCCCCGCCACTGAAATGAGGAAGCCCACCTGTAATGGTTCTAGGGGTTGCTTGTTCGTAAATCGGCGCCACACCTGGCTGGGTTGCCTGAGTGAATCCTTTCTGTCCGGACAGCCACTCACTCGTGGCTGTCTCAATCGCTGGCAGAATCCGTCAGTGGGCGTTTCTTGAACTTCTTCCAGCAAAGAAGCTCTTTGACGCCTAGTCTCTGCCTACTCTCCCTGCGCGGAAGCCTTCTGCGCAGAGAGGGTGTGGGCAGCGGAGGACCCATGCTCTCCCCACTGGTCTCCGGCGAGGAGTCATGGAGCCCCCTCGCCGATTCCCCCATCTGCCCCCCTTCTCCACTGGTGCTATGCTGATTTCCTTCCCCAGAAGATGGGTTGCTTCTCTCCTTCCCGGGACGCTCTCCGGAATCCCTCTGGAGCCCTCCCTCTCCCTCTGGCTCTGATGGCAGTTCCCTGACATCACCTTTGCAGGAACAAGGTTCTTGTATGAAGGCTGCAATCCTAAGCCCAGCTGCTTCTAAGGAGATGTGGATGTCTTTGAGGGGATGCATCACAATGGAAATGAGGGGGAAACAGGGCTTATCGTCTGAAATGTTCTGGCTACACAATAACTGATCTGCACAGACCCAACCTTATTTACTAACCAGTCCCTGCCACATTTCAGCCAAAGTCAAGGGCAAGGAAGACTCTGTGCTGCCTAAATCAACAAAATGCATTATGTAAAACTCTCCAAAGTTAATTAAACAACAACAAAATCAATGCATGCTAACCCACTAACTCTGACTGCAGGCAGTCAGTCATCAACATACAATTTCCTTCTCTGATTTCTTGCATCATCACTATATTATTATTATTATTATTATTATTATTATTACAAAAAAAACCTGTTATGAAACTGCCTGTTTTTTCCTCTTTTTCTCCCCTCTAACCAATAACGTGAATAAATAAAATAAGATGCAATATAGGAATCAACCATTGCCCTCTCGGCCTGGGAGGTAAAAGAGGCCAAAACCTGGATTTGCTCCCTTTCCTCGTTTGGGAGGAAAGACAACCGCAGGGAACTGTTTCCTGAAAGCCAACTCAACATTTGAAGAACGAGTCACTTTCTTCTTGCCGTTTGGGTCATGGCATAGAGCAGCTTAGCACTCCAACTCCCCTCAGCTCCAGCCAGCATGGCCAGTGGGTAGGGATGATGGAAACTGGAAGGTGGTAATATTCTTTAGGTGATAAAGGTAAAGGTAAAGGGACCCCAGACCATTAGGTCCAGTCGTGACCGACTCTGGGGTTGCGGCGCTCATCTCGCTTTATTGGCCGAGGGAGCCGGCGTACAGCTTCTGGGTTATGCGGCCAGCATGACTAAGCCGCTTCTGGCGAACCAGAGCAGCGCACGGAAACGCCGTTTACCTTCCCGCCGGAGCGGTACCTATTTATCTACTTGCACTTTGATGTGCTTTCGAACTGCTAGGTTGGCAGGAGCGGGGACCGAGCAACGGGAGCTCACCCCGTCGCGGGGATTTGAACCACCGACCTTCTGATCGGCAAGTCCTAGGCTCTGTGGTTTAACCCGCAGCGCCACCTGTGTCCCATCTTTAGTTGGTGGTGGAGGGCAAAAGGCAGAGTGACTTTAAGAGTGCAAAGCAAGTTAAACGTTTAAGAAGCAGGAGACCTAAACCCAAGGGAAAAGCGGAGAAGCAGTATGGCACTGGGCGCTGTGCACCATTACCTGCTTGAGAAACGTGCTGGACGCCTGGCTATGCTTTGCTATCACGCTGGACAACGCAGAGCTTGCATATTCAAACTGCGGGTTGTAGCTGAAGTCCGACTTGAAGAACTTCATCTTTTCCTTCTCGACGTTGGAAGGCTTGATGGCAGTGAGGATACAGAACTTCCTCCCAGCGGCGTCTCCCTCTTTTAAATAGCTCTTGGATCTCTGCAGCGGCTTTGGCTTCGCGAGGCTGGAGAAGGAATGCCTTTTCGCCTTGGTCTTGGGCAAGCCAATGCTGCTCCCTGTTACGGAAATACTGCGTGCCAACTTGATGCCGCTGGGTATAGGGCTAGTGATGAAGAGGGAGGGCTGCCGGCTGAGGCCGCACCACCCGCTCCTGGGCAAAGGCGGCGGGACCTTGATCTTCTGGCGCTCGCTGCCCCGCGAAGCATTAGGGGGCTTGGCCGGCTTCCGGTGCCTCTTGTGGTGGGCCAAGGGGTGCTTTTGGAGAAGGTGCTTTTTTTCCTCTTTGCTCTGCAGAAGGACGTTGTAGCTGCTGGTCCCTGTGGTGAATGTGTCCTTGAGGATTCCTGACTGGGACAGGCGCCGAATGCTGCTGCTTTCATTCTTAGGAAAGAAACTGTACTCGTCCGGACTCAAGACTGTCTTTTTTGAGAGCTCTTGCTCTGGCCAGTGAAGCTTTTCTGCAGTAAATTAAGAAGAAAGAAAAAGAAAATCAATCCCATCCCTGAGACCTACTCCTCAATGAGAAAGGAAAGGAATTAAGAAAGAGATCAACAAGAGATAAGGTAAAGTGCAAGTACAAACAAGAAGAAGATCTGCAGAAGGGACATGGAAAAGACTTAAGAGCCTCGGACATAAGATTACCAGGTTGATGGACTAGATGGAACGGACAGTAAGGACTGACATAACCCGAGACCAGGAAGAAGAGACGCTGGAGGAACATTGGAAGATTTTTTTAAAAAAAACAAAACTTATTTTGGGAATTAGTGTAAAATTAATGAGCACAAGGAAAATGTTGGAATGAAAATATTTGGCTTTAGTAGAAATGATATAAGGAATTATGTACAAATAAATATTAGGTTTTAAGCTTTAAGGTATTTTATAGAAAGATAAGGTTAAAATAAAATGACAGAATATAGTGAAAGATGGAAAGGATTTGCTGAGTTAACTAATAGGTTAGACTCTTAAGACAAATTACTCAATAAATATTGAGAAAGATGGAAAGAATTTGCTGGAACAAATAACTAAACTAGAATACAAAAAGGGAGGTGTGAGGAGGTCGATGAAACAAGTAAATGAAGGATGGAGATATGGAATATTGGATGTGTGTGTTTTTTTATTGTTATTGGTGTATTGGTTTTTATGTGTTTTTTTCTTTTTTGATGTACTGTTATGTATGTATTGTTAATTTTTCGTTGTTCTCTCTTTTGCTTTTTTCTGTAATTTTTGAAACTTCTAATAAATATGATTTAAAAAAGAAAAAGAAAATCAATCCAATCCAACATGATGTTTTCAGATTCTGTGCAACTAGGAACATGCAGGCATAGAAACACACAAAGGCAACCTTTATATATACAGTGGTACCTCGGATTAAGTACTTAATTCGTCCCATAGGTCTGTTTTTAACCTGAAACTGTTCTTAACCTGAAGCACCACTTTAGCTAATGGGGCCTCCCGCTGCTGCCGTGCCGCCGCTGCACAATTTCTGTTCTCATCCTGAAGAAAAGTTTTTAACCCGAGGTCATATTTCTGGGTTAGCGGACTTTGTAACCTGAAGCATATGTAACCCGAGGTACCACTGTATACTTACTGATACAAACATATTTCCAAGAGCTTGGATTGTGGCACCTCAATGCACAATAAATAAGAATGCATTGCATACAAACAAAAGGCTGAATTCACCTGTTTTAAAACCCGTATTTTGAGACTGAATACAGTTCTTAAATATATCTATCTATCTATGTAACACCTTCAAGCTGGGAAATGTTTCCCTATTACATGGGGTGTCCTGAAAGTGCCACAAATATCTCTGCACAGCCGTATGTGAGAGAGATGGGGGATAAGAGAGAAAGCAAAGGAAAACTGTTCTACCCACTTTATTGGAACAGTCATAAAACTGTCACCTTATTTGCCTCTTGGTTCTACACAGAAAGAATGCTACGCGCTAAACATTTCCTCCCAGTGGGGACGAGAGAAGGACTTCCACCCCCGCCCTTTCTGGCACAAGTGTCATTTGGCAGTTTCTGCTTCTCCAAAGCTATTGTGCACAAGTAATTTCCCCTCTTGTGTTTGCTGGATAAAATAAACAGTGGAGCAAATTGTGGCTATTCTTGAAACTTCAAAAATAGAGCTGGCATCTCCCTCCTCCTGCTCAAAAATGGGAAAGACATTGCTTAACACTGTGGTTGTGTATGAGAGAAGCCCACAGCTCCCAAATTGGATCCAGGTAGTGGATTCTGGGAACAACTGGCCCACTCCAGTCCTAAAATTAGTGGATGAGAACTCCTGACCTGCTTATCTCTTAACCACAGGAAGAGCTCAGCTCCACAGGGAAATTCCATGCTTACAAGCCACAGAATCCAGCCCTAAAGGTAAAGGTAAAGGAACCCCTGACTATTAGGTCCAGTCGTGACCGAATCTGGGGTTGCGGCGCTCATCTTGCTTTATTGGCCGAGGGAGCTGGTGTACAGCTTCCGGGTCACATGGCCAGCATGACTAAGCCGCTTCTGGCGAACCAGAGCAGCACACGGAAACACCGTTTACCTTCCCGCCGGAGCGGTACCTATTTATCTACTTGCACTCTGACGTGCTTTCAAACTGCTAGGTGGGCAGGAGCAGGGACTGAGCAACGGGAGCTCACCTTGTCACGGGGATTCGAACCGCCGACCTTCTGATCAGCAAGTCCTAGGCTCTGTGGTTTAACCCACAGTGCCACCTGCGTCCCTAGCTCAGCCCTAGCTCAGCACTAAACTGTTATCCTTATTCACAATACTTCAGCTCCACATTAAAAATAATAATTAAACACATGAATACATTTATCCATCTGCTCGCCCATTACTAGATTTTTCAAAGGCAACTGCTCCAGATATTGGAGAGGAAAAGGAATTGGAGTGGGAAGCTAATCTGTGCTGTGAACAACTGTTTCTTGCTTTAAAACTTCCAGAACCATTTATTTGCCCTAAGCTGGACCCTGTAGAAGAAACCATGCTTGGGTTGATCAGATGGAGGGAACTTCTACAGCTGTGTATAATAGAACCACTGCCTCAATCCTCTTTTGGCGTGTGTGGCTGAAACGTAGGGTGTATCCAAAGAAGGGAGGAAGAGTTCAAAAAGACTGCGAAATGCTTCTTTAGATTAGGCCCACATTTAGTTATAGAAGAGGTCTAGTGAAAGTGGCTATTTTGTTCTCAGTGAACGAAATTATGGAATGCATTGCCCAAAAGCAAAACCCTCACAGAATGGGATAATGAAATTTCTGGTAGTAGATTCTGTTTTTCCAGCAAACACAAAACACTGTGAAAGCTTTCAATCCTGTGACTTCAGTGTAATTACTTTACCCTCATAAATTCTTGCATTTAAGCGCTGTCAAAGCTGCCAACACAAAGAGTATAAGATCAGTATACCAAGCTGTTGTATGCAATGCATAATATATAAAATACCTCAGAAGAGTCGGGGGCAGCAATATTTTACTTTCGTGTTTCCCGTAAACACTGCAAAGGTGGAGTAAGAAGTGCTAAATTCAATCATGTGCAAGATGACGTGTGATGTTAGTTTGGCTTGAAGGGTAATTTGAGAAACATTCCCTTTTATGCTTAGCAAAGCACCACAGGGCATAACAGTTCAAGTCTGATTTGGTCATTTTAGCCAGCGTCAGCCCAAAAGTGCTTACCCAGGGTGTTTTGCTTTGGCATGTACCAGAGGACTTGACAAACTGCCATTCTAGCAATCATCAGGAAAAATCTCCTGACAACCATGCAGTCAAAATACCCTTTGGGGAACTAATAGCACAATCCTGTGCACACTTACCTGAAAACAAGAATGTCCAATGGACTTACTTCTGAGTAAACATGCGTGGGATTGCACTGTAAGAGCCACTTCTCAACCTCCACTGGGGAAGATCTTGCATGAATGGAACTCTAAGCCATAAGTTAATGTGATGAGAACAAGTCACAGCTCGCATGCTGTCCCCTCATCCATCAAAGCCGAGATGTGTTTCAAAGTGTCTGCTTCCATTTGCCATTAACCACAGTTTAGCATTTCATCCAAGCCCTAAAACATGGTTAATATTGACTCTGTTTTTCTAAAACAAGCCAGCTTCATAACCCACATTCAAAGTTGTCTTGTTGAATAGTTAACAGTAGCCAGACTTTGTCAGGTCAAATGACTCAATGAACGGTGCTTAAACCGAAATGAAAGCTTCCCAAATCCTCCTGGTGCCTGTGCCTGAGTCAAAAAGAGGGAGACTAGGAGACAGAGCTTCATGGTGGCTCACCGACGTCACACTAAACTATGGCTATGCATGCTGTCCGAACTCTCCCACTGAGTCCTGCTATTCAAGGAACACCATGAGACATAAAATAAGTGGAAAGATATGTTCAAATGGAAATGTATGCTACAGAGCCATTTTAAACTATAATAGAAGGAAGTTAACACTGATGGGGAAAGACTGATGGCTCAAAATATAACTTAAATGAGGCCTACATTGGCTTTCTCCACAATCCTACAGCATGCAGAACATGTCTACTCAACTTGAAAGCCCCTCTCCCTAATGGTAAGGTAAAGGTAAAGGGACCCCTGACCATTAGGTCCAGTCATGGCCGGCTCTGGGGTTGTGGCGCTCATCTCGCTTTACTGGCCAAGGGAGCCGGTGTACAGCTTCCGAGTCATGTGGCCAGCATGACTGAGCCGCTTCTGGTGAACCAGAGCAGTGCACGGAAACACCGTTTACCTTCCCGCCGGAGCAGTACCTATTTATCTACTTGCACTTTGACGTGCTTTCGAACTGCTAGGTTGGCAGGAGCAGGGACCGAGCAACGGGAGCTCACCCCGTTGCGGGGATTCGAACCGCCGACCTTCCGATCGGCAAGTCCTAGGCTCTGTGGTTTAACCCACAGTGCCACCTGAGTCCCTAATACCTCCCTAATGGTAGGTATGTGATTATGGACTGTTGAGTAAAGTGTACTTTGCACATGCTAAAGGGCATTCTTGCCTCTCTCAATCCTCCTCATTATTATCCTTGCGTCTCTTGCTGTTGAAATTTAGAATGTGTCATGTCCTTGGGGCTAGAATCTACTTTGCTTAGCACTGCGCACTGATGGGACTGCATAAATGATTCTTAACAATGGTTTCACAAATACCTTCCCATCCCACAACAACCAGTTTAGCATTATGAAGACAAGCTGCAGTGAATCTGAAGTGTGTGGTCCCCTCTCCTCTCGTGTGGCTGCAAGGACTGCAAAGCACTTTTGCTTCTTTTTTAGGTCAACTGCAGCTTGCCATGCCGCTCAAACCCAGACAAACTATGCTAGCTCTTAACCATGTTTAGTGGAAACAAAGCAACCTCAAACCGGTTCATAAAGCTGGCTTGTTTCATTAACCATAGATAAGATTAATGAAAGCAGAAGGAAGCCGTCTCCTTAATGCATGGTTTCAATGTGGCACGTTTAAACAAACCATAAAAAAGTTAAAGCTAAAGGACCCCTGACCATTAAGTCCAGTCACGAACGACTCTGGGCTTGCAGCGCGCATCTCGCTTTACTGGCCGAGGGAGCTGACATTTGTCCGCAGACAGTTTTTCCAGGTCATGTGGCCAGCATGACTAAGCCACTTCTGGCAAAACCAGAGCAGCGCACGGAAATGCTGTTTACCTTCCCACCGGAGTGGTACCTATTTATCTACTTTGATGTGTTTTTTAACTGCTAGGTTGGCAGGAGCTGGGACTGAGCAATGGGAGCTCACCCCGTTGCAGGGATTCGAACCGCCGACCTTCAGATCAGCAAGCCCTAGGCTCAGTGGTTTAGACCCCAGCGCCACCCGTGTCGCTTAAAACAAACCATAGTTAAGATTAACCACAGTTTGTTGGCACAGGTGACACAACATGCTGTGGTTCAGCAAAAACAGAAGAAAAAAAGGGAGGGGGGAGAACACACGTCCCCCTCAAATAATTCTGGGTACTGTAGTTTACCACTCGCAGGGGTACAGTTCCCGCCAACCCTTAAACTGCAGTGCCCAAAATTATTTTAGGCAGCAAATGTGCTTCAAATGCACTTTAAAGGTTTAGCGTGTATGTTGCCTGTCAAGGAAGCTTGAATACTATGTTCAAACTAAATTATGTAAAAGTCAGTAAGGTTACAGTAAGGTTATTTTAATACACATTCTATTTGAATGTCTTACCTGAACTACATAATTGAATCTATTTCTTTCCACAAGAAGCGTTTATTGCGACAGGAGATAAGGTAAGCTAGGTTCAGGTACAGTTCCCCACACAGGGGAAGAGGGATGGAAGGCGTAAGGCCCCTTGAAAACTGGATTTTAAAATAAAAAATATCTCAAAGCTGTCAAAATTATGAGGGCTAGAAATCTGAGGGCTGCAGCAGATTAGGCTAAAATAAGTAATTATTTGTGACACAGACAAAATTAATTTTGAATTAAATATAGTCTAGAGTTATCTGTCACTTTGAATCTCTGGTATTTATCAGCCCCCTTTAAGTTCCCTGGCATCTCCAACACAGTAAGAGCTGTCTGACAGTGGAATTTGCTGCCAAGGAGTGTGGTGGAGTCTCCTTCTTTGGAGGTCTTTAAGCAGAGGCTTGACAACCATATGTCAGGAGTGCTCTGATGGTGTTTCCTGCTTGGCAGGGGGTTGGACTCGATGGCCCTTGTGGTCTCTTCCAACTCTAGGATTCTATGATTCTATGAACACTGTTATGCTTTTGTAACACTACCAACCCAAAGCCCTCCTGTTCATGTAATCACTTCAGGAATTATTGAAATTATCATAATGACATCCTGTCAAAGTGGGCTATTAACTTATTACATCTGTCCCTGTTCGAGCAGGCTTTTCCAACATGGCTTTGGGAAGCTATCTATCTATCTATCTATCTATCTATCTATCTATCTATCTAAGCAACAACACTAGAAGTGTATAATTTACATGTTATCATAAATAAATACAAATTATTGTAGCTATATTATTAGCTTGTAGTTTCTATGCCGCTGTGGTTTATACAATTACTGCTCTATAATAATTACTCTAGCAACCATCTTTTCTGTAGAAGAGCATTACGGCTTGCATTTTTAAAAATTAACTAGCAGTCTCTGTCTGTGCTGTGTTTTTTCATCCTTTACATTTTGAGTAGTCTCCTGATAATCAGTGGTGAAGACAAAAGCATGATTCTGAGGCAAAATATCTGCAATATTACTGAACTTTTCATTTCATTTATCAATTTTCCTTTCAGTATTGCAAATGAGGGACAGACATAGCATGCCAAAGTGAATGGTAAGGACCATCAGCATTCAAGAAACTCCATAAAATGTAGTTTCGCCCACCACAGAGTTCTGTATGATTCTATGAGAGTACTACTATTGATTTTAATGGTCAGAAAATAAAGTCATTTTACACTTCATTTGATACTTACACACATACACACACAAAACTTACTTTGGGAGACCCAAGCTAGAAAAATGGTGAAATGAATGTACATAAATATTTATAGGAAAACTGAAATCCTTATTGCAGTCTTGAAAAACATGAGTAGCAATTTTTCATCATGGCATGTCCTTCCAGAAGGGCAGGCCATGCTCAAAACCGAAAGATCAGTTGCCCAAAAAGTCATCTTACTCCATAGCCTGTGTATTTGGTTCTTTGTTCAAGGGGGGGGGGGCGGTATATTTATTCTGTTCTAAACAGAAACTCTATTTTAACCACGGCCAAGTGTGCCTGCTACATCACATTAAAGCGACAATCCTCACGTTCTAAGTACTCTCGTGCAGAATGCTATCTCTGATTGGATGCAAGTCCCATTTTCCGTGGCTGCAAATCCTGAGCGCGCACAGACCCTGCCTTGCTGCGGTGGAAGAATGTCAGCAGCTGCAAGGGCTGGATGGGTTAAAGGAGCAGGGAAAGAAATGAGCGTGATTACTCACCAGTGACACGGATGGATTCGAGCATCCTTCGCCTCGAGCACGTCGGGTCTCCCCAGCCACCCAAAACGAGCCCCTTTGCACCCAAAAGTCCTTCCTGCCTCTTCCTGCATGCACAGCCAGACACACACGAGCCCTGCTGCTTAGCTGCACTGGCTTAATGCAAATCCTGAAGCCGCGGGATAAAGCGCAAACCGAAAAAAGGGTGCCCGCGCCTTTTGCGCACCGTGCGTCCCCGCTGCCTTCACCATGGCGCACCACCAGCACCGACCGCCATCCGGCTCCCTCTTGCCCCTGCTGCTTTATAACGAGACTTTGCAGACTCCAGCTGGAGAGAGGCACTGTCTGTTGCTAGGACACCCGCTCCCATTTCCGCCTAAACATATAGCGCACAACCTTATAAAGCGGGGGGAAGAAGCGACGGGAGTTTGCAGATGCGCAATGGATGCGCAGTGCAGGCATCTCCACGGAGACGGCACTTCCCAAAGATGCAACGCGCCGAGGCGCGCCTGGGAGCATCTTGGGGCTTGTAGTCTGGGAAGGTGGGAGCCTGTAGGAGCGAGCCTAGGCTGTGCAAAAGATGGGGAAGCAAAAGGGAGTTTGATCTGGCTTGTATCCCGCTTCTCCAACGACAAAGTTCAAAGCGGCTCACAATAATCACGATTGCCATAAAATATAAAAAACACCAGTGCCTTGCGAACACAGTAGCATATAAATAAAGCAGACAGCAGCAAGGAAATAATCAAGATTGCTACAATTCAATAACTGGAATTCCAGGGGTGTGGCGCAGTATCTGTAGTTGTCTCAAAATCCAAAATGCTCCTTTTCCAGTCTTTATTATTATTATTATTCCTGCACTGTGCTGATCTAAGTCAATGCCTGGCTTAGCATGTCATCTGAAGCCAAACTTGTGGTTCAGCTCCCTCCTCACTAACCATGAGCTGTTGGCAAGGTATGTCCTCTAGTTCGAAAAAGACTGGGGAGCACCAAGCAACTGGGAGCTCTTTTCCGGGAGCCAGAAGTTTGGCATGGTCTCAGTATGCCAAAGTTTAGCTTACCATTCTGCAAAAATCACGATTCAAAATGACTCAAGGCATCCTCTCCCTAGACGCTATATCTGTATACCCAGTGCAATACAGTGGTACTTCAGGTTAAGTACTTAATTTGTTATGGAGGTCTGTTCTTAACCTGAAACTGTTCTTATCCTGAAGCACCACTTTAGCTAATGGGGCCTCCTGCTGCTGCGCCACCGCCGGAGCACGATTTCTGTTTGCATCCTGAAGCAAAGTTCTTAACCTGAAGCACTATTTCTGGGTTAGCCAAGTCTGTAACCCAAGGTACCACTGTAAAATTAGATGCCGAAACTCACCATGAAGTTGTTGCAGTAAGTCGCCGGGTGACTTGGGGCAGCCCTGAACAGATGGTGCTGCCCCCTGGTTCTGGTGCAGGTCAAATAAATGTGCCCCTGCCTCCCTTGTTCTCTTAGATTCAGGGCAGCTTGGAAGGGCCCTCGTGCAAACACACACGTGCAAAGGTAGAGGCCTGCCTGGAAAGCTTAAAGCCTGCCGCTGCTACATGGAAAATGGATTGAATAAAAGGAAATATGAAATGGCCCTGCCCCATAGCTTGACCTATTGTGGCTAGGAGCTAGGTGCAATCATAGATCTAAAAAATATAGACACACACATGGGCGTAGCCAGGATTTATGGGGGGGCAAGCATTATGTTAGGGGGGACAGAACCAAGTTATCTGTGGCACAATTGGTCAGTTAGTTAAGCTTTTTTTTTAATTTGCTTGATTTAGCACCCACCTGGCTATGCCTATGCTCGTACATGCTAAGCAGCTTCCGTTTTTCAACACTGAACTCAAAGTTGAAATGGATCGTAGCCTTCAGAGTAGCATTTCTTTACACTGGAAGAAACCTTCTCCATGCATGTCTGGTAAATATGTATGTAAACCTAATGTCAGTTGCGAGATTAGCAGCTCTTCGGAGCGCTACCAATATGCATCTTATCTTGGTTTCCTTAAGGTGAAAAATAAAGTTTGAATTTTCATTTTGGGCTTCTCCAAAGTACGTACGTAAAGGCAAGAAGCGGATGGGGGGAGCACCAGCCCTCAAAGGCACCCATCTGAAAGGTGCCAGAACAGCACTCTGGCTGGGGGGAAAAGCACTGTGTATACCTGACCCTATTTTAAGTGAGATCCATGAGTCTTCTGAACCAATTGTTTTAAATATATACTGGCAGACTCGTTCCACGTAATGATGGTCTTATGAACATTATATTCCTTTGCAATCCTGGTCCTAGATGAAGCAAGTGTGCTATGTCATCACTCTATGGTAGGTACCTTGTTTCTTTCTAGAAGTAGCTTTGCACTTTGGAAATCTCCAAGACATGGATAAAGCACCTAAACAGAATGAGAAGACCAGGTGTCATTTGGCTGTGTTTGGAAAATGGTTCAGGTTGCAATTCTATACACATGTTCCAAGGGGAAGTCTCACTGAACTCAGCAAGATATTTCCCCCTCTGAGTAGACAGACATGCATAGGGTTGTGCTATTGGTGTAATATGAGAACCCATAGATGATTAATTAGCACATGCTTTATTTATCACCTCTGGTTTCATGTGTACTTCTAAAAGAATTTCTGTTATCTCTTCAGGCAATCATAAGAACAAAAAGAAGCAATACAACCTGTGGCCTTGTTCAGATGTTGAGAGCTGAGCCAGAATGTTACAATGGATGCAATTAATGGCCTAAGAAAGGAACAGAGCCCTTCATTTTTAGAAGCGGGAGACGTATGTTGATGTGTCCAGCTGTATCACAAAATTTGCTCTCATTGTACGTAGTTAAAATAGTTCAGCCACTTGTTAACAAATGTTTCATCAAATAAATATATAAAATTCATTTCACTGTGAAGCTGCCTCCCAGTAGTCTACCCTCGCAACCCCTTGTTATTACTGGGTGAGATCCAGTAGTGTTTATTTGGCTCATGTAAGTTTCTGGAGGGTGTCTTGATCTTAAAATAGTTTGAAAATTTATCACCTCTATTCGGCAGTTAGCTTTGCTGCTACAAACCTTATAAGGAAATGTTCATTTGTGCTAAATTTCATTCTGATAAATATGAGGAAACCTGCATCCTTTCTCTACCCAAATGTACATTTTAAATAGTCTTGTAATAGTTATTGTTAACATCTAAATAAAATAGCATTCCTGATTTTCTGAGCCTAAAGCTAGCTTTCCATTCCTCCTAATAATTATTGTTCCTAATTTTCATTTTCCTTTCTTTTGATGGCATTGCATGTCCTCCCTTTGCTTTAGCAATCTGTTAAGAGAGTAAGCCCCATTGAATTCAGTGGAGCTTACTTCTTGGTAGACAAACATAGAAATGCAGTGATAAAACCTCATCCCCATCTTACAACTGAGTCTTTGTCTCTAGGAACAATATTTGCTACAGATGCCTATGACGAAATTTTACTTACCTGAGCACAATAAGGCTAGTTCACCAAATTAATACAACACTCTTGCAGGAGTAGTATTTTCTGGAATACATGAAGTCCAGAATTGCAGAGATGCATTCTATTCCTCTCTGCTTTTTTACCTGTTAAATTAGCAAACCTTGTATTTAAAACTATTATTTTGAATACAAGTTCTTTTTCTTCTTCTCGAGTTCCTCCTTTGTGTTTATTTTGCATTTACTGAAATATTAAACCAGACCTAGGATAGCCATATTTGGGAACAGGCTCAAAGTCCTCATTATTTCTCTACCGGTTGACTTGAAGGTCTTCTAAACTGTGACCGGCTGGCTAGTTTCTGACCATGTATCTTAACTGACACTCTCTCTACCTGCCTTTCTAGAACACTGCATTGAAGCTTCTATGATGTCATATTGTGACTTCATCCTACCACATCCTATCACTTGAGTCACAATAATTCTCCTTTTTTAAAAAAACTGCCAAATAGCCTTACTAAACCAACACTACTGAAAACACTGGAATGTGTTTGGCAAATAGATTCTAAGAGAAACAAACTAACACAGAAGAAATTAACCAAGCATGTCTTTGAATTCTCTCCCGTCTTCGTGAATTCTAAAACTGGCCAACGAAAACCCAGGCTATATTTAAAGTTTGAGATGTGAACCACTGTATTTAAAAAGGCCGTTGAAGAATGTAAGTAAAGAGAAGGATTGCAATATCTTTTCTCCCCTGCCTTTTGCAGCAACACACAAGACAAACTTCTGATATAATTGCCACTTTCCCTACTCTCTTACAGGGGCTCAGTAACTTTTGTAGAAGAAGAACATGCAAAAGTTGAAAAGGATAGCTTTCGCCACCATATATTAATGGGCAAAGCTATGCCAACTTAAGTTTTCATACAACTGTTATGTTATCATTAGTGCATAATTAGTACAGTGCTTGTTTACAGATTTCTTTATGTATATGTGTACAAATATGAAAATTTCAGAAACAGGTGAAACAAAGATGGAGTTTACCTTCCATGTTCATAAAGAATATTTATATCTGAATTGAATGGAGGAAGAAACAAAGGTGGGCAGAACTATGAATGTAAATACTGCATTACCTTTGTATAGCAGGGTAGTTTATACATACACTCACAAATTCTCAGACCTTTCTTTTTGAAAGCTGGATACACTTTGAAAGCTAGGATTTTCTAAATGCCAGAGAGACTGTGTCATGCGACTTATAATATATCATGACCTGCATTTTACTCACCCTGGTTGCTGGGAGAATAGAGCCACGTCACGGGGCTTTTATGTAAACCTAGACTGCGTGCAGCTGATCGCTTTCCTCAGACTTGAAAGCGACATTGTAGAGCTTTCCTTGCCAATTGTACATACATTAATTATTTCTGTCCTGATGGTCTCTTCGATCAGAATGCCTTTGCAAGCTTTCGTAGAGCTTCAAGCAGAACCCTGCAAACTAAGTATGACCATCACTTCCAAAAGAGACATGTGCATACTGCATATATACACTGAGGTGATTGTCTTTCCATCTGCGGAGGCACTCCCACAATGATCAACACTTCCCCATGCCTTTGCTAGTTTATGGAACTTTATGTAAGCATTAAAATAATAGCACACCTGTTTTTTAGTGGGAGCGAATGGCTCATGTTTACATAGCAATATGAGTGTTCACACAGCCCATTAAAAAGTGTGTAAAGAATTAATTTTGTTGTTGTTTAGTCATTTAGTCGTGTCCGACTCTTCGTGACCCCATGGACCAGAGCACGCCAGGCACTCCTGTCTTCCACTGCCTCCCGCAGCTTGGTCAAACTCATGCTGGTAGCTTCGAGAACACTGTCCATCCATCTCGTCCTCTGTCGTCCCCTTCTCCTTGTGCCCTCCAACTTTCCTAACATCAGGGTCTTTTCCAGGGAGTCTTCTCTTCTCATGATGTGGCCAAAGTATTGGAGTCTCAGCTTCAGGATCTGTCCTTCCAGTGAGCACTCAGGGCTGATTTCCTTAAGAATGGATAGGTTTGATCTTCTTGCAGTCCATGGGACTCTCAAGAGTCTCTATTTGGAATCTTTTGCTAGACATTTTGAGAACCTCTTGGGGTCATAAAATAGCACACAGGCATTCTAAATAAGTAATAAATCGGTTTATCCCTCTCCAAAAAGTGCTGCATTCAAGAACACTTTTAAAAAATCTCTTTCCCACTTTCTATATGCATGTGTGAGTCTGCGCACGAAACTGACAGCTTGAAATCCAGCCTTGCTGATTTTTTTCCTCTACTCTGACTTGAATGGGATGTGAGGAAATGTCCGTCATGAAGCAGACAATCAAGTGCACACTGCTCTCCCCCGGCTCTTGTTCTGTTATTTTATTTGCAGGGAGATGCCCCAGTAGTGGGAAGAGGGGGGACCTTGCTCCTGTCGCTTCACAGAAACAATTGTCCGCATTGTTTGCACATAGCTGCTCTTCTTATGTTTCTTCCATGTTAATATGCACAACATGAAACATGACCTCTTCCAAAATGTATGCACTCCGGATCAAGTGATTGCATTGATGCCTCCCACCTCCACCATCCCCAAGATTATATAAAGAATGCTTTCTGGCAACTTCATATCCCTGAATGACTCCACTGCATTGGAAAGCCAAGGTCAAGTGGAGCCATTCAGACACTGAACTGATTGTGAGAGTAGACCGTTATAGAACTGAAAGGCCCATTCCCATGATTAATCTGTGTGACCTACGCTGCCAAAGCTCTATGAATGCATATTTAAATATATAAATCATCATAATTTGATTAAAGGGGAGGAAAACAGATGTGCAATGCTGTCTTAGAAATGGCACTATATTGTTTCTGGTTGAAGCATGAATGCAAGTCAGCAAAATACATTTTGTTGAATGACAAAGAATGGAAAGCAAAACTGTATACCTCAGCAAGTAGTTTTTTGTTTCCCGCTGCACTAGCCTTTTATCTAATGAATGGTAAATCAGTAGAGAGTCAATACAGTCGTAGCTTGGTTTTCGAACAGCCTAGTTCTCGAATGTTTTGGCTCCCGAACGATCGAAACCCGGAAGTGACTGTTCCAGTTTTCGAAAGTTATTTTGGAAGCCGAATGTCTGACAGGGCTTTTGCAGCTTCCGATTGGCTACAGCAGCTTCCTGCAGCCAATCTGAAGCTACAATTTGGTTTTTGAACATTTTGGAAGTCGAAAGGACTTCTGGAACGGATTCTGTTTGACTTCCAAGGTACGGCTGTACAGAGATCTTTGTAAAATGGCTATGGATCTTTGTAAAATGGCTATGGAGTCCAGCAGAAGTAAGCCTCTTTCAGACCTCTTTAAAAGGACCGCAGTGACCCCACGAGTTAGGGCACCGAGGGCTCATTTTATCACCTACTGTGAAAGTCAGGGTTTCTACGGCCAAACGTTGCAGGGAGCAATTTGCTGGTGTTTGACGTCGATGTCGGGTTTTGGGCAAAACATTATTTCCAAGGGAAACAGCTGAGTAACATTGAACATAATACCTGGTCCCGCAGCTAGCTATTCCTAGCAGAATACATTCCTTTTCTTGTGCTTGTGTTATATTTTTGTACCTGAAGAAAAAACAGAAAATGATGGACATTGTTCATTTTTAAAAAATAATGCAAGAGATGGGAGGCAGGAATCTTTACCGCTTACCTTAGGAATCTGTGATAAGCAACTGTTTAATGTATTTTCATAAGGTTGATTGAGCCTGGCATTTTTCTCTCCTTTCTTTTTTCTTTTTTGTTCTTTGTCCTATATTCAGATTTCTCTAATGGCTTCAAGAACAGGGTTGCACTGTCAGAGAAACCATGGAGGTTTCTGCAGTTACAATCTGTCTTGAAGGCCATAATTTGGACTGTGGTTTCAGGATCCTGGGAACTGCAGTTTGTTAAGGGTGCTGAGAGTCGTTAGGTGGCGACTATTTCCCCTCCCAGCGCTAGAGTTCCCAACAGGCAAAAATGGCCCTCTTTTAAACAGGCCTTTCACTGACTGACATGCAATGCCCTTTTAAAATGTGTCAGGGGGAATTATGGGGTTGTTCGTTTTATTTTGATGACATATCTTGTGTTTTTATATTGTGATTTTATGTTGTGGGTTTTTAAAAAAAAAAATATTAAAGATTTATTAGTTTACAAAAACACGTGCCCTGTCTCTTTCCAAGCTATGTTTTCTACAGATCAGTTTCATTTGTTGTGAGACATCAGTGTGGCATATGATTTTATGTTGTGAACCGTCGTGAGGCCTGTAGGTGCAGGGCGGTAGACAAATTTAAATAATGTGGGATTTAGTCCCAGGTAATCTGTCTCCTGAGAAACCTCTATGTGGGAGAAGAAGCTACAGTTAGAACTGGATATGGAACAACTGACTGGTTCAAAATTGGGAAAGGAGTACGGCAAGGCTGTATATTGTCCCCCTGCTTATTTAACTTATATGCAGAATTCATCATGCGAAAGGCTGGGCTGGATGAATCCCAAGCCGGAATTAAGATCACCGGAAGAAATATCAACAACCTCAGATATGCAGATGATACAGCCTTGATGGCAGAAAGTGAGGAGGAATTAAAGAACCTTTTAATGAGGGTGAAAGAGAAGAGCGCAAAATATGGTCTGAAGCTCAACATCAAAAAAACGAAGATCATGGCCACTGGGCCCATCACCTCCTGGCAAATAGAAGGGGAAGAAATGGAGGCAGTGAGAGATTTTACTTTCTTGGGCTCCATGATCACTGCAGATGGTGACAGCAGTCACGAAATTAAAAGACACCTGCTCCTTGGGAGAAAGGCGATGGCAAACCTAGACACCATCTTAAAAAGCAGAGACATCACCTTGCCAACAAAGGTCCGTATTGTTAAAGCCATGGTTTTCCCAGTAGGGATGTATGGAAGTGAGAGCTGGACCATAAAGAAGGCTGATCGCCGAAGAATTGATGCTTTTGAATTATGGTGCTGGAGGAGACTCTTGAGAGCTGGACCATAAAGAAGGCTGATCGCCGAAGAATTGATGCTTTTGAATTATGGTGCTGGAGGAGACTCTTGAGAGTCCCATGGATTGCAAGAAGATCAAACCGATCCATTCTGAAGGAAATCAGCCCTGAGTGCTCACTGGAAGGACAGATCGTGAAGCTGAGTCTCCAATACTTTAGCCACCTCATGAGAAGAGAAGACTCCCTGGAAAAGACCCTGATGTTGGGAAAGATGGAGGACACAAGGAGAAGGGGACGACAGAGGATGAGATGGTTGGACAGTATTCTCGAAGCTACCAGCATGAGTTTGACCAAACTGCGGGAGGCAGCGGAAGACAGGAGTGCCTGGCGTGCTCTGGTCCAGGGGGTCGGACACGACTAAACGACTAAACAACAACAACAACAACAACAACAACAACAACAAGCAGGTTTATTTTTATTTTTTTTATAAATATTTTATTAAGTTTCAGAAAAAACAACAAACATAAGGAACAAAACCAAGAACAGATACACAAAAATACAAAATACATCAGAAAAAAGAAAAAAATAGTTTCAAAAATGAAAAGAAAAAACACATTTTAAGAAAAAAGAAGAAAAAACACAAAAATCCCTCTTTTACTTCTCATCTTTGATTCACTTATTTTCTTGACTTCCTCACACATCTCCCTTTTTTGTATCCCTGTTGAAAGTTAATTCAGCAAATTCATATCCAATTAATTTGTCTAATTATCCATCCAATCTTATTTTTAACCTCGTTGCTAGTACCCCTTCAGTTCATTTCAATGCCATTAACTTTCAAAAATTTTACAATATTTCTGTAAATAAGTTTTAAATTTCTTCCAATCTTCTTCCACCGAAACAACAAGCAGGTTTAGGCTTGGACTGTGCCGCTGGCTCTTGGAAGGAAACGCGCTTCGTTAGAAAAACAACAACCTTAAAAAGGTCAGTTTCTAAACGTAGACTGGGGGGGGGGGACACTATGTAGCTTTCAAGGTCTTTTGAACTACGGCTCCCATCACGCCTGACCATTGGCCACGCTCACTGGGGCTGATGGGAGTTGGAGTCCAACAGCGCCAGGCCTGCAAAGCCGTCGTAAAAACAGCTTCGCCTGAATGGCTAACGCTCCCGTCCGTCATCCTCTTCACCCACCCACCCGCTCCCTTCAGGCGGCGCGAGCTGTTTTATTCGGAATTAGCGGGGAGGCGGAAATGCGCATGCGTTCTCGGGGAAGTGCCCGCCCCCCCCCGTCCCTCGAGAGTTTTAAGCTTTGGCGTATTCCGGGCAGGGAGGAGCTTGGGCGGAGCCGGGCGCATGCGCGGCGCGCGCCCCTCCCCCTTGGCTGTGGCAGGCGCTGAAATTCAAACTTGGACGGCGGTTTGCCGCCGCGGAGGCTCAAAAGGGAGAGGCTGTTTCGGGAGCCGGACGCGGCGAGGGAGCTCACTGGTGGCGGAGATGGACCCCTTCACTGAGGTGAGCGGCGCCCGCGGAGCGGGAGGGAAGCGGGGCGCCGAGGGGTCTTTTAACTCCCTTGGAGAAGAGGGCAGGAGGCGGGCAAGGCCTTCCTCTCCCTCCCGCTTGGCTTTAAGCAGTGGCGTAGCCTGGGTTGTCAGCACCCGGGGCAAGGCAAGTAATTTGCGCCCCCTAACCCCTGGATTTGCGCCCCCCAACCTGTGGATTTGCGCCCCCCAACCTGTGGATTTGCGCCCCCTAACCCGTGGACTTGCGCCCCCTAACCCCTGGATTTGCGCCCCCTAACCCGTGGATTTGCGCCCCCCAACCCCTGGATTTGCGCCCCCTAACCCGTGGATTTGCGCCCCCTAACCCCTGGATTTGCGCCCCCCTAACCCGTGGATTTGCGCCCCCCAACCCCTGGATTTGCGCCCCCTAACCCATGGATTTGCGCCCCCCAACCCCTGGATTTGCGCCCCCTAACCCGTGGATTTGCGCCCCCAACCCCTGGATTTGCACCCCCAACCCCTGGATTTGCACCCCCTAACCCCTGGATTTGCGCCCCCTAACCCGTGGATTTGCGCCCCCCTAACCCGTGGATTTGCGCCCCCCAACCCGTGGATTTGCGCCCCCTAACCCCTGGATTTGCGCCCCCTAACCCCTGGATTTGCACCCCCTAACCCGTGGATTTGCGCCCCCTAACCCCTGGATTTGCGCC
Source organism: Podarcis erhardii (assembly GCF_964252035.2). Taxonomy (NCBI): domain Eukaryota; kingdom Metazoa; phylum Chordata; class Lepidosauria; order Squamata; family Lacertidae; genus Podarcis; species Podarcis erhardii. Next base: position 46,984,912 of record NC_138513.1, read on the forward strand.
CCCTAACCCCTGGATTTGCACCCCCTAACCCGTGGATTTGCGCCCCCAACCCCTGGATTTGCGCCCCCCTAACCCGTGGATTTGAGCCCCCTAACCCGTGGATTTGAGCCCCCTAACCCGTGGATTTGCGCCCCCTAACCCCTGGATTTGCGCCCCCTAACCCCTGGATTTGAGCCCCCTAACCCGTGGATTTGCGCCCCCAACCCCTGGATGTGCGCCCCCTAACCCCTGGATTTGCGCCCCCTAACCCCTGGATTTGCGCCCCCTAACCCCTGGATTTGCGCCCCCTAACCCCTGGATTTGCGCCCCCTAACCCCTGGATTTGCGCCCCCCAACCCGTGGATTTGCGCCCCCCAACCCGTGGATTTGCGCCCCCCAACCCGTGGATTTGCGCCCCCCAACCCGTGGATTTGCGCCCCCCAACCCCTGGATTTGCGCCCCCTAACCCCTGGATTTGCGCCCCCTAACCCCTGGATTTGCGCCCCCTAACCCATGGATTTGCGCCCCCTAACCCATGGATTTGCGCCCCCCAACCCCTGGATTTGCGCCCCCTAACCCGTGGATTTGCGCCCCCAACCCGTGGATTTGCACCCCCCAACCCGTGGATTTGCGCCCCCCAACCCGTGGATTTGCGCCCCCTAACCCCTGGATTTGCGCCCCCAACCCCTGGATTTGTGCCCCCAACCCCTGGATTTGCGCCCCCCTAACCCGTGGATTTGCGCCCCCTAACCCGTGGATTTGCGCCCCCTAACCCGTGGATTTGCGCCCCCTAACCCTAACCCCCAGATGTTGCGGCTGGCCCCCCTGCACCCCCCCACGCTACGCCACTGGCTTTAATTGGGCCCAGGTGGGGGTCCTTTTTGGGGGGGAGGTTGCCTTTAAGTCGCTTCGGGTTGCCCTGCGATCCTCGGGTGGAGGGCGGAATAGAAAGTCCCTCATCATCATCATCATCATCAGGTGATTAACAGATTTAATAAACCAAATTAAACGTTGGAAAGCGGATTTGATCCTGAGAGGTGGTATAGAAATTATAATAACATATTGTTGGGTTGAAATAAACGACAGGCGAATGACAAGTGTCATATGTTCCCATCAACATATAATATATACAGCGAACTAAGTTAGTTCTAGGTATGAGCTTTCGTGTGCATGCACACTTCTTCAGATACACGTGTATCTGAAGAAGTGTGCATGCACACGAAAGCTCATACCAAGAACTGACTTAGTTGGTCTTGCTACTGGAAGGAATTTTTTGTTTTGACTATGGCAGACCAACACGGCTACCTATCTGTAACTATATACAGCGAGTAACGAATGTAGTAAATAATAATGAATTTAAGTGGACTTCGTCCTGGCGGCCCTTCCTCGGGCTGCGATGCGTCCCTACTCGAGAGTAATAGCATTGGAATAAACCTAGCCAACGAGGCTGCCTTTCTGGGCTTGCAAGCTCCCTTGCGCTCAGTTGGGTTTCTCTCTCCGCCCCCGGAATGTTTTATTTGTTTTAATGCCAAATCTGTGTGCCTTTTAGCGCTCTCTGCCTGGCTTTGGGCGCGGGGGGGGGGGCGTTTGGGGTCTCCCTCGGTTAAAGACAAAGTAATGCTTTTGAAACGAATCCCAGTTGGAAAGCTGAAAGTCGACCCGCAGAAAGTGGCGCTTAGTCAGGGATCGCCCTTGCGGCTTAGAGGGTTTGAGGATCTGGTTACTCCTGGGGACCTGGAGCTCTTGGTTTGTTTTAATGCTTTGCTCCGGGTCCTAATACAAAAGCTAGCAAAGGAAAAGGGCAAAGCAACGTAATTCAAATAGCTAACTCCAAGCACGTTGATTTTCCACTTTCCTTCTTTCCAAGCTGCCTCTTTTCTCTTGCCGTGACTCAGAGGAGGGAAATGAGACTAATGGGTGTGGCATTTCCAAATAGCTGTTCTTTTGCGCTGGTCAGAATGACTGCAGGAATACAGAAGCAAACGATGTCACTCTCACTTTTTCCTGAATTATTCCAAGAATTATTCCTGAATTATTCCAAGAGGTCACTTAAATGCTTCTAAAAGTAACTTAAACATTAGGGAAGCCGATGAGATTCTGGAACTATATAATAAAGCACAGCACTGCCTATTTTTTTAATGCTTATTTTTTAAAAACAGTAATCTACTAGGTGTCATGTAAAAATACATTTCTGTATTTTTATGGTGGTATATATATATAAAAAACACCTGTTGACCTTTAAACGTGTCACATTCAAATGTGGAATGAAATATTAGTGTCTGCATGCAGAGCATGAAAATTACTATTTACCACTTAAAAATGCCCAAAGTATATGAAGTGCTGAACAAATGCTTAAAGATAAGACTGTCTCTGTCCACATGCTCTTAAACAGAAAGGAAGGTACTGATGCATTATGTTGTCTTTAATTTGAAACGGATCTTTACAATGCAATAGTGTGTTTACTCTAAAATATGTCCCATGGAGCTTTGTGGGATTTACTTCAAGGAAGTTGTGCATAGGATTGACAGATCTCTAAAATGTCAAAACCTCTGAAATAAAATCTGTTATTGTAAGAAAACCACTTAAGAAATTTGAAACTTGCACAAATTCCTTGTGTTCTTTACTACTTCAAAGCTGCAGTCATTCTGAAAGTAAGGCCAACAGAACACAGCACAACTTAACTCTGAGTAAATATGTGGAGCGCTCTCAAGGTGCCCTCGGCAGCTCGGTGCTAACTCAATTTAAATTATATTTAAGCGGTCTTTCAGCTTACACAATGAGGGGTGTGTCAGAATCGACGGTTATCTTCTTGCTTCTGATGCTGCATTCAAACATTCAGTTTTTCTCCTTAATTGGAAGTGAATGACTTGATGAGACTAGTTCTGAAGAGATCCCGTTTTCAAGTTCTGTTTATTAAACAACTTCAGGGTGCTATGTGCTGGAAATCTTCCAGCTGATCCACACCCTTCTTAGAGATGCAGTTGTACTTCTTTTTGAGTTCAGAGCAATCAAACCTGATTTGAATTGTTGATTTAAAATCGTTTGCAGTATTGAATGCTGTGCTAATCTTTAAAGCATCTGGAACTTGAAAAGGATATTTCACTAGTTTTACAACTTCATCTTTTTTTTTTTTTAATAACCATGCCAGTCTTCTGCCAAAAGTCCTCCTTCCAGTACAATGGAAAAGGCAGATTGCTTTGACAGGCAAGCTTTTATTAAAACTTATTGCCTCAAGGAAACCTTATGCTTTTCCCTGTGGAGCTCTCTGATGTGAAGGAAAACAACTCCAAACACATGGAAAAAGTATATTGATTTCTGCATGCACCATGTCTTTCTTTACACTTTTTTATTAATGTAGAGAAGTAAAGCGGAACACTTTATACATTTGTAAGCGCTACATTCTTGAACACATTTTGGAATAAGAACTAAATATTGTTTTTAATTAGCAAGAAACTATTAAAGTCAAATTCAAGAACATGCTTATGGAGATGGGACTACTGCATTAGAAGATAGAAAAGTGCATTTTTAATTTATAATAGTTGGGTTTCATATTCTTCTTGCTTCCTTTGTCTTGGGCACCATCATAATCTACACTGAAGTCCAGTATTGCTTCTATCTACTTGGACCTGAATTCTCATTGCTTGGTTTGCATATTGTATTTAACTCTTAATATTGCAGTGTCAGCAGTTTTCAAATGAAAGCTTTTGAGCTTAAAAATTTTCAAGCTCTGCTTCGAATGCCCAGTAACTCATAACATATGTTCCTCCTTGAAATATGGCAATGCAGTGGTATCTCGGGTTACATACGCTTCAGGTTAAGTGGTGCTTCAGGTTAAGAACGGACCTCCAGAACGAATTAAGTACTTAACCCGAGGTACCACTGTAATGGCCTTTTTTTATATGGATTTGGTAAGGCTTGTAAACAGTCTGCACACTGTGACTTTAATTCATGCTAGAATATCTAGTACAGTTGATGCATTCCACTTGTTTATAGGTCTCAATTAGTTTGTTAATAATGCACATTTGTGGATAGTTCCCATGATGGCTATTCTCCACAGCTGGAGGCAGCAATGCTTCAGAATACGAGCTGCAGGAAACTACAGGAGGGGAGAACGTTCTTATATTTGAATCCTGCTTGCAAGTTTCACACAGGCGTCTCGCACTGTGAGAACAGGATGCTGGGCAAGATGGGCCGTTGGCCTGATCCAGCAGGCTCCTATGTTCTTGTATATCCCTACAGTTCTCCAGATTAGCTGAGAATCGGTATGGGTACGTGCAAAGATATACCCTCTATGCCGCTTCTCTTCTGCCCTGTGTCCCAATTCAGCAGCAGGATGAGTTTGTTCAGGGGTGGAGGTGCTGGTGATAGAAAAGAGTTGGAGAAAGCTGTGCCCTTGCACGTATCACCATGGACAAACTTTGAAAGGAAGGGAAGCAAAAAGGGAGAATTTCTGCATCATATTCTGTCTTCAGTTCTACGCAGTGGCGAAGCTGCATGCTCTGGCACCGGGGACGGAGAGCAGACGGGGGCGTGGCACGCTGCTTGCGGGGCATGGCGCCCGGTGCGGTGGGGGGCATGGCACGTGTCTGGAGGGTAGCTGCAATGGTACCCCCCTCCCCGATGGTGCCAGGGGTGTGGCGCTCCCCCCAGCCTCCTGTTCCTCTGCCAGTGGTTCTACGCTCAACATGTTGGCCTACTTCTACATGAAGTGTAGAAGTGACTACATGGCTAGTCACTTAGACCAAATAATGCCACTGCTTCTAGGGTTCTAGCCTGCTGATTTTAGATATTCAGATCCCAGCAGTTTGGGCTCCACAAGCCACAGAGACCTGTGTTTTGTTATGATCATTAGTCAGCCAGGGGCACATATTAATGCACCCAGTATACCCCAAATAGGAAAATGGGGGCTCTTTGAATAACTGCACCTAGCTTCTGGGACTTCTGAGGAAATAAATGAGCATTTTTGAGATGCAGTGCTACTTTTATTTATGTAGGTTTCAAGTGATTCTGATTGATAATTGAATTGTATTGACAACTTTCCCGAGGATAGGGTTGCTGAAGGTCTAGAAAGCTGCAATTTTGTTCTAAAGATTTATACCACGTATTTCAATCAAATCATCTTCAAAACAGCTTACAAGCAACAGCTTACATTAATACAAGCCCTCCCCCTCCCCCAAAATGCATACTGTAGCAGCCCTTAGCTGATGGATAGGTCCAGATCATGCTTCCCTGCAGCTCTGCAGTCCCAGGGGAACCAGCAGTTGGAACTGAGTGTCTTTTCTTGCAAGAAAGCAGATGCTTCTTAATTGGTTGGTGTGTGGGCCAGGTTGGTTTTCTCCTTGCTGTGATGTTCTTCCTGGGACACTAGTCCCCTAGTTGGTGGCAGAGGCCAGAGTGTCCCTTTGCTTCAGCTCTGCAGTTCCGGGCCAGTTTTATAGAGCTGAAAATTCCTAATAAATGACATTTGATGTGTAATGACTAAAATACTTGGAAGTAATAGGCTGATGGAACCAAATGGAATGTGACTGGCAGGCTTCCCAGCTTTAAATTGCTATTGTTTAGCTATTGCATTGCTACATATTTGCTATTTAATCTCACATCTGGATAGTCTTGAACATGCAAGTAGAGCAGCATTAAATAGTTAGAGCCACTATTTTTACATTCCTAGTAATTTGAGAAAAAACCCTTGCCTACAAGCAAGGGTTTTTTGTCTTGCTTTCCTGAACTAGAAAATTCCTTCATTTTGCAAATACTTCCCCCTGCTGGTTGTACTTGTTCTGTATTTAAATCTTTCTGATCCAATCTTCTACCAAATTTTGGATAACGTGCAGGACACGCTCATTAAAAACAATAATACAGTAATAGCTCGGGATAAAAATGCTTCAGGATAAGTATTTTCGGGTTGCGCTCCGCTGCAACCCGGAAGTAACGGAGCACGTTATTTCCGGGTTTCGCCACTCGTGCATGTCCAGACTGTCAAAATGACGTCACACGCATGCGTGGAAGCAGCAACTCGCGCAGTCACATCCTACGTTCTATTCAGGATGTGAACGGGGCTCCGGAACAGATCCCGTTCGCATCCCAAGGTACCACTGTATTCTAAAATTATATACAACATAAAATAATAAGCTGGGTTTAAGAGCATGTGATTTGCCTTCGTCCATTCATCCACACAGATTTTTGTGTGAATAAGAGCCACCTGCAACAATGTCACTCAAAAAACTAGGTGTCACAGTTCCAGCTAGTTGCACTCCTTAAGACTTGCAATTCAAGTACAGACAAACATTTTTATATCTCTTGTGTAGTTTGAGCATTTGTGGCAAGCACTAGACATTACTTTATTGCAGTTCTCCAAAACGTTCTGTAGTCTCTGTCCTGCTAGTGAACACAACTATGACATTGCAGTTGATTTATGCACTGAGACTGCCTATCTCCTACTTGGACAAAAAACATAGCTTTTGTTGGTAGGAAGCTGCAGAAATTAAAATGCTACTTGTTGACATCCCACTTTCATCAAGGAACTGCTTGTATTAACAACCTGAAAGCAGTGCAGTCCCATTATCAACTTACCCATAATAATCTTTGTGTAATATTTAGAAACTTCTAGAGCGAACCCGTGCAAGGAGGGAAAATTTGCAGAAGAAGATGGCTGGGCGGCCCACAGCAGGAGTGCGGCCTACAACACAAACAAAAAGGAGCAGAGAACCTTTATCAGAAGCTGGTAACCAACCGCTTCAGCCTAGCGAAGAAGGTATTTTTCACTTGCATGAGATCGTGTGTGATTATACTCAGGCGTACAGGGTTTTGTGTGGGCAAACTTGTAAAGTTACTTAGTTGTCTTGCTTCTCACTTAGTAGCTAAATGACATTGATATTTAGTAATGATAAACATTATGAAGTAATATCAAAGTGCATTTTAGTTAATTATGGGGCTGCATTCTGGAACTAAAGTGTAACAAATACCATGTAAATAAAAATACTATGTAGATTAATGCTGAACTATATCAGGCATTTTATAAACAAAACTGTCACATGTTTATTTCATTTGTATCATAGTATTTATATATTACTTAATACAGTATTCAGAATTTCTAAGCAGTGTTCAGACAGTTTCACTCATTAAATCATTTTTAAAGCAAGGTAAAGGAGGAGGACACAGTAATAACTGGAAATTGTCTAAGGAGGGGAATCAAAGGAGGGTGAACTTTTGTTCTTGTCTGATAGTTTAAAATTTATTCTTAACTGACTGTTGTATTTACTGCCATTGTAGCTTTAGCCTAAAAGCCAACCCAACTGATCCGCTTTCTCCCCCACAACAGCTACAGCAAAGGCGAGTACAAAGCCATCACCATCCAAAAGACGTTGTTCGGACAATGTGGATGTTCCACTTTCTAATTCAGAGAATAGGTATCCAATTAACTCTTCTTCAATGGACCATGCTGCTTCTGAAGTGGCTCCAACCTCTCAGATTATTGCCCCGTCCATTGAGATTGAAGAACAGGATGCGAAATCTGAGCAAACTCCTGTTGCTTCAGTTAAAACACGCATGCAAAAGCTGGCTGAACAACGACGCTGCTGGGACAACGGTATGTCTGTATTGTGCATGATATGTAAAGCTTAAAAAAAATCTGCAAAGACGTAAGCAAGGGAAAGTTCAGTATGTCTTCATGCCATTATGGTGTTTAAAAAGAGATACCTGATTGCAGGCATCCATACATCTAAATTTCATATGTGTAAAATGTTTTCCTTGGGTGGAGGAAGAAGTTGTTTTCTGGTTCAAGCTAGTTTGGCTTACCTGCCCATAAGTAGCTATACTAGTCACATACCATGAATCAGTGACTTGAAAGGAAAAGGAGCTGTCATTCCCAACTCATAAAAAAAAAATTCTGATCGCCTCAAGGCGATTCTTACTTGATGCAGACAACTGTGAAAGTTTATCCCATACTTTTAGCACCGGTTAATCCTTGGTCGTTACACAAACTTGCACTATGTCTATTGTATTCAGTTTCATGGGATCCTCTGGTACATAGGTCAACTATGAAGTGTGAGTTTTCTCATGGTTCAACATTTTTGTCTTCCTTTTTGGGAGGGCAAGAAAAACAAAGTAGCCTTTCTCCCCTGTGGGTTCTTGTAATATTCCACAAGTGATGGCTATAGATATGTTTAGAAGTAGTTGGGCAAGCTGGCTTGCTTCAGAACATTTTTTATCTCATTTGGTATTTTTTTTAGTAAGAATTGCTTTAATAGTCGTGTGTCATATAGTTCCATAACTCTGCTTTTCTGTATTCTTAATTTTCAGATGTGTCTGAAAGTTCTTGTATTTCTCCTATTGAATCAAACAAATGCGTCATTTCCCCACCCAAACAACTTCCCCTTACAACTGATACCCCAATAGGTCGAAGAGGCCGTTTAGCTAACCTTGCTGCTACAATTGGCTCCTGGGAAAATGACCTAAGTCATCCATCTGCAAGGCAAAACAATACACAAGAACAGCCTGGTACGGCTTGTTTATCCAAATTGTCCACTACTAGTGGAGCATCTGCTAGAATCAATAGCGACAGTGTGAAGCAGGATGCTGCATCCTGTTTGCAAAGGGCTGTTGAGCCATCTGTGAATAAGTCGGCAAACTCTGAGATATTGGTAAGTGATCATATTTAATCTGATGTTTATTTCTATCAGACAGTGGAGAGGCTGACAATATGAAGATGTAGCCTTGCAACCCTTCCTAGAGAACTGGCCCCATTGAAAGCAGTTTACTTTAGGAGTTGGCATATTTAAGATGGTGCTATAGAAGTGGCAGTTTCAGGAAAGGAAATACGAGTTTGTAGAGTGCAATCCTTAACAGACATCAAAATGTAGCAAAATCCTAATCTGAGTCAGGCTTTGGGGAATTTGCGAACAATTGTAACATGTTTAAAAGATAAACTAGGCTGAAAAGTCTAGTGTCAATTATAAAATCATATCTAAGCATACTTCACCAGGTAGTTACTTATTGAGATCCTCTTGTAAATGGCAAGTATTAAGGAATGCACATAAAGATAGTACAGAGACGATGTAAAGTTCTGATCCCTGTTGCAAATGGCTGTTTTAGCTGTGACAGTGAAAACAGCAGTGGAGGAGATGGAAGCATTTGTTTAGCTATCCTAGTAGAATAATTCAGAGCAGCTACTCCACAATTGCTAGTGCTGCATCTGGGAAATCCATTGGCAACATTAAAAAATTAGGTGGATAATAATCTTTGCTGTCTTTCTGAGCTGAGAGTGACAACTAACTGTTCTCTCTAATCCCCTTTCAGGGAACTAATAATTCCATAGCAAAATCTTCAGGAACAACTAGCAACCATTCTAAGGAGACTGAGGTACCAAAACAACTGCTGCAGGAAAAGGCCAACCTTAAACCATCATTGAAATCTGCATTATCTCAGCCACTTTCTGCCAAAGAGGAGCGACTCAAGGGAACACATGTACAATTTGATTCTAAGGATAAACCAGCCACACCAGGTGAAGGGTTGCACCATTATTTAAAGCAACATATGCTGTAGAGATTTTAACCAGAATTTTGTATAGAAAATGATTTCTGCAATTAGCTGACGTAAGTGATATGGCCATGTCGGAGTGAAATTTGAATGGTTTAAGCATAGCTGGAATATACTGTGTGCAAAGTTTTAGCTAAGTCATGAGAAAAAATATATCTTAAGGTTTTTTGTAATTTCATGCTTAAAATGTTTATAAGTTGTATTAAGGAACTGCAAAAATGAGCTTTAAATAAACAGATTCTCTGTCTGCATATATGGTATTTGGTAGTGAGTAACGTTTCGTGTAGTTCTACACATGAATTGATGTCAACTTAAGAGATGACTTGTTGAAATCCACTCAAATGTATTGGTACCATGTAGCCTCCATGCTACTGTGTCAGACCCCTTAATTTTTCTCCCTCCACCTATTCTGATCTAGTGCATGTTTATTTAGAAGCAATTCCTGGTGTGTTGATTTGAACATACTTTGGGGTAATGCCTTTTGATTTGGGATTGCTTAAATTCTTTTATTTTACTGTGATGGAAGACCTCTTTTTCATAAGAATTAAGACTTATTTAAAAGGTTCCATTTTTTTATTGGAGACAAAGAATAATCTGAGCATTATTCAAAACTAGTTTCACACAGTTACATCAGCCTGTGCAATTAGGTTTCTGCCAAGATAAAAGAGTGTCTAGATTCTGCATGGTGGTATTTGATATTGGGCTGCAGCTTTTAAGAAAATTTTGTGCATTTCCAGATGATAAAAGTTTTTAAAATGTTAAGCAGCTTAGTATTTTCTACAATAAATCTGCTTTCTCACTTGGCCTTCTGATCTAAATTGGATGAAACTAACTCTTGTTGAACCATGGGTGACAGCTTGAAAGCACTTCTGTTAACGTTTTGGAAAGCTCATCTGTTAGGGATTCAAGAGACCTAGATTGAGAAGTTGTGTACCTTACCTCAGTTGCAAAATTAGGGTCTTTTGTATTAAAAGTTTTCGGAATGGATAGAAAGGGCTGTAGACAACCCTAGTCCCACTCAGAGTAGACCCATTAAAAATAATGGACATGATTAACTTCAGACCATTAATTTCAGTGGGGTTATGAGTGCAACTTAGTTGGATACCTCTGCAGAATGATGCTTATATGAATAATTATAGCTTTTTGAGAAGTACTAATGCTTAACTGCCCCAATTCTCATCAGAACATGTTCAGATGCGGAATCTAGTATAGTTGTATAACTATGTGTATGAAGAAGAAAAGAATAATGCACTTCAGTGTTACTTCTAAATAATGAAGAACCTAACTTGTTGATGAAAAAAAAATCCATTGTTCTTCTAGGAGGATCAGGGATTAAGCCTTTTCTGGAACGTTTTGGAGAGCATTGCCAGGAGCGTAGTACACAAAGTCCTGTTATCACTGGAGGACACAGGACTCCCATTATCACTCCAAATACAAAGACAATCCAAGAAAGACTCTTCAGACAGAATGAAGTATCCTCTACGGCTAGTTTAGCACAGCAGCTCAAACAGGTATGAATTTCTACTTGTCTGTAAGAACATGGAATGATTAGACTTGAATATTAGACATCTGTCGGAGATATAGTGCATAAGCTGAGACTGCATCCACTTTTGTCTTGAATGTTTTCAGGAACGTGAAAAAGAACTTGCATGCATCAGAGGCCGCTTTGACAGGGGCAACTTGTGGAGCGCTGAAAGAAAAGAGAACTCCAAGAAAAAACCCCTAGAAACAAAATCGGTAACATATTGAAATTTGTTGTATGGGAACCTGTAAGAATGCTTTAGGTTATTTATTATTAAATTTCTTTCTAAATCACTATTCATCGAAAGATCAAAAATATACAGTAAAAATCCCCCGAAATATTGAACATAATAACGGGTAATATTGAATACAACTAAACTAACTGGACACCAGTTGAATATACCCTGATGACTTGACTTAAAGGCCTGAATTATCTTACTTTTCTAGGAGAGTTTGGTTCAGGTTAACTCAAAGCACCTTCCCAGTTCTGATGACAACTCACAGTTAGCCGAAGAAAAGGCTGTAGAGATAGCCGTAGAAGGCATAACTTCTGGTAAGAATGCTCCATGATAAAACTACTCCATGGTAAAATTATCTAAACGTGAAAGAATAAGTCTAAAAAATGACTAGTAAATTGTTTGATAGAAGACTAATTTATGTTTCAAGGTGCCAATAACTTCCCTTATGGCGGGTGGGAGCGTATGGCACGCCATATGTTGTTGGACTCCATTTGCCTCTGTCAGATTACAGGAGTCATTGTTCAGCATTACCTGGACAGCTGCAACTTTTCCACTACTTCTGTAAATGCCATGTGAGTCGTACATTTGCCCCCATCCATCCTCTCCCCGGGTAGAAAATAACGCCTGGCCTGGGTGATTGGATAATTGTGATTTCAATCCCTCGGACTTGGCACTTTCCAAATTAAGTATGAAAATGACATATGGGCAGGTTGGGAAGGGCGTGTGTGTTCACTATATTGTCTATTATCTCCAATATTTATATGAATTACTAAGAATCGTAAGGCGTGCCACTTAGAACTTTAGATAGAAATGTCAGATTAATAGGACTACTACATATTGCTGCCTGAGAAGCGAGATTTCTCATCAGCAAGTAGATGCTGGGTGTCTCAAAGTCTAGCCTAGTACAAGTCCATTGTAAAATGGCCTAACATAGATTAGTTATGAACTTTATTTAATAAGTGCTTGCTCTACTTAAGTAACTTATTCCTTGGAACTTACAGGCGCTTCAGAACATGAAAAGACAAAAGAGCTCAGTCCCTTGAAAATCTTTTCACCACAGACTCCTGTAAAAACACTTTCCAACTCAAACCTTGAGCAACTTCCGGAGGAACAGAAAGGTTTGTATTTCCTAATTCTTTCTACTAAATTGGTCTAGTTATCTAGGCTTTGTGCCTCAAAGGTTGTCTGGCTTAGCCCTAAACCACTGGTGGTCTTTAACATGCAGCTTGGCTCCTTGATAGTGATTGGAAAATATTACATGGTGACAATGCATGTCTGGAAAACTGCCTTGGTCAGACCACACCTGGAGTTCTGCATCCAGTTCTGGGTACTGCAATTTAAGAATGAGTTTGAGCTGGAAGGTGTGCAGAGAAGGGACAAGGATGATCAAGGGTCTGGAAACCAAGCCTTATGAGGAGCAGTTGAGGGAGTTATGTGTAGCCTGGAAAAGAGACTGAGAGGAGATATAAGGGCTTTAAGGGCTGTCTTATGCAACAGAGCAAGCTTGTTTTTTCCTTCCCTGAAGGGTAGACTCAAACCAATGGATTCAAGTTATAAGAAAGGAGATTCTGACTAAACATCAGCAATAAACTTCTGACAGTAAGCACTGTTTGACAGTGGAACAGACTCCCAGGAGAGGTGGTGGACCTTCCTTTTTAGGCAGAGGATGGATGATCATCTGTTCTGAATTCTTGAGCTGCAGTTCCTGCATTGCAGAGGCTTGGACTAGATGACCCTTGGGGTCCCTAATATCTCTACAATTCTATAAGTTTATATCATACCCTTCTTGAGTCACTAGACCTGTTTTTAGTATTTGTATGAAGAAAGGCACTAACACCTTATCAAAGAAGGAAAGTTGGGGGAAAGACTGTTGGCATTCAGCGTCAGTAGAGGTCCTCCATAATTTTGGAGTGCATTGTCAACAATATGCTGATGACACACACCTCTGCTCCTTTACAAGCCAATAAACTGAAACTTAATCCAGACAAGACAGAGACACAGTTAATGGGTTGTTCTCTTGAACAAACAGATGGGATTTGGCCTGGTCTGAATGGAGTTACAGTTCGTCTTTGGCTATAACTGTTGCTTGAGGGTCAAGTTGCCTCGGTGGCATGGAGTACTGTCCATCAGCTTAGAGTTAGAGGACCAGCTGTGCCTTTTATCTGGACGGGTACAGCCTAACTTCTGTTGTATATACACTGGCAAACTCTAGATTTGATTACTGCAATATGTTACATGTGGGACAATCTCTAAAGATGCTATGGAAAGTTCCTCTGGTGCAGAATTTGACAGTCAAATTGTTGACCTGTGCAGCATGGTCTGAATATATAATGCCAATTCTGGAACAACTGCACTGGTTGCTATTTGAGGCTCAATTCAAAATGCCTGTTTGACGTATAAAGGCTTGTGTAGCTTAGGTATTCCCCAAGGACTCTCTCTCCCCACATGAACACTGACCTGGACCCCGCAGTTGTCATCTGAGGCCCTTCTTTGGTCTGGAGGATGGTGATACAAGAACAATGGTGCCTCGCCATCCTGCTCATGCAATGCTCTCCCCCAGGGAGGCATGCCTGGTGCCACATTTATTTGTAGGAACCTGGCTGAACCTTTCCTCTTTACCCAGGCTTTTGGCCCTTAAGTTGACTTTGTGTGTTTTACTTTCCAGACAAAGAGCTCGAGCCTGAAGCGAATGACGAAATGAATAGTTCACAGGTGATAAGTGACATCTTTGATGAAGTTCTTCAAGAGGATGGGCCTGACATAGAGAAACTTAAAAAAGAGATGAGTATGACCTTGGAAGCTGATTGTGAGGATGAACAGGAGCCGCTGAATATTTCCTCAATGTCCCTCCTAACACCTTTAACAGAGTCTGTTGCTGTTGCAAGTCCAGAGGTAAGAACAGATGCTTAATTTAATGCTGCTATTTGTGTATGTCCAGGTTGTCATAGACTCAAATTCTAGAAAATGAGGAAAACACGCCTTCAAACTTGTAATTCTCAGTTTGCTATTAAAATCCAATTCTCAGCATTATAACGTTGTATTTCTTTGAATTTTAATTACACATAGAATGATCAAAGATCTATGTCTCTTCCAGGTTTTTGCATCCCCGTGTAAATTGGTTGATGAGGCGAGCAATGCAAGTGATGATAGTCCAAAGTCCAACAAGTTTCAAAGAACATCTGTCTGCAGAACTGAATCTGGAAGCAGCATTGGGTCCTTGTCAGAGGAGCGTAATCTGTATAGGTAACCACTTGGCTAAGCATTCTATTCGGCCTCTTAAATTTTAGTACAATGCAGAGAGAGGACTAAAACAGCTAAGCCAAGTGTGGGGAACCTTTTTCAGCCTGAGGGCTACATACGCTTCTGGGAAACCTTATGCAGAGGGCTGGATTCAGATGTCAGTGGTGGGAGATGAAAGAGCCAGCAATTGTACTTGTGGCTTATGGAGAGTCTTGGGAACCGGATAGAGAAGCCCCTGGGCCTGATATTCCCCACGCTTGATTTAAGGCTAATCTAGATTTCTTTCTGGAAAATGGCCTCATGGGAAAAGTAGAAGGGGCAGCACTTTTGCACTTCCTGAAACATTGACTTAGCCATCATTGTGTCTTTGAATAAATCCACATTGCTATAATCTTCCTAAGGGTGGTCCTAAAAGCTGGTTGTGCCTCTATCTCAATTTGGTCAAGATGAGTCAATCTCTGTTGTAAACCCTTTCTTGCCTCTGCACTTTCTTAACTTTATTTGGTCAAATACTTTGCTCTGTATCTTTCTAAAACTGAACTTTTCTTTTGAAGTATTGATGCCTATCGATCACAGCGATTTAAAGAAATAGATCGTCCTTCAATAAAGCAAGTGATCGTTCGTAAAGAAGATGTTTCTTCCAGGCTTGAGGAGAAAAGGAATGGAACGTCTGATCAAATCAACATCAAACGCAAATTACAGGTGCTTAGAATGCTGCCTTCCAATCCTAGAAAACTGATTATTCATTCTATCCATTTAATTTTTCCTACAAGGATTATAAACTGCCAACATACACATTTTAGGAGTAAAAATGAAGTTACCTGGGGCCACTAGCAGTTTCGATTTCAGCATTGTTTTTGAATGCCAGGTTAGAATTAACTATGGCTAATAGTCCATGGTTGAGAGAATTTACTCATAAGGAGGAGCTGTATAATCCTGCAGTCCAATCCTGTAACTGGATAACATGAGCAGAGCTATGTCTGCACCAGCCTAAATTGCTGATGAGAAACTTCAGGGTGGATGTATTTCCAAAGAAACTGAAGGAAGTGTGACAAAATAATGGTTTGAGGTTTTACTAAGTCTACTTATCTGACTACATGTTTAGGAGCTGAATAATGAAATCAATCTGCAACAAACAGTAATACATCAAGCCAGCCAAGCTCTAAACTGTTGTATTGATGAGGAACATGGGAAGGGATCACAAGAAGAAGCAGAAGCTGAGAGACTACTTCTCATTGCAAGTATGGTGGTTGTTTAAAGATGGCTTTCTATGTAAATAACATAACAGGCTTTATTGCCCAAAAGATCACACTAGAGTGTATTAAGCATACTGTATTCTTTTTTTACTCAAAGTGATTCTTCAGCAATAAGCTACCTCATCTAAATTTTCCATAAATAAAAGATTTGAAGAAAGTGTTAAAGCAGTGTCCAATTGAGCTATGAAATTTTCTGCCATCCTGTGGTGATGGCTTTAAGAACATCCTAAAACTTTATGAAGGCTGGTTCTGTGAATGAATGTTGGCTTGCCAAAGCCTCCTTTTACCTCTGAATGGCATCTGCTAAAAGCAAACCCTTAAGGCCATCATTTTTCTTATATCTAGCTGACTTCTGTTCGAAATGAGTTCATTAGGTGGAGGTTGGTTTTGATCCAACATTGGGATTCAGTTTTAAACATTTTGTGGGATGTGCCTGTGACTTGAAAACAACCTGTAATTGTTTATGAAACATATACATAACTACTTTATTTTTTTTGTTTGTACAGCTGAAAAAAGAACAGCATTATTGGAAGAGCTAAACAAACTAAAAAATGAAGGATCTCAAAGCAAGAAGATTAAAGCTGATTCAATGCCTAGTGGAGTTTCTCCATCCAGGGGCTCTGTCACTCTGTCAGAAATGCGCCTACCTCTAAAAGCAGACTTTGTATGCAGCACTGTCCAGAAATCAGGTAATTCCATTTGCTGTGCTTGTGTGGTTGGAATTATGGTTTAGTGTAGCAGCTGATACAGAGACTGACCTATAAGTCAGGAAGTCTCTGGCTTGCAGGTCACATCTTCCATGAGTTCACTAATTGCTCTTGGGAAAGTCTCTCAAGTCCATCTTAATTTGAACTGGAATTTTAGAGCAGAGTTACCTTTCCTTACAGCATTCTGTGTTTGCAGTACTCCTTTTTCTTAAGGTGTAGCAACATTTCTTTCATCCACCCCAAATCTCCTAGCTGAATGTTCTCCAAATTAATTCTGTTGCATTCCATTCTCCGGTGATCGGCAGTTTACGTCCCAATAATCAACTTCATACCTCCTCTTTTTCCGCCACCATTTTCCTCTTGCTTTCCTTCTCCTTCCATATTTAGATCGCTTTCCCCACATTCCTGAAGCCATCGTACACTTTAACCACTGTCTTTAAGCAACTTAAGCTACTGTTTTTAATGCTCAAGATACCAGCTACTACTGTGGCCTTATATCTGATGCCTTCATCCTTTGCTGCTGCTGCTGCTGCTGCTGCTAGATTGGTCATGTGAAGGCAGTTGAAGGCAGCAGCAGCAGCAATAGTAGTGAAGACAGGCAGTAGCAGAAGAAGCCAATTGTTGCTGCAGAAGTGCTTTAATGAGTTAGAAGTACTAATAATTGAAACAACAGTTTTTGAAGAAGAAGAAGAGTTTGGATTTGATATCCCACTTTATCACTACCCTAAGGAGTCTCAAAGCGGCTCACATTCTCCTTTCCCTTCCTCCCCCACAACAAACACTCTGTGAGGTGAGTAGGGCTGAGAGACTTCAAAGAAGTGTGACTGGCCCAAGGTCACCCAGCAGCTGCATGTGGAGGAGCGGGGAATCGAACCCGGTTCACCAGATTGCAAGACTACCACTCTTAACCACTACACCACGCTGGTTGACTACTTCCCAACACTGTGAATATAGTGAAATTAAGGAGCACCTGGAAAATGCTAGGAAAATAATAATGGTTTTAAAAACAAAAAAACCTACCACTTTGTATATTTGAGTTGGTGTAGGCTGACATACAGTGCAGTCATATATATGTCTCCTTAGAGGTCAGTCCCATTGTGTTCCGTGGACTTACTATGAGTTAATTGGTATAGGATAATTGCAACTTTTGTGATTTTGCCTTGTGTGCAGTTTTGACTAAAATACTTCCAGCTTCTCCCTGAGTTCCATCATTTCACTTGAATAACACACTACATTCCATTTGGAAAATTTGTACAAAATCTTTAAATCACTGTGAAACTTGATCCTCCCATCTTAAATCAACTGTCTTACAAACCATAAAAAATAAACATAGGTGCATTAAACTGTGCAATAAGTTGATTGGAGGCAAAAATGCTGAACCACTTTGTTCTTTAATCCTTTGTGTTAGCTGCTTTTGTAAAACAGATTAAGAGAGACTGCTTAAACTATTCACAGAAACAGCAAACTACTACTACGTAATAATGTTAAAAGCAGGAGCAGAAAACATGGTTGCTACACCGTTAGCAAGTACTGCAAGTTCCCTGAATGGTGGAGATGCTCTTACTTTCACTACTACTTTTACGCTGTAAGTACTTGTTTAGCTACTTAATTTTATTCTTCTTTATAACAATGTTATATGCTAACCATTTGTGCCCTCCAAAGCTGTTGACAATCACAACGAAGCGTTAAGAACAAAGCTTAGGTTAAAAACACACCAGCAGCTTCAAAAAATAAAGTTCTGGAGATCCAAAAGCACATTTAAGGAAAACTTTATTTCTCCAAAAAGAATGGATGTTGCTCTCTCTCACTCCCACCTCAACCCAGTCTTCCTCTTTTCAGATACTGGGAAAAGGTAGATTAGTTGCAGTCATTTTAATTAGGATGGCACATAAGAAAATAGTGAGTGCTTGCCTGTCTTTCCCACACCTCAACCTGCAGGACTGCTGTCTCTGGTGCCCTTGCACTCCAAAATACACTGCTTTGTTCTAGCTGGAGAAAAATAGCTCGATATTTGTGCACCTGCTTACTTGTCTGCTATACAGCTGTCTTTGATATCTGGCTGCTAGTTTGGGAGTGGTTCCTACTTGCCTAAAGTAAAATGGCAGGGGTCTCAAGCCCACTTTTGACAAACACTATTGATTTTGAACACTTATTAAGTTTTCCGCAGGAGTTTGAGAGAAAAGAATTAATCCCATATGCTTCAGAAGTCTGAAGTTAACCTTGGTTGGGGAATGCTTGAGAGCAAGAGAGCAGCAGAGCTGTGAATACAGCAGTAAAAGCTACCCTAAGATGGCCTTCCAAAATCTTACAGGCTTACACAAGGTCCTGATGTTCCATAAGACAATCAGGAAAAGACATACTTGTCAAGCTGTTTGCCTGGGAGCCCTGGACTGCCACAGGTTGCCCTCTGCTTTTTGCAGCCCTTAGACAGGCATAGATACAGTAGGAGCTACCACAGCTTCTGTTGCGATTTATTTGATTTGTAAAACGTGACTTGGAAAACTGTATTAGACTTAGGAATTGAATTTAACCCTTTCTTCCATTTTTTTTAAAGGCAAGATGTGGCCAGTGACTTTGAGATAAAGGTTGAAGTTTATAGCTTGGTATGTATCTCTCACCTTTTGATGGGCATCTATTTTGAGAGAACACTTGGGGGTGCAATAGACTCTTAACATCTCTCTTTCATTTATTAGGTACAGAAGAAAGAATCCACAGGTGTTGATAAAAGGAAAAAATCAGCTAAGTCAAAGGTAAAGGGAATAATTGAATAAATTGGTGATGCTAATCTGTGCTAAAGTACTTTAATACAGAGGGAAGAACACTTTCCCAAATCAATATGACACAATATCCTTTTAAAACAAAAATGTTGTTCTTTAAGCATATTAAGATTATAGTCAAATTTACTACTCTCTGCCTTTGTGAACTGATGGCAGAATAAATCTTGAAGTGCTTCAGCTGAATAACTTAAGTTCAGTCATCTTGCACTGCATAATGTCGGTTCTAAAATTTTACTGCCTGTGAATATTTTCCATAATTGCATCTAGTACATGGTTTTTTCCTCTCTTTTTTTTGCTTCTTTGATGCCCTGTTGTCACTTGTCTGGGGAAGTCATTCAGATTGTAATTCAGTGCCGTATACTGCAGCCATGTTGGCTGGTGACAGGGTTGTTTAAAAATGGAAAGAATGTGGCCTGTTCATAATCATGTGACAGGAACACGACAAATTTTGTGAATGATTGAAGTAGTATAGAGTGCTTTAAGCAAATTGGAACATCTTTCTTGTTCCTTTTGTGGAGTTGCTCTCAGAATCCTTATGATAGCAACTCCACCCCGCAGTTGGTAGTAGAAAGACCCTGTGGTGGGAGGGACAATCCAGCAGACTCTGAGGTGGTTTTCGCCTGCCCGCCTCTCCTGTAATCTTTCCCGCGTAACAGAATGGTAGTTCACTCTGTTGGAGTGGGGAAGAAAAGTTCACCCAGAGCTGGACCTGATTTCTTCAATATGCGCTGCTTGCACTTCTAAAAATGTATTCCCTGAGAAATTAATAACCTGAAGGTTCCAAACAAATGCCGGCCCCAGTTGTGATGTGTATGCAGATGGACTCTATGAAGTATGTATTTCTATACAGCACTGTCGTGTGTGTGTTTGGAAATACATCTGTTTTGGATGCTAACTGCTGACAAACCTAGCTAATTTGTTAATTTGTTAACCTCACTTTAAAACCTAGATGCTCTGCTGTTGTGAGGTCTTTAACAGCCCTGTACAGAATATAACATTTAGAGTGCATTTGTCTCTTCTCTAATCTCTTAGGCTATTACTCCAAAGAGATTACTGACATCTATTACTGCCGTAAGTATTAATATTTGAATGATTTAAAACTCACACACAAACATACTTACCTGTGACCAAGGCTTTAATTTCTAGCAAGATAATATCATGCTAAAGATCATAGTTACTTGCTTTTACCATACCTGTTCCATAAACGATCAGTAACTTTCAGCCTTTCAGGTGCAACCCCCCATCAAGTGCACTGTCTAAAATGTTCTTTTAACAACCTGTTTCCATGTGTTTCTTTCTCTTTTTTGACAGAAGAGCAACCTTACGCCAGGTAAAATTCATTGTTTTTATTGCTTTATTGTCCCATTTGCCGTGAATTGTTTTATGTACACTACTAAAAGCAAACAATTAAGCAAGTGTATATAAATGTACTAAATAAGTAAAAGTAAGCAAAATATATTTATAATAAGTAAATAAAAGTTTTGTCTGTAGATGGCGCTTTTGTATGTTGCCACAGATGCCAACTTAAAGGCTGCTGCTCCTGTTAGAGAGGAGAGGAAATACCTCTTCTAAGAGGGTGCTGGCCATCTACAGCTTTTATTGCTTACAAATATTTGGCAACATTTAAAAAATAAAATATAAGGGATTCCTTCTTAGTTGAGAGAGAGGTTTTTAATTGGTTAGAATCTTTCTTTTCTTTACAGGTATGTTTAAATTTGGGACGCGGGTGGCGCTGTGGGTAAAACCTCAGCGCCTAGGACTTGCCGATCGCATGGTCGGCGGTTCGAATCCCCGCGGCGGGGTGCGCTCCCATTGCTCAGTCCCAGCGCCTGCCAACCTAGCAGTTTGAAAGCACCCCCGGGTGCAAGTAGATAAATAGGTACCGCTGTATAGCGGGAAGGTAAACGGCGTTTCCGTGTGCTGCTCTGGTGCCGGTTCGCCGGAGCAGCTTCGTCACGCTGGCCACGTGTCTGCGGACAGCGCTGGCTCCCGGCCTCTAGAGTGAGATGAGTGCACAACCCTAGAGTCTGTCAAGACTGGCCCGTACGGTCAGGGGTACCTTTACCTTTTTTATGTTTAAATTTAAGGTATACTTATTTTTTTCTTTACAGTCATGGCAAGTCCAGGTGGACCCAATGCTGTGCGCACAAGTAACTTTGTTCTTGTTGGTTCACACACAATTTCCCTATCTTCAGTTGGGAGTACCAGATTCTTGCTGGACAAGGTAATCAACATTGATTCGTTTCTTCAATATATTTTAGTATGTAGGTTTAGCTTAGTGCCTCCCTGCTTTGCCACCCGACTTTCTTGCCCTTGTAGGCAACTGACTGTAAATCTCTATGCTTGTATCCATGCATGAAAATACTCAACATGTACATGATTGCTTTATTACTTAAATGGCTGTGCTGTAAAGTAAGTAATAGTCTTTGCTGGGACCTAAAATGGCTCCAAAATAGTTGTCCATTTAGGAGACAGTATCCTGAGGATGGGAGGGGTGGAATTCTTTATCATTGATTCCTAATGGTATTTAAAACAGAGGCTTCTGGAAAAGGCAAGTCAATGCTTATATAGTTGCCATTCCTCTGCCTGAGGAGATTAAAATGTTAATAGCTTAAGAATGTTGATCTATTGCTGCTTTTCTTAAAATTGGAGGGGGGGGCGGTCTTGAAGCCTAATGCAGGGATTACTGGGCTTTCTAAAGATTAACTGTAGGTCTTAGAAATTATTTAAGATTTCTTGGCCATTCCTGAGCAGTTTGTTTTTGTAATAATGGAGGTGCTTAGTAGTTGGAAATGCAAATGCACAACTTAACCACACTAGCTGTCCTGATGGTTCTCATTCACACTAATATTAGTACAGGGGTACCTCAGTTTACGAACTTAATCTGTTCCGGAAGTCCGTTCTGAAACCGAAACCGTTCTTAAACCGAGGTGCGCTTTTCCTAATGAGGCCTCCCGCCGCCGGTGCCCTTCCACCGTTCAGCCTCTGTTCTTAGACCGAGGTAAAGTTCGCAAACCGGGACAGTACTTCCGGTTTTGTGGAGTTCATAAACCGAATAATTTGTAAAAAGGGCTGTTCTTAAACCGATGTACCACTGTACTAGGAGCTTGAACTGGGAAACTAAATTTCACATTTGATATATATGCTATGAAGGAGGAGCTTCACTTGTAAGCATGTGTGTGTTTCAGCTCTTCCTTGGCTGTCCAGTACATTGAACCATTTCTGCAACTTGCTTTATTTCTTTTAGTAGGAAACTGACCAGCAGTTTAGGTTGGGTATGTCACTCTGAAGTTCAGCTTAAAAACTGAAACAGAATCTTGCAAAGCACATAAATGGTGTTATGCTGCTGTTTTTATCTTTTCCATTTTGTTTTGCTTTTAGTTGCATTCAGCGTTGCTCATTTCCTTTTTCCTAGATAAATTATGGAATTAAAGAAAAAGAGCTGTTGGGTTCTTTGTTCCAGGATAAGGTTGCTATGTTTTCTTCCAAAACAGTTCCCAGTGCATGCTGCTTATGTCATCACTAAACTTTGCTCATTTCTATACTGACACGCTGCTTTAAGGACCACGTTAAGATTCTCAGAACTGGAGATTTGGTGAATGAAAGTTACTTTTAGGAAGAATGTCAGGTGGGGTTTTGTGTGTCAAGCAAATCTCTGGGACCCTGACTTTTGAACACACTATCCTGTGTGTATAAATTTCCTTGGCTATGTAAATAGCGGCCAGTTTCATGAAAAACTTGTTTTGCTGAGAGATGTTCTCATTTTTCAGCATTGTATGTATCCCTTCTGGCTTGAAGCTCTGGTTTGGCTTTCCCTCTCCCTTAATCAGAAGCTAAAAACGGGACACTGTAAAATTTGCGAAATTTAGCTTACTCGTCTTGTTAACTCACCTTTCTGAAATTTGGGCAGTACAATGCTAACCTTTCTAGTTTCTACTAAGGTAAGAGTAAATTGCAGTATTACCAGGTTCTGTTCATTTTACTTTAAAGAGCTGGTGTTAGAAGTATGGCTGGTAGCTTGGGAGGCATTAAAAATATATCTAAGTTGTCAAAACGAGAATGTCCTAGATAGCAGGTGCAGAATCTCCCAATAAATTACTTTTGTATGTATCACTTTGGCACAAGCTTTTTTGGCTTTTGCTACAAATGATGGCTGCAGTCCATTATTACCTTCAGTGCACTTGTGCAGGTACTACTTGTTCATTGTCCTTGTACCAAGGGGATCTTATATATATGCACTCTAACTCATCATGGAAAAGCAAGGAAAACCTGTGTGATACAGGGTTTGAGACGGCATGCTCAGCTGTAGCATTATATTCCAGTTAATTTCTTAATGATAACTGTTGAAATTCTGTGTAGTTCTTATTTTACCAAGATTTATTGGCTGAATTCTGCACTTCGTTTTGGGGAAAATGTAAGTGTAAAAAAAAAAAATCTACTCATGTTAAACTACTGAAGCTGAAATAAAAGGAAAATATTGATATGCAAGCCTGTAAGGATTTGGCCCACCCTTTATACAGTGGTACTCTGGATGTGAATGGGATCCATTCTGGAGCCCCGTTCGCATCCTGAAGCGAACGCAATCCACATCTGCGTGATACGCTGCTTCCACGCATGCGTGTGACATCATTTTGAGCGTCTGCTCATGCACGAGTGGCGAAACCCAGAAGCAACGTGCTCTGTTGCTTCCGGGTTGCCGCGGAGGGCAACCCGAAAAAGCTCAACCTGAAGCTACTTCAACCCGAGGTATGACTGTACTAGAAGAACTTTCTTTGTTGGTGTTGGTGACATCACAATTAAAAAGAGGAACATTTAAGTAGGTGTGCAAACCATATTGCATTTTAGTTGCGTATAGAACAATTTGTCACTTACTTGCTTTCTGAAGCGATTAGCCTCTTGACCACTCTGCGACAATCATTTACCTTTGGTTATATCTACATTTCCTGTTACTACTGCAGAATAATATAGACTGAGGTTACCTACCAGTGGTGGGACGTGGGTGGCGCTGTGGGTTAAACCACAGAGCCTAGGACTTGCCAATCAGAAGGTTGGTGGTTCGAATCCCCGCGACGGGGTGAGCTCCTGTTGCTCGGTCCCTGCTCCTGCCAACCTAGCATGTCAAAGTGGGAAGGTAAACAGTGGGAAGGTAAACGGCGTTTCCGTGCGCTGCTCTGGTTCGCCAGAAGCAGCTTAGTCATGCTGACCACATGACCCAGAAGCTGTACGCCGGCTCCCTCGGCCAGTAAAGCGAGATGAGCGCTGCAAGCCCAGAGTCGGCCACGACTGGACCTAATGGTCAGGGGTCCCTTTACCTTTACCTTTACCTTTACCTTACCTACCAGTACCTACGAAAGTCTGCCAGCTTTTGTTATAAGCAGAAATGAAATTGACATCCGATGCAAATTCCACTGGATATAAACCATCAGTGACTTGTATGATATATAGACTGTGTAAAACATGCCTGGCATGTTATTACAGACTGAAAAAGAGATTCTTCAGTGCTTCATATAAAAGGAAAGAAAAGATGGGGGAAACGGCGTAAATTATTCTGTGCATGAATGCAGATTATTCTAAATGTGTGCTTAAAAGCACACCCATTGGTGTCTTGAATGGCCTGTGCAATAGATTTGGGACTGAAGTAAATTCACTACTGTATTTGTAAAATGTATATAGGAATGCCATATCTGCATCTGGAATTGTAGTGTTCCGAGTACACAGCTACCAAATTGAAGCTCTTGGATCAATTTTAAACCTGGAACTTGTCTTGCTTATCTTTGCTTATACCATACAGTATTTACAGAAGAGTTAAAGTATACTATTAAATTCACTTCTGAAAATGTGCTGATTTATGAGAGCTGAATTTGGAGTTGTCATGTTGCTTCATAAAAGCAACTAACGGGTGCATTGTACTGTTTTGCTATTCATTTGGTTTTTGAATATGTACAAAGTACAGTGGTACCTCTGGATGCGAATGGGATCCGTTCCGGAGCCCTGTTCGCATCCAGAAGCGAACGCACCCCGCCTCCATGCATCTGCGCGGGTCGCGATTCGCCGCTACTGCGCATGCGCGTGACGTCATTTTGACCATCTGCGCATGCACGAGGGGTGAAACCCGGAGGTAACGCGCGCCGTTACTTCTGGGTCGCCACAGCGCACAACCCAAAAATACTTATCCCAAAGCTACTTCAACCAGAGGTATGACTGTATCTACCGAAATTGGCTGTAGTGACATGACCAAACTTTGGAAAGCCTGTTTGGGTCCTTCAAGTGTGCCGTCAGTATTCCTGGGAGAAGTGGACTTCCTGCTTTGTGCTGTCTTTTAAGTCTTGCTGGAGGTGATGGCCTCTGCTTTTGGATGTTACTCGGCTGTACTGGCTATCCAATAATAAGAATACAAAATACCACAACTAACATGAGTGAGGAGGTTTTCTTAAAATAAAAAACAAAAACCCACAGTATGAGTGGGTTTTGTGTTTGGAAAAAACCAGGCTGTAAGCCTTCAAGCTCGCTGGTTGAAGGTCTTTTGCATCTGTGATAAATCATGTATCTATCTTACTTAGAGGCTGGGGAAGAATCCTATATCTGGTGGTACTAGCGTACCTCTGATGAAGCAATGGGCTTCCTGATGTAAGGACCTGGTCTTGGTGAATATTGGGTTATTTCGTCTCAATTTTCTTCCCCTCCCCAATGGCTCTTAGGTGGGATGCCTTAATCCTAACCAGAGTGCATATTGTAGCACACTTTGGATGATCCCAGGAGCATAACTGAATGCAATGTTGCTAAGTCAATCATGCATGTATAAATGGTACAATTGCCTCTGCTGAGGACTACGGTGAAAAATCATGTGTGTGAAATATTCTGCTTACTTTAAAGAAAGCCAAAAACAGTACTGCTAAACTTGGTAGAATAAATCAACATTCTACTTACTGAACCATGTGTATTTTAACAACCATGTCAAGCCTTGTGCTGGCAATGTTTTCCCATCTTACCCCCTGACTTTCTCTAGCTTGGTGGCAATTCTAGGGAGCCTTGCTTCTGGTTTTCTTCAGCCTCTGACCATTACCAGTAAATGGCCAGAGACAACTTCCTCTTCTCAAAAGCTTCTGGAATCTAAGCATTCAAACTTTCAGCTGAAATATTTGTGAAGAAGGTTGTGCTATATCTGAGATTAATGATGCTCACAAGTGAATGTGTTTTTTGTCTTCATGTAGATATGGCTTGTTAAAGAGAAATACAATTCTGAGAATCTTCCATCTATTTATTTTCCAGGTTCCTTTTTTGTCTCCCCTGGAAGGTCATATTCATCTGAAAATTAAATGTCAAATAGATTCTTGTGTGGAAGAGAGAGGTTTTTTGGTAAGTTATCAGTGAATGCAAGTATAGATCTATATCACATGCACACACTGTTGGTGGCAAGATGAAAAAAATAGGTATATAAAATGAGAATTCCTGCATGCCAAGGTTAAGGTTTGGGGCAAGTACTCTTTGGCGAGAGAACCCCAGCAGAGATAGAAAATTATAAAATATGCAGCAAAGAAAGGGTGGAAATATAGGTTGTTAGACCTGTAAAATATATACCCTTGTGAATTCCAAAACTTCCCTCTTCACCCAGCATAGAAAAAGACCACGTTTGGTTTACTTACAAACTCTTTAAAGGTCAGGTTCATGAGCTCTTTCCCCATACATCAGTCAGAAAAGCTGCACAGGCAGTAAAACATGACTTACTTGCAAAGTGGTGAACGTTCCTAAACTATTGGTATAGAAACTCGAGAGGCTTGTGAGAGCTATTCACATGCTAAATCCATCAGGTAAACTGAAGGGGAATAAAAGCTTGATTACCTAGTCTATCCCAAGGTGAGCTAAACATGGCAGGATAACTTACTGTATGTAGACTTAAGCATGCTGGTTAGATGAGGCTCATTATCCCAGACACACACAAACTCTTGTCAAGCTGATCCTTATCTGGAGTGAAATTCTAGAATTGTCCTTAGAAGTTTATCCTGATATACAGGGTTTATCAAAGCTTATGTACATGGCAAACCATTCTGTAAGCCTTGTGTGGCTCTTTAGGTTCTGGCTTAACACAGCAGGGCTAGACTTATTTCAAAGGTCCTTTAAAAGCAGTTATTAATATGATCATGACTGTTAATCCACAATTATTAGTTTAGCTGACCTGTTATTGCTGGATCCAGCAGATGGCACCATGAGCTATATAAAACCACTGACGATCCCAAGATAGGAATATCTGTGTATGTTAGAATTGTGCTGCATTGATTACATCTTAAGAAAGACACTATCTGAAGGATGCAGTAAAGTCTTTAGACGTGCCACAGGAAAATAACATAAATTTTAGAAGTGTGTATTGTGATTTTATGGTACCTTTTATCAGTTTATGGGACGCGGATAGCGCTGTGGGTTAAACCACAGAGCCTAGGACTTGCTGATCAGAAGGTTGGCGGTTTGAATCCTTGTGACGGGGTGAGCTCCCGTTGCTTGGTCCCTGCTCCTGCCAACCTAGCAGTTCGAAAGCATGTCCAAGTGCAAGTAGATAAATAGGTACCGCTCCAGCGGGAAGGTAAACGGTGTTTCCGTGCACTGCTCTGGTTCGCCAGAAGCGGCTTAGTCCTGCTGGGCACATGACCAGGAAGCTGTACGCCGGCTCCCTCGGCCATTAAAGCGAGATGAGCGCTGCAACCCCAGAGTCGGCCACGACTGGACCTAATGGTCAGGGGTCCCTTTACCTTTACCTTTTTATCAGTTTATTTAAAAAAGCAGGATGGAGACTCCAGATATTCGCAGGCGTGGAGTGCTGGCTGCTTCAAGGCCCATTTATGAGAGTTGGGAGAGTGGGAGTGGGCATACTTGCTGAGATATATATGGGTGAGCAGAGAAAACTGGCAACAGGAGCTGCAGTGTTTTCAG
The DNA here is from genome assembly GCF_964252035.2 of Podarcis erhardii. Lineage (NCBI taxonomy): Eukaryota > Metazoa > Chordata > Lepidosauria > Squamata > Lacertidae > Podarcis > Podarcis erhardii. The sequence goes on from NC_138513.1 coordinate 47,013,087, forward strand.
TTGCTAAAAATTCAAGGAAACCTGTTGGACTTGTGAAGAAATGTGTCAGAATAGCCTTGGTGTTCAAGGATCTTTCTCTCTCCAGACTATGTTCGAAGATGTTAGTGGTTTTGGAGCCTGGCATCGGCGCTGGTGCGCTCTTTCTGGAAACTGCATCTCCTACTGGACTTACCCGGATGACGAAAAACGAAAGGTAATTATTGTGCTAAAAAGTACTTAAGCTAGAGGCTGTCTAGATTTTGTTCTAGCCTGAAGTTCTGCAACACTGAGACCTTTTTGTCAGGCTTTACTTCAGCTGCTGTAATTCAGGGTGCATCTATGTGTTGCTGTAGCAGTATTGCTTTGTGGCTAGACCTACTGCTCTATAACATTTGTTAAAAAGACTAAGTGGTGTGAATGACATCACATCTTCCTGTGCAGCTTTCGGAGGCAGCTATGGGCACCCTGTCAGGAATTAAATCCTCCACATTGAGGCGGAGACTGAAATGCTATATTTAAATTCCTTATTTCTCTGTGTTGTGAACACTTGGGTTTTGTTTTTTTCTTTTCCTTTCAGCATCCAATGGGTTCAATAAACCTGGCGAACTGCACTAATCGTCAGATCGAACCAGCTAACAGAGAGTTCTGTGCTCGGCCGAACACTTTTGAGCTCATTACGGTTAGGCCTCAGAGAGAGGATGACAAGGAAACACTAGTCAGTCAATGCAAAGACACGCTCTGTGTTACCAAGTAAGTTATGTTGCTTGATTTTAATCTTTTCTGGATGGGTAGTAATGTTAGTCAGTTGGTGCAAATCCAAGTCTTGAAACACCTTGAATATTAAACCAATTTATTTTAGTGCAACCATATCCCATAACATGAGTGTCTTGGTCTTGCAGAAGATGTTGGGCCCCTGCTACTATGCTTTGTGCAGCACTGATTCTGGCAGGCTAACGATCAACAATGCCTTAGGGCAGCCTTCCCAAACCCAGTGCCGCCCTGCCATCCTTGACCATTGGGCCATGCTTCCTAGGGCCGATGGGCATTGGAAGGCACCAGCTTAGCGGAGGCTGGCCTAAGTTTACTATTTTCCTAAGATCAGGGCGTATTACTTCTTCATTTCCAATTAAATTTGGATTCCTTTACTTGGACAGCAGGTATAATATCTGCATTCTTCATCCAGTCATGAGGCTGATTTGGGAATTCTGCTATTACAGTGGTACCTCGGGTTACATATGCTTCAGGTTACATACTTTTCAGGTTACAGACTCCGCTAACCCAGAAATATTACCTCGGCTTAAGAACTTTGCTTCAGGATGAGAACAGAAATTGTGCAGTGGCAGCAGGAGGCCCCATTAGCTAAAGTGGTGCTTCAGGTTAAGAACAGTTTCAGGTTAAGGACAGACATCAGGAACAAATTAAGTTCTTAACCCGAGGTACCACTGTACTATTGGTTTGGATCTTATTGCAGGGTTATAAGGTACTTCTAGAGAATAATGTATATAGTAATGAAACTGTCCCACTTTATCCTTGTATGAGAAAGGCCTATAGGTCAATATTAATGCTTACTATTTCATTTCATTTTTTTAAAGGAACTGGTTATCGGCTGATACTAAAGAAGAACGTAATCTGTGGATGCAAAAACTCAACCAAGTTCTTGTTGACCTTCGCATGTGGCAGCCTGATGCTTGCTATGTGCCTATTGGGAAACCTTGAGCTGCAGGGAAGATTTCTCATGGGAGCTTGCTTCAAGCCACATGCTGTGCTCTTAATGTAGACTTTTTTTATGAGGTCCCTTGGGATTATTCATTACACTTCATGCTTTAAAATCTGGAAGGAGAGGTGGTGTTATATTAGGCTCCTTGCTGCACTCAGAGTTCTAACTCTTCTAGGATTGGAGTATGGTAGTAGCTATGTTTTTAAGCTCTATTTGGCTGTGCTAAATACTTTTTATATATAATATTTCTTGAAATATGTAGTGCAGTACACAATTAAAGTACCAGTTTATTTTAATTGATCAGAGCTCAGTTTATTTCAAGAACTGAAAAAAATCAGCACAGGAGGAAAAAAACTTTGAGCTTTATCAGTGTGCATGTTTCTCCTAAGAAGGATGCCTCAAAAGTTGTTTAGCTTTAGTGGGAAGCTGAAGCAGGAACTTCAATGATTTATTTATAAAGGTGTTTTTCACCTAATTAGGAAGTTAAAAAGTAAAACACCCCGTTGTGTTTAATGTTCTGAATACTTGGCACTTGCAAAAAGTGTCTGTCTCAAGAACACCATAGAATAGTCATAGAACCCAATAGAAATAATGAGGTTAAAAAGAAAAAAATGGTGTATGGTTTACAGCTATGATCAATTATGAAGTACATTGCACATTTTCTTATAAAACATGTATGTAGTTTTCTTGAAGCTGCTTTAAAAAACAAACCTTTATTTACTCTTATATATCTAGCCATTTTCATGCATTTCCTAGTTTGAATGAATTAAAAACTTTCACTGATCTGAGCACTAGGAGAGTAAGATGAATTTCATTTAGCTGCTGTAGAGTTGCAATATGCAAAGTAATATTTCTGAGAATCCAACTTCAGCTGATGAGCACAATGTTAAGGCTGCTCACTTAAACAGCAAATGCGCAGGGGTCACAAATGCTTTCCACTGGGTGTCACAATGCTATATTACTGCTGCATGCATTTTTAGATAGCAGCAATGGGGTACTTCCTCTAAATTGCTATGGCTTTAAGTTGAACACTAACATTTCCCCCCCTACAGCATATTTTGTATTATCACTTTAAATACCTACTTTTTCTGATGTTTTTGAACTCTTCCCCATAAAAACCCCTTAAATGTATCCAAAGGGAGTGCCTGTCAATGAGGGTTGTCTTACAATGCTGAAAAAATGTGGGTTTGGTTCCAGAGCATGGAAAATCTAGACTAATAAGCCTTTCCCAAAATGATGCCCAATATGATTCTATTCTGGCTGCAGTGTTGCACTCAGATGGGTTTTGTGAATGCACTTCATAGGAACCCAGTGCTGATTTATGCTGGTGAAACTTGTAGAACAAGTTAGTAAGCAATTTGTTTATGTAAGGAAGAACAGTTATAGATTTGTGAGAGTACACGAAAAAGTAGAGTAAGTAGAATGTGTTGCAAATAAACTGTGTGAAAGAAGAAACGGAAGTAAATAGCTACAAGAGTAAAATAAAAAATATATCAGCAAGGAAGTGGTGTTTGCTAACTGAGATCTGCTTAGTTTACAGCATGGTCATAGGTATATGTGACACATTTGCAGCAAGCCTCACCTCACTAAATATACTGACCTGACCTTGGGAAGAAGAGGGGGCCAAATATTCTGAAGATGAGAGCTGGGTCCTCCCCAATAATGTTGCAGCCTTGGAAAAGCAGCAAGACTAGTCAAGAACATTATTGGAAAACAGGATGATGAAGTGGCAAATCACTTCCTGGTCAATTCAGAAGAAAGCAAATTAATTCAGCAAACAATTCCAGCTATAATAAATAGCAGAGCATTCATTTTTTTAAAAACAAAAACCAGCCAGCTGCATGTGAGGCAAATAGCATTTGATTAAGACCTCTAACACGACAATAATGGAACTTGCGTCCTACTGATTTAACTTTATATATGTATACAAGCTCAGACAGATGCTGATGAGCCTTAGAAGCAATTCAAAGGGGAAAGTGACAACATGTTTGATTAACTCCAATTTGAATATGCACAAAATCCTGAGTATGATGGATTTACTTTTTAAAAATTGACTGTTATTTCAATAAGGAATTGATTAGGAAATTTATCCACAAGTCTTTCATAAATAATCCCTATTCCAAAACTTCATAAAATAGCACTAAACTGTAAAACCTTTGCAGGCATGTGCTGTGCCATATAATATACGTGATAATCTTTATCCCCATGAATTTTAAGGATATTTTGTTAGTTATGCATTTATACTTTATTTCTAAAATAAAGCTAACTGCTCATTATTCCTTCTGCCTGTTATTCAATGTATTTCTACTTACATACTTTACTTAATCTGTTGTACTAATCTTATGAACAAAGTTTAAGGTCTCATGGATTCACACAAAAAGGAAAGGAAGAAATTAAGTTTCCCAGTTGGATGGACATAACCCAGCATATTGGGAGTTTTTAATCAGCCCTGCATAAAAGAAACACGTAATAGACTTTTCACCAGCCCTGTGGCCCATGGCTTATCCAGTTCTTTCCCTGTCTCACCCAAGACAGCTTTTTGTTCCTAGTAACTCCTTTGGGCATTTTATATAAGATTAGATTTTTCTTGCTTGTAAATTAAAAAGATAAGGCTAAAGCAGGCGTCCTTATCTGCTACTTTTCTAAATGAAATTCAGGGGATACTTTTCATTCACTAAAAAATGCATAGTTGAATTATATATTAACTAGATCAAATCTATACATTTACCTCCAAACCCAAATCTCTATAAAACATGAAGGAAGTAAAACCATTCCATTTTGTTAAAAGCTTTCCAAATCTATATAAATAATGGTTGAAACCAGCCTTTTCCGATTTACATAATCTTTAGCATTTACCATTCTCCAAATATTACACACTGTTCTTTTAAGAAATCCTTATTTAACCATATTTGCACCACATGATCAAAGCTTAAACCTAATATGATTACAAAAAACATAGTTGCAGTTCAGTAATGATACAGGAACATAAAATATGAGTAAATATAGCTCTTTGCCTGGTTCTGGAAGTATTAATATTGTTGCTTCATTCTGTGACTGGGATTTTACCTTCAGTTAATGTACAATTAATTAAGGATGAAGTTGAAGATCAGGATGGGAAATTAGAGGGGTAGCTGGAGAATACAGACCAGAAATTGGATATGAAACTTAATAGTATACTTTAGGATCTCTTAAATGAAAATTAGGGGAATATGGAAATCACATATATTCACTGTGAATATGGAAAGACTGTAAATTAAACAGTAAGCAAAGGAAGGAGTTTATACAAAGAAGCAGTTCAGCAAGCAAATAAAGATAAAACTAAAAGTACCCAAAGCAATTACAAATTCAGAGGTATTCTCAAATGGAGGGGAAAAAAGCCAGCAAATTATCTTAAAATATTATGTGAACTTTGACAATGGTTCAGCAGTAGTATTAAAAAAACAACCCAAACAGTTGACATCAAAGGAAATTTAGCCAAATAAACTCAAATGAGCACAGCTTTACATTGAGGGTCCTTTAAGAAGCAGTTCTATGTGATATGAGCTTGTAGAAAATAAAAGAAGGGCAAATATTCATTTTAGTGACCCATCCAGATGCTTTATTCAAATGAAGAAGAAAAAATATCTAGCAGAATTTTTGAATATAAAATACACTATAAACAGAGAACTCCAATTAGATTTAATGTGTATCGGAAACAAATTGACCTGAAGAGGCTTGGTAGATTGATGGGACAAACGGGTGAAAAACCTTGCCTAAAAGCAAGCAGTCTCCAATGAGATTCCACATCTATACATAAGTAAAATTTTACCACTGGTGCATTCAGCTGCCAGATAGTTGATAAAGAACTATTTGCACCCATCAGCCTTTTATGTTCCAATTCCCCAAAGGTTAGCTTGCATTGTTGGGAAAGGTGTTCTTCATTCTGAATGGTGAAAAGCCACTGTATTTAGCATGCTGAAATCAGTGCCCTCCTTGATCTTTGAACACTGCTACAATCTCATCGTTGGATGGATTTTCTTTTCCAAGAACATGAGGCCATTCATGAAGTATCTTCTTCCAGATGATTCTTGCTCCAAGGGCAGAAACAACCTGGAAGCAGTCAAAACAAAGGGGCAAGTTAGTACATCACTTTTGTCCCTTGCAAGGAAGAGCTTCATGTGCTATATTTGGGCACATTTACTGTATTTTTCGCTCTATAGTACGCACTTTTCCCCCTCCAAAAATTAAGGGGAAATGTGTGAGCATCCTATGGAGCGAAAGCAAGCTCCTTGGCTTCAGCGATAGCAACGCAAAGCCTCCGAAGTGCAGAGGGAGCACTTCCTCCGCGCTCCGGAGGCTTCACATTGCGCACCGACCCCTCTCGCTCTCCAGGCTTCAGGGATAGCCCCCTGAAGCCTTCGGAGCGCAGCATGAGTTCCCGCTGCGTTCTGGAGCCTTCAGGTTCCTTTTGCTGAAGCCGGGAGAGTCTTGCTCTCCCGGCTTCAGCAAAAGGAAACCTGAAGCCTGAGGCAGGGAGAGGTTGTGCGTAGCTAAAGAGGAAGCCAAAACAGCGAGCGGGATCCATCCCGCTTGCTGTCTTGGCTTGTGCCATAGCCGCGCGCAACCCCGCCGGCAGGGAGAGGTTGAGCCTAGCCTGTACGCTGCTCTTTGGGGCTGGGGGGGGAAATAAGATTTTTTTTCTTGATTTCCCCCTCTAAAAACTAGGTGCACCCTATGGAGCGAAAAAGACGGTAAGCAGCTAGTTGCGGCACAAAAATGTGGCCAGTAAAAACAAAACATGGCACCACTAACATGGCCATGAAATTTAATACTTAACAGTCCCTGGTTCATGGAGATTTCTGTAACTATAACATTATGGGCTGCACATTGCTCAGTGAATCTTATGTTTACCAAATGCCTGTTTCCTTAGATTTGTTTGGCTAATACAGGAACAACGCAAACCAAGTTTTTAGTGCATTCGGAGTGCAAAATTGGTTTGAAAGGAAAATTAGTCCCTGCCTAGCATGCCTTTTACAACAGACTCTCCTATCTAGCTAATATATGTTTTTACCTGATGTGTTTGACCCACAATTTTAACCTTTCATTTTTGCTATATTAAGGTTGATCTACTTTCATCTCAGAATTTCGCTGGGATTTCAATGGCTATGTGACTAAAATTAATAAGAAAGCCAGCCTACATCAATGATACACAGAACCTGTACAATGCACCTTTAACACATAGTTTTTAGTGATCCTAAACAGTTTTCATGTCTTAAACCCCTGGAGATTTTTGTGGCAGGAGGCAAAAACCAACACATGTGCACCTTTTCTTTATGAGGAGTGCTAATTTTGTTGCAGGTGCATTTCTTTGGGAACTATAAGTAACCACTAAACAGGTATAATTCTAGCAAAATCAATTATTGTGTAATAGGAAAATATAATTTTCTCTCACGGATGCATTGTCCCCTGTGTAGGTGGAAAAGTCACATTAAATGGACTACATGGTATTTCAATCTCTTTTCCACCATTGGTAAATAAACATCTCCCTTTCCTGTACTTGAAAAATATACATCACAGCTATTTTTGCCTTAACAGGTTTAGCCTCACCTCTTAAGACTGCAATTACAAACATGTTTACCTGAGAGTAAGTCCAAAGGAACTTACCTATTAGTAAACACATATAGGATTCTACTCTATGAATAGGGAAAGAGACCAATTCCCGTTAATTTGGTTAATCTTGGCTTCCAGCTACTCAACAAATGTAGCAATTTGGGTGGCTCAAAGTATAAAGAAGATGCTTTCATGAAGGTGATTTCCCTCAAGCAACCTCCCATCAGATGTCAAAGAGATAAACAATTACCTGACATTCAGAAGACATCTTAAAGCAGCCCTGTTCAGGGAAGTTTTTAATATGTAACGCTGTACTGTTTTTAACACTTGATTGGGAGCCGCCCAGAGTGGCTGGGGAAACTCAGACGGGCAGGGTATAAATAATAAATTATTATTATTATTATTATTATTATTATTATTATTATTATTAACCAGGGGTCAGCAAACTTTCAGCAGGGGGCTGGTCCACTGTCCCTCAGACCTTGTGGGAGGCTGGACTATATTTTTTTTTGGGGGGGGGATGAACGAATTCCTATGCCCCACAAATAGCCCAGAGATGCATTTTAAATAAAAGGACACATTCTATTTGTGTAAAAACACGCTGATTCCTGGACCGTCCGCGGGCCAGATTTAGAAGGCAATTGGGCCGGATCCGGCCCCCGGGCCTTAGGTTGCCTACCCATGGTATAAACTCTGGTGTGGCAACCTGAGGTGCTCAGTTAACAAACAGTTAACAACAAAAGGACCACTGAAATTCACAGCACAATTTTCTTCAAAAATGTGCTAACATGTCAACAGAAACTTCACCCTCTACTTTCCCTTACTTACTCTTACTTTCCCTTACTTACTCTTACTTTCCCTTCCCAAATTAAACTGAAATGCTGCTAGCTCCATTTCCGCCCTACCATAGAGCTGCCTATATGACTAATTAAATGCTTTTCCAGGTTCACAGAGTTAGATAAGTGCTTCTTTTCAGCTCAGTCTTTTAAAATATGTAAATCACCGCATGAATTTTTCCAGCGTCGGGGTTTTCTGACAAATACATTTTGTCATTTGGAAGGAAAGGGTCCAGCAGCCCTCCAGCTGTGTTCTCCTATCCTTATAAAGTGATTATAATTCTCAGAATAAACTCAGACTGGTCCGCTTGAGCCGGGTATATTGCCTTAGAGCTTTCTGAAGCATTTTGCTTTATTCGGTTGCGCTGAAATGCATGGCTATGTCAGCAATCAAGCCCTCAAAGCCAGCACTGCCCTTGAAGCTGCTCAGTTACTCAGCCTCCCCGCAGCTTACATTTGAGGGTTAAGGAAGAAAAGGATGAGGCTATTAAAAAAAGGAAATATTTATTTTGTAAAAAAAACAACCCCTCCAACCCAACAGGTGGGCTGGGGGGAGAAGGCTGTACAATCTTTCAAATAAGTCCCATATCTAAAAGCAATCCATCAAAGGACAGTATTAAGAATGGGATTTCTAGGCATAATTTACTGAACAGTAGGTTTATTTTGTCCTAGATGCCATGTGGTTCTGAAAATTTCACTCAACTTTAAATGGCATCAATGCACTGGCCATTTATTTATTCTGACGCAGACGACCCTTTCACACTTACTGTGAGCCGAGATGGAGCTCCTTGTACAAAGTGGAATCTCATGTCAGGTATCGGAATACAGGAACCACTTATGCAGGCCCAGATTTGTGAGTCTTGCTTTCTCCCTCCCAATAGCAATAATAACCAATCATAAAAAGGTAAAGGGACCCCTGACCATTAGGTCCAGTCGTGGCCGACTCTGGGGTTGCGGCGCTCATCTCGCTTTATTGGCTGAGGGAGCTGGTGTACAGCTTCTGGGTCATGTGGCCAGCATGACTAAGCTGCTTCTGGCAAACCGGAGCAGCGCACGGAAACGCCGTTTACCTTCCCGCCGGAGTGGTACCTATTTATCTACTTGCACTTTGATGTGCTTTCGAACTGCTAGGTTGGCAGGAGCAGGGACCGAGCAACGGGAGCTCACCCCGTTGCGGGGATTCAAACTGCCAACCTTCTAATCGGCAAGTCCTAGGCTCTGTGGTTTAACCCACAGCACCACCTGTGTCCCATCTGATAACCAATCGTACATTGTTCGAATTGCATATACATTGTGTGCAGGTGCTAATTTCATGGGGGTTACATTCTGGGCCCCTGCATGCACATGTGAAATCGCGTAAAGCGGGGAGCACTCTCTATTTTTTTTTTTAATATATATTGAGGTTTTTAAACATAGATTCAAAGATAAAGAACAATGTAACATCTATCATAACATACTTTCTTAACTTCATAGGACTCCCTCACATCTCCCGCTCCCATTTGCATCATTGTCAATTCTTGCCCACAATTTATCATCATTTGCAATCTTGTATCACACTCCTTTAACTATAGTCTATTAATTCTCCAATAGGTTTATAATTTATCCTCAGCTTACTTATCATCTTAGTTCCATCTAACTTAGTGGTGCACAATTATTTATGATCTAGCATCCTTTCTTAACATTCAACCAAATTACAATGTTTATTTAAATAAATCTTAAATTTTTTCCAGTCTTCTTCAACCCTCTCCTCTCCCAGGTCTCGGATTCTGCCAGTCATCTTGGCCAGTTCCATATAGTCCATCAGTTGCATCTGCCACTCTTCCAGGGTGGGTAGATCTTGAGTTTTCCAGTTCTTGGCGATTAATATCCTTGCTGCCGTTGTTGCATATAAAAAAAATGTTCTGTCCTTCTTTAACACCTTCTGGCCGACAATACCCAGAAGGAAGGCCTCTGGTTTCTTAGTAAAGGTATACTTAAATACCTTTTTCAGTTCATTATATATCATTTCCCAGAAGGCCTTCACCTTAGGGCAGGTCCGCGGGGAGCACTCTCTAAACGCCCTCTCTGCCACTCTCCCTTCAATCCATACCAAAAATACAGCATCCAAAAATATCCACAACTAGAACTGAAGCACTGGAGGAACATGCTGCTGCTGCGCCACCCCACACATTAGCTGTTAGAAGAGGAGGCTGAGCAGCGTAAACAAAGCCCCGCTGCATCTCCGACCATTTTGGGGGCTTTCTCCCCCCTCACTGATGTCCTCTTTGGGCTCCAGGGAGGGTCTCTTCACAAGCCATGAGGATTCTCCAGCTCTCTCCTGCCACTGGCAGGTTTGAATCGAATTACTTATTTCCTAGGGCCATCGATTGGGCATAACTGGGGTGTGTATAGTCATACGCAAAATGAAATAATGGGTTCCTTCATACCAAAGGAAAAGCAGAGATGGAAAAGGAGAGAGACAGAGAAATGGTTGCAGCCAAGATAAAGGAGATAGATGACTGAATATTTTGCTGATATTTACTTATTCTTTATCCAACTGTTGGTTGGCGAAGAACACAGGCCTCAATTAAGTGGCTAAGGAACTCCATCTGCACGGTGTTCTTGAATTTGAACACTTGTGGGAAGATCTCACAGGGAAATGGCTGCCACACCACTAGGTAAATATGGGAGAAATGCTGGAAGAAAGTTTGTTTCCAAATTGTAGCCCAAGTCTTTCCACATAACTTTTAAAATATAATCTTATTAAAGGAATTGGATGACTACTTAATTGCCTGAATCCCCAGCAGAGCACGCTTGTAACAGGCTTACGATATATATTTATTAAACGGACTTCTATTAGTTTAATAGTTATTACTAAGAATTTTTTTTTTTAAAAAAATTCAGCATTCTTTCAGTATTCTTTTGAGGGGCATGACAATTAAAGTGGTATTAACTGTCTATATTGAATAGGAACACATATGCAAATGAGACAAAACCCACCAAGGAAAGGTATCTGTGTTCAGTGTATTTACAAGTATGCTGAGGCTTCAATAGGGACTGAGGACTAACGTGCCAAATGTTAGGGGGTTTTGAGGAGGGGTTTGAACAATGTGAAGGTGTTCTAGGAGAGAGCACCAGGTTTAAGCAGCAGCAAGAGAGAAAAGGGTGGAAGTGACTGAGGGAGCAGGAAAACTTAGGTATGAACTTGCAGAGCTTTCAGTCAGCGGAATGAAAATAGAGATCACCCATTTCCCATACTATTCCAGAAGCCTGCTAACCTTCTGGAGCAGATTTTGGTGGGGTGAAGGAGAAAAGAATATCCTCAAATATTGCCTTGATTTCTGTCCCTCTATTGTTAAGATTCCACTGGATAAAAGAGAAAAGGGACACTGCGAGAAGCCAAGTTACAGGGAACCAGGCAGAGGGCCTTCTCGGTAGTGGCACCCGCCCTGTGGAATGCCCTCCCACCAGCTGTCAAAGAGAAAAACAACTACCAGACTTTTAGAAGACATTTGAAGGCAGCCCTGTTTAGGGAAGCTTTTACTGTTTAATAGGTTATTGTATTTTAATATGGATACTTATTTTAATTGGAAACTGCCCAGAGTGGCTGGAGAAACCCAGCCAGATGGGCGGGGTATAAATAATAAATTAAATTATTATTATCATTACTACTACTACTACTACTAACTGGATATAATCCCTCCAGATCACTGGGGGTGGCAGAGCTAGAGGAGCAACAGTCTTGGGCAAGGATCTACTGGAGTACAAGAACAGAGAAATGAATGAGGGCAAGGTCAGGGAGGGCTTAGCAGGTAACAATGCAGGTTTTGTGCTGAATCTGGCAGAGGCAAGGAGCCAATGCAGGAAGTTAAGGAAGAGTGCGGCGTAGTCAGAGCAAATGACTTTGGCAGCAAAGTTCCGGGGAGAGATGAGGGGGCTGGGATGCAGCAAAGGAAGGCCAGAGAGGAGAAGTCATTAAGGCAGGCGGTGGTCAGAACGTTGACTAAAATTTTGCGTCAAGAGAGGGAGGGTTATGTCTTTGCAATCCTGGAAGAGGGGAAGAAACCTGACTTGGGAACAGATTGAATATAGGAAGCAAATGAGAAAGGGGGTCAAATATAAAGCCAAGGTTGTGCGCTTGTTTAATATGATGAATGGCGATGTTATAAATGAATATCGAAGAGCCTTGCTGGGAAAGAGAAGAGCACCAGCCTTGGAAACAGTGAGCTTGAGGCAGTGTGAAACATCTAAGCAGAAATATCAGACAGGAAATTTAAAATGCAAAAATGGATGTGGGGAAGATTATGGGGCACAGAAGTGTCAGGGCTAGTTCAGATGCAGGTCAGCACTCTAATGCAGAGGCGATCAGGAAATTTAATTCTTTATTCAAGAAAACAGCAAACAGTGCAGAGAAACCTCAAGGCCGGACCAGCTTCCATATGACCACCTGCCAGGAAGTTCCTGCTTCCCACTTTCTGCTCAGTCCTCCAGAGGTTGCCCACATAGGCATCAACTATGGTGGGAGGGGAGCCCTTGCTCATTGTTCTGCCACATGCATGGTTCTTCGTGTCCTTGGAGATAAGGGAGGGCGGGAGCCTAACAGTAGAACAGGCAAGTTGTGCGGAGTCTAAACTGCTTTCTGCTCTTGGCTTTTCCCTTTTACTCACACCTGTTGCTTTTTCATCAGACAACCATCCTATGCCATATAGGAACCCCCCAAAGTTGATGAGCGTTGCCATTCAAATGTTGTCCATGTGCCATGTCATGTGATCATGCAGGGCGGGGCTTACCTGCCTCCCCAATATTTTATTCAAGTTGGCACCCCTGCTCTGTCTCCAGTGTCCACCCCCCAGGCTCTTAACCCTCCTCATCTGAGGCTTCCCGAGGAGGTACACCGGCTGGTGCTCTCCCCGCCTCCAGTCATCCAGCCAGTCCCTGACAAGAGGTTACCGTATTTTTTGCCCCATAAGACACACCTGACCATAAGACGCACCTAGTTTTTAGAGGAGGATAGCCCTGTTTTGGGGGAATCTGCTCGCAGTTGTGCAGCTTCTTTTGCAAAGGGGGAAAGCCCTGTTTTTTGGAGGATCAGCTCAATGTTGTTGAGCTTACTTTGCAAAGGGAGAAAATCCTGTTTTTATGGGGTTCAACTCACAGTTCTGCAGCTTCTTTAGGAAAGGAAAGGGAGCCGTTTCTACAGTTTCCAGACAGATAATCTAACCAGCCAGTCACATGTTGCTGGGGAAATAAACAGCCTCCGTCTGCAGAACATTCAACAATGGAGGCCTGGGCAAGGGGCCGGGGCCAGAAAGGGAGCCAGCAATTGACCACACATTCACTCCATAAGGCGGACAGACATTTCCCCTTACTTTTTAGGAGGAAAAAAGTGTGTCTTATGCAGAGAAAAAAACGTATGTTATTGTCATCATAATCACCTAGGATTCTCACCCATCCATAAGGTCTGGGCAGGGTTATGACAATTAAAAAAATACAGTATAAAAATTGTCAGGGACTGGGCAGAGGAGGAGGAGTAGAGACCGCCTCCAGTGTGGTGCAGTGGTTAAGAGCAATGGACTCGTAATCTGGTGAACTGGGTTCGCTTCCCCGCTCCTCCACATGGAGCTGCTGGGTGACCTTGGGCCAGTCACACTTCTCTGAAGTCTCTCAGCCCCACTCACCTCACAGAGTGTTTGTTGTGGGGGAGGAAGGGAAAGGAGATTGTTAGCCGCTTTGAGACTCCTGAAGGGGAGTGAAAGGCGGGATATCAAATCCAAACTCTTCTTCTTCTTCTTCATCCTGACCCTTCCAGGGAGGAGAAAGAGGAAGAGGAAGACAGTATGGATGTACAACAGGGGTTTGATGGAGGTCACAGCTCAGAGGCAGATGAGGGGGAAAGTTGGGAAATCATGGGAAAGCCAGATCAGCTGACTGACACATCATTAGAAAGCATTCCAGACCCTCCATCTCCCAGAACCCGGTGAGCCTTAAAAGTAGGAGACCAAAGAGCTCAAAGACAGAGGACACTTAGTGGCACCCATAGAGGAGGTGATGATGATGACGAATGTGGAAGTGGGAGAGACACAGGGAGGTGCTGAAGATTCACTCGGGACAAAGCCATTATCCAAGAGGCTGGGTTCTATAGCCTCTCTCTGTAAAAATTGAAATAAAATAGGACTGTAAGAAACTTTTCCTTGTCTTTATACTTTCCTGGGCAACCAACTGGGAGCCGCTGACAGCATCCTGACAGAAATCCATCTAAAAAATAGTCAAATGGGTTCTAATGTAGAATGTCAAATGCTGGGGTAGAGAGGCGTTATCTTCAATGTAAAGGTGATGTTCAAAGATGGGCTAGATGAAGACAACCCAGGAATTCGGGACAGAATGTGGGAGAAGCAAAATAAGAGTTCCTTCATCTGAAGACAGAAAGAGGTTGTGGTACATCCAGACTGCCCTTGGGGACCCCCCTATTCCCTTGAGAACCCACATTTCTCATTATTGTGCCTTTTGCCTCCTATTCCTACCCACTGCCCTTCTCGGCTACTTACCTGGTTAGGATGAAATCCATCCACAGGTTCTATTAGCTGCCAGGCCTCTCCTCCAAACTTCTGCCACATCTCAGCAACTGTAAATGAGATAATCACAGCAGATTATGCACGGCACGTATAAGCGCCACATCCACTTCACCCAGCATCACAGGCAGTATTTTTAGCAGATGAGTTGTGCACATGAAGATTATGATGATTTATGAAACATTGTCAGAGCCAATACTGAATCCAAACCCCTTTCCTTCCAGGCGGCATTTAAGCCTTTCCAAGATATTTATGCAAGGTAAACTCTTGGAGCATAAATGCTGGCAGAAGAAGACACATTCAGTTCCAAGTAAGAATGAGGCCCACATGAGGCAAAGGTACAAAATACGTAAACTAAATTCTGATTGAACACATTCCGTCTCCTATTCTTCACTCACCTCTTCCACAAAATCAAAATTCAAGGTCATTGCTTTCTGGAAACAAAATGGACAGTCGTGGTTATATATGCACTTGGATCTGAACCGTTTTCATTACTGCATACGACTGGTCCAAATGGTCAGATGTTGCTATGAGGTTCAGATATGTCAAGCCTCGTGCCAAAGGTCCCAAACTCTTCTTGGGACATCATGCCTTACCCCGGGTAACCTTCCAAATCCCCCGTCTCTGTTCACACTTCAGAGCAGGGGGGAAGGCCAGTTTTCTTGCATTGCCAATGTCCCTATAATGTTTCTTCCTGGCCATAGCAGGTTGTTTTGCATGGGCTAGCCCAGGAATTCCTCTGCAGCCTGTATAAAAGGTAAAGGTAAAGGACCCCTGACAATTAAGTCCACTCGCAAACGACTGGGGTTGCGGCGCTCATCTCGCTTTACTGGCCGAGGGAGCCAACGTTTGTCCGAAGACAGTTTTTCCGGGTCATGTGGTCAGCATGACTAAGCTGCTTCTGGAGAACCAGAGGAGCGCACGGAAACACCGTTTACCTTCCTGCCGGAGTGGTACCTATTTATCTACTTGCATTTGGACGTGCTTTCAAACTGCTAGGTTGGCAGGAGCAGGGACCGAGCAAAAGGAGCTCACCCCGTCATGGGGATTCGAACCGCCAAGCTTCTGATCAGCAAGCCCTAGGCTCTGTGGTTTAGAGCACAGTGCCACCCGCGTCCCTTCAAATCCCAAATAATGAAAACCCTACCATTTATTAATTTCCAGGGGATTTTTTTTTTGGGGGGGGGGAGACCTATAGCAATACTAATCTCTCACAAACTGACAGCTACCATCATTTTCAGTCTATTATGCCCCTACCTGAATACATCAGATTTCTTGCATGTGAACAAACACGTATGACACCCAGCTCTGTGATCTAGATTTAAAAAAACCACTTTAAATGTTGGGAGTTTAAGAGGGTTAAAGGAACTATGACAGAAGCTCACTGTGTGCTCACACATTCTATTTTCCTCACTTTCCACTTTTTCAGGTTTTTAAGTGCTACAAGAATCTGTGAGCAGCAATGTTAAGAGGAAGGAATTTCCATAGCAGGAATGAGCTTCATGGGGGACTTAAGAAACAGTCTAAAATTCTGGGTGAGGCCTAATCCACAATGAAACCAGTGCCAGGGCTCTCAAACTCCAAAAATTAGGACGTCACCCAAAGCCAGAGGGGTGGAGGGAGAGATTGCAATAGCTGCTGAATATTTAATAATACTTTGAGATTCCAAAAAGGGGGTTGCACTAACTTTAGCAAAAAGAAAATGAAAAATAGGTCAGTGAAGAGAGCAGAGGCAGGTGAGAAGGGGAACTGACAAGTGATGCTTCTACTAAGCCGAAGCCTTTAATTGTAAACACGATTATGGGCCTGTGACAAACATTCCCTAAGGTTGTGTTGCATTTTCTTTTGTTTGCCAACGTGAAAAGGTAAACCCCATTGATTCCCCCACCCAACCCAGACTCAATATATTTAGCACTTCGAAGTAATTTGGCTCATCAGCAATCAGATAATGACTCTCATGAAACATTAAGAGGGTATTCAGAATGGTTTTGATTTAAGCGACGGATCCCTTAATAATTTATTGTAAGCGAAGAATAAATGATTGCATAGCTAAGTAAAAGGAATGTTTAGGAAGCAAAGTCTGTAAGCCTCTTATGCCTGGATCCTGCAAGAAAAGAAACTACTGCTTAAACGTACTGTTTCCTTGCTGGGTTGGCACCCACATGAGTCGAGTGAGAGCCAGATGCACATTCATGTAGCCAGTGGTCTACAGATTTTGGCTGGACTAGCCGACCATCCAAAATCTGTATTCTCCACCAACACTGTCCCTTCCTCAATGGAGGGATAGATTCTTGTTTTGGGCATCACAATGAGCTCAGGGCCAGCCCACTCATGAGACAAGGTGCGGTGACTGCTTCAGGTGGCAGGATCCACAGGGGCAGCAGATGTCAGTCTTTCTCTCCTCCCCCCTTCTTCCCTGGTGGGGAGGGGGGTGCCAAAATATCTTGGGCTGGCCCTGGGAGAACACAAGGTCAGATCAGAATTCAGCCTCTGGACCAGCGGGGCTTCTGCTAGCAGAAAAAGTCACCCAGGTCCCCTCAATGGTTCTAGTGGAAGCCTTCTCACCATTACTGCTGCTGATGGGGGTGACTGCTGGAACTAGCAAGGGGAGAGGGGGAGTAAGTTGTATGGAAGAACCTTCTAACCTCTGGATCCAGCAAATGTTAAAATATAAGCCAGGCTATCTTCCTGTGTTGAGGAGATAGCCTGGGTTATGTGCCATTAAGGGAAACAAAGGAAAGAGGAGGTGGCAAATGGGTGGGTGGGTTAGAAGGATGAAGCCAAAAAGTTGAAAGTTGCAGTGATGTGAGCTAGTAGCAAAGCAACAAGCTCGAGAGTGATTGATTTCTGTGGCTGTGGAAGAAGCATGATCCTCCTGGGGTGTGGATGCCGCGATGCCCTCCATCGCAGGCTCAGGTTCTCTATATATGTAAATAAAGACACCACCATCTCTGCTGTCCCTCATTCCCGAAGGAAACACAAACCCGGGGTAAGCGCCTGGAATCCCTGGAATCTCGCACCGCTCTGAGATTGGGGTGGTGTGTTGTTGCTGGGTCCACCCCACAACTGTCACCTCCTAGAGCCCTGTGGCCCTGGTTGCCTCCCTTTTCTGTCACTGCTTGCACATCGGTGCTCTCTGAGCTTGCAGGAGAGAGGAGGCAGGGCCACATCCTCCAGCTACCTTGTTTCTGGGAAACCCAGCAGGTGGGTGGGGTACAAATATTTTATTTTATTTTATTTTATTTTATTTTATTTTATTTTATTTTATTTTATTTTATTTTATTATTATATTATATTATATTATATTATATTATATTATATTATATTATATTATATTATATTATATTATATTATATTATATTTTAATTATTGGTAGTTATCAATCCTGGGCAAGTGAATGGAGTGCAGCAACAGCAGGTTGCCCCATTCAGGGATTGGGGGCCCACTGACTGCACCTTTCCCAACCCCCCCCCCGTACCCAAACCCAGGGGCATCCTTAGGGAAATAAACAATTGGAATTTGTCTTTTGGACTGGTAGGCATCACTCCTCCCATCTAGTGATATGTATCAAGTGGGTTTTTATTCAGCTCCTCTATAAAAGCTTACCTTCCTTCAGTGGGTAATCCATGTAGAAAAGGTCAAAATTGGCATATTTCTCGGATTTTGCCAGCTCCTTCAGGACACTGGAAAGCTGTAAGGCTCTCTGTGGGGTGTCGGGAATCCACAAGAAATATATGTGTGAATTGTTTTATTGTTATGAGAACTCTTGCCCATCTCTGCCTGCCAGGAGTCCAGAGCACCTTACAGTAATATGCACAATAAAACAACATGCAAGCTTTGTGTGGCCACACTGCTTTCAGTTTCTGCGCACAAAAACAAGTGTGAAATTAAATCTGCCATTTAACGTCCAAGTCACAGAGCTGCCCGCCCCCCTTTGCTTGGACAAACAGCTGACTTTGCTTACAACCTTGACCAATACAGTATTAAGATATTGGCACAGTTTATAGAGCAACATTTCCCTGCAAGGTTCAGAGCTTCACAACCAAGGTATGCATTCAATGCCAGCCTAAGCCATTTCCAGTCGGTAGAAAGACAATTCCCTCCTGGATCTGCTGTAGGCAAAACTGCTTGAGCGAAAGGTCCCTCAAGTGCCACTATTTGTCAAATTCATTTATAACTGATTCAGATGTCCAAGACAGGACGAACTACAGTTCTTCCTTGTGACTGAGCTGCTTTAGACATCATGAAGAGGGGGAGTGCCTGCTTGCAAGCCCCTCCACGCCAAGACCCCCTTGCATGTAGAAAGCTAGCACAACAGGGAAAATATTACGCTAGAAGCACTTGATACCTATGCAGGCTGCTTTCAAAAATGTTCATTCTTAGGCAAGGCAGTCCCATAAAAGGTCTATTAGCTTGTGCCCAACCTTGAAGATTTAAGTGAGATATTACTCTGGGGAAGAACAAGAACTGGCAGGCTATTTTGCTGGCATTTGAACCCCATGTACATTAAGCAGATTGTTTAAATATATAAGAAACTGAATCCGATCTGAGCATCTTGAACTGAAGCAGAACAATACAAGCCCTTGGTGATATTAGGAGTCTTCACTAAAACAGTGATATAAAATATCCTGTCCTTTTAAACCTTATTTCCTTCTTACAGTAGAAGTCCAAATACCGTCTTTAAAAATAGAATATCTGAATATATTTTAAAATTACTTTTATATTAAACATACCTCTGAGGTCAGGTTCCTAAGAGTGGCATTTGCAGACATCCAGCCAACGCATGGAGAAGACTGTGTGAATGCAGAAAGATTTAAATATTTGTGTGTGTAAAATATAATAATAATAATAATAATAATAATAATAATAATAATAATATGTCTATTCACCTTTCCTCTGAAGATGACAAGGTGGTTTATTATTATTATTATTATTACTACACACACACACACACACACACACACACACACACACACACAAAATACATAGTAACAAACAAAAAGAATAGCCCCACACAAACAGTTTAAAAGACCATAGTTTAATTAGCCAAAGGGAGAAGAGGAATGTTTTTGCCTCACACCTAAAGATATGTAATGAAGGCACCAGGAGACAGAGAAAAACCTCCATTAACTGGAAGGCTGGAGATGTTATCAAAAACATTGCATGTATTTTTTAAAACAAAGTGTTACCGTTTCAGACCTAGGCAGGAAACATAGAGTGAAGGAGATAATTCAGATTAACAACTGAAATTCAGAAAACAGATGTTCTTAATAGATGCGGACTCAATCGTCTGTAATCTCTGCTGTGTTTAAGAACTTTACATCTGTTTGGAGCACTAAAACTCAGGGGTGGCCTATAAGAACTTAGGTGCCCTAAACAAAATATTGAAATGAGATCCCCCTTCTTCTCCCCCCAGTTAAGTTTGGATCCTGTCATCACTCCAGGATTTCACCTATTCAATTTGTCCTTGGGGCTTTTTGATCTCAACAGACTTGCTTTTGCCCCGGGCAACACTTTGGTACGAAAAAGCAAGGTATGGGGACTAGCAGGGGAATCCAACACTCATCTCCTTCCATTTGCTTCTTCTTCAAAGTTCCACCTTGTGATAAGACCAGCCCTGTCTAAAAGCCAAGAGATTAGCTCATAGTCTATACTTGCTACATACAGTTACATGCCTAATTATTTTACGCCAGGGGTCAGGAACCATTTTCAGCTGTGGGCCGGTCCACCATCCCTCAGACCATGTGGTGGACCGGACTATGTTTTGGAAAAAAATAATGAACAAATTCCTATGCCCCACAAATAACCCAGAGATGCATTTTAAATAAAAGCATACATTCTACTCATGTAAAAACACCAGGCAGGCCCCACAAATAACCCAGAGATGCATTTTAAATAAAAGCACACATTCTACTCATGTAAAATCACACTGATTCCCGGACCATCCATAGGCTGGATTGAGAAGGCAACTGGGCCACATCCGGCCCCCGGTCCTTAGGTTGCCTACCCCTGCTTTACGCTCTTCCTAAAGGAAGGTTTGTTTACGAACCTCATGAACTTACACCACAACTAGATGTCAAACCAACAGAATGCATCACCTCTCACACTCAGCTTTTTTCAGCCCAAGATGTAATTTCATTGGACATTCAGGCAACTTACCTGTAGACAGGTGAGAAACGAGAAAAAATGTTTGTATGTGACATCTTTGTTCAACTGGCCTGGAAAACAGAAATATTTTCAAAACTGACCACGTGAAAACATATCACGTCCCTTGCTGGAAACACATTAGAAATCTGCCTGGCGAGAGCATTTGAGTGAACGTGTTTGGGCTTAACTCCGGGAAAGGAAGCTCACTTCTGACCTTCACATGCTGAGCGTGAAAATCTCAAGAGATTCTCATTGTGTTCAGTGCTTAGAAGCATCTCTACAGTTGGGAGACTTCCATTATCAACCCACAAAGGTCAGAAGTGGAGCTGTGGGAGAAGAGGACATTGTGGGTTGGTATGCAACCCGAGTCTACATGCAACCACCTAAAAGCAGGAAAAAGACTAAGAATTTCACTGTTTGTGCTCAGGCACCCCAGTACATAGAATAGGCAGGCAGCCCTCGGACGCTCTCCCTCCTTTGATATTTCCTGCCACTATCACTATATTCATTAGTGTACAGTGGCTATTTTGATAGCTAGCATATGTACACGACAATCCTCATGAAGATTTGGCATAGGCAATGGTGCCAAAATTAGGTATAAGGCAATTAATAGCAGTTTGTCTTATTATTGGATCTGCAACAACTCTATTCAGGCTTCTTCGGATTTAGCTAAAAGCTATCCAGTGGCATAGCGTGGGGGGTGCAGGGGGGGCCGGCCGCACTGGGTGCAACATCTGGGGTTAGGGTTAGGGGGCGCAAATCCACGGGTTAGGGGGCCCAAATCCACGGGTTAGGGGGCGCAAATTACTTGCCTTGCCCCAGGTGCTGACAACCCACGCTACGCCACTGAAGCTATCCACAAAGCCTAGTGCTTGTTTGGTTTACCTTCCAGTTTTTCTCCAATGTTTTGGGATGAGCTAAGGTTCATAAGGCCTTTTATGCTCTCCACAACTTTGTGAAGCAAAGCTGAGCAGTATGATTTGCCCAAGTTCGCTCAGACACTTGCACAGCTATGTAAGGATTCAAAATGAGCTCTCTTTGGCCCCATTCATATATATCCTTTGTAACTGCTGCTGCAAATAAACTCCCTCAGGCTGATTCACACAATGTATTTGCAATCACTATATAGCCGGCATAGGCAAACTCGGCCCTCCAGGTGTTTTTGGACTACAACTCCCATGATCCCTAGCTAGCAGAACCAGTGGTCAGGGATGATGGGAACTGTAGTCTCAAAACACCTGGAGGGCCGAGTTTGCCTATGCCTGCTATATAACCTACCATAGGCTTTATTGTTGCCCCTACACATCTGTGTCTCAAGTCACATTACACTCACTCACTCACTCACTCACTCACTCACTCTTCTTTACTTCTGCATATACACCTTTTCCACCTCTATTCTCAGCCAATTAAGCTAACAAGAGATCAGAGTCACATAACATTCAGTTCGAATCCCAGGGTTGAGTGACTGATACCCATTAACAAACCTTTCACTCTCCAAAACCAATCTAGCTTTTTCACATCAAGGAGGAAGATTAAAGACAACTGTGTGCATCCATGGCTTTTTTATACCACACATAAGGTTGGCTTTAAAAAGGTGGAAATAATGCATTCTGTCACAGAGAGAAACATATACTTCTTCTGTTCAGGTGACCTAAATTCAAGTATTGTTAAACTCACATCAGGCTTCCCATAACATGCTCTATATTAAGAAATGTTCATATCTGATTATTTGTCTCGTAGTTTTTTCTCCTTCTTGGATCAAGATAATGAATTACAGTATCTTAAGCTGAACTCCTACATGCCCTTACCAGGGGATAAGTCCCACTGAATTCACGGCACCTAGTTGGAAGCGCTGAAACCTATCAGGCAGGCAGTCTGCCTTTGACACAATTGGGAAGAGAGACATTTGTAAAACTTTTAAAGTTTAGAAAGAAATAATACAAAAGAGCGGGGAGATTTGTTTATTTTTTTTGCCAAAGAAGGCACTGGTGGAATTTTCAGCCATGACCACAAAAAATGTAATCACCAAAGCCCAAACCAAGTTGTCCTTTATATATCTTAAGTACAGTATACCCACTATCTAGTATAAAGCTGGACAATGTGCTTTCACTGAAAGGAGGAGCTCAAATTTTGCAACTTGCACAAATCTGAGGGCCATGTGGTGAATGAACTGGCACCTCCGCAGCGCCATCACATCTAAGAAAGAAAGTTGGCGTATTTACCCAGAGGATAGAATCGATCGTGCAAGTTATCCCACAGAAAGTGACCGTCTACCAAACCGGTTAAAACCACATGGCTCCCTTTGGGAAGGAGGCCGTTGAGATATTGCAGAGCCTGCATAACACTGGCGCGCATCTGCTCAGGCCGTGTCATGTGTTCAACAGTGTCAGGATACCTAAGAAAGAAAAAGACCACATGGTGCTTAGCAAGGAACAGCAAAAGCAAAACGGCTAATTGGTCTCCTGTTTGGCTACGCTTTGGGTGATCTGTTTGGATGCATTTGTCAAGACTAGGAGGGTTACTGAACCCCAGCGGCTGCCATAAGCGACTGGCAGGCTACGAGAAATGATGGATCATCAAGCTGTGCAGGCTGGGACTAGATGGTTAATTGTGGCCATTCTGACCCCGTTATTCCATGCAGAATTTCAAGAGTTTAGTGCCGGATGTGCCTCATGTGTCCCAACAAAGCTGGGATGTATCCTTGTTAAGAAGCAGTGGTTCTGAAAGATTAAAAGTTAAATATTGACATGTGTCTCCATCTATAGATGCACACTGTCTCACAGCAGTTAACAGAAACCCTTAGAAGATCAAGCATTTTCAGAACTGGGGAACTTGGGCAGAGAAGCCTTTATCATGGCTGATTTACCATTAAGGGAGTTTAATCTTTTTTCTGTTATTTCTTTCAGTTGTCCCTCATTTCAAAGCACAGATTGCCTCTGGCCCCAATCAGTCAGCTCTTGTTTCCTTCTTGTTATCATGCCTTTATGTCACAGATAAAATACAGCAATGGGAAAAGAAAGCTGCAGAGATGATCAGTTAGTGGAAAAACAGCAAATCTAACAATTTTGCTTGCTTCCCTTCTCTCTCAAAAAAAATCCCAGAACCCCACTGTGAATTCATTTTTTTTCATGTTTCTTTTTTATTATTATTTCGCTGTCCTACATTCGTGCCTTGGTAGGCTGTGAGATACGTACCATCTGTCTATATTTTTGTACATCCTCCTCATTTGGACATTGCAATTTGGGTTCTGCTGGGAAAGCACATGATTCGCCAATTTCATTATCTCTGTCACTTACAAATGCCTGTATTTCTCAATCTCTCACTTGCCACCTTGGCATGAAATATTGGCAGTTAACTGGGCTTTGGCTGAGGTGTGATTCTGCAGTACAGAAGCTACAGCACTTACTTCAGCTAGAAACAGAGACCTGAATTAAACCAGGAGAGGGATGCATTGTTCCAATCAACATGGCTCTAAATACCAGTTTAATAGGATAGTGAAATACTGTCACTTGTTAATTAAAACAACCGCCATTTTTAAAGAAAAAAACCCAGCAACCGGTATCTGTTATGAATGCTTATGTTTCACTATATCTGCATATTAATTCCTGGACGATGAATGTATAGTTTGATATCCAAAAAAACACATCTCTGTTTTGTGAGTTGGCAAAGATTTTGATGGTGCTAAAGCCAAGGGTGGGTTTAGGGAAAAGTACTGTACACATTCTAGTGGACTTTTATAGATCAGTTATTTCATTGCATGCCCCTCCCCTCTCTTTTCCCAGTACTATTTTCCCAACAGATTTATCCCAGTGCCTTTTTAAAGGAAGTTATCATCGTGAAAAGTAACAGGAACTAGCCAACAGCTTCCCTTGAGATCACAGCTAGACTTGAACAAGGGCAAGCATTAATGTTTCATTCTTTTGCAGAATATGATGCATTCTCTTTCTGATACAAAGGTCTGGGATTCTTGTGGAACCCTTGCAGTTTCAAAAACCTAGCCACTAACAGCATACCAAAACCATCCAAATGGAAGTAAGAATAATAAAAAACAAACAAACAGAAAGACAAAGCAAGAATGAATTAATGGCACAACTTGCTGGAGTAACATTTGTGAGATACTGCAGGGAGAGAGTAAGGTGAGCACTTGTGTCTGAAAAGAAACAAAACAAAAACTCCTCTTGTCACATTAATGGTGCAAATGGACAATATGGCATCAACACAGGCCATTTATTTAAATGTCAATATTCCCAAGTGAGGGTGAAAGAAAAGCAACAGAATTAGATACTCCATTCTAAGTTTTGTATAGAGAACTCGAGAGCTTGATATTTCGTATTATTTTTCCTTCATTTATTTCCATTCACGATACCACGGAAGTATACTGCAGCTCAGCCAATGCCAAGCATTACTGATTAGTTACTGTATTTTTCACTCCATAAGACGCACTTTCCCCCCCTCTTAAAATCTAAGGGGAAATGTCTGTGCGTCTTATGGAGCGAATGTGTGGTCCCTGGGGCTGCCGGGGGGGGGGGGACCCGGGTTTCCCTCACCAGCCCCGACAAGCTCTGGGAGCAGCGGGAAGGCTGCGCCCCACCTGCTCTTTGGGGCTGGCAGTGGCTTTCCCGGGGCTGGCAGTGAGGGAAGCTCGGCTTTCCCCACAAGCTGCGGGGAGCCACGGAAAGACTGTGAGCAGCCTTTGCGCAGCCTTCCTGCTGCTCCCCGGGGCTGGCGGTGAGGGAAGCTCGGCTTTCCCCACCGCCAGCCCCACAAGCGAAAGGAACCCGAGGCTATCTGAAGAGCGAGAGGAGTCGGTGCGCACTGACCTCTCTCGCTCTCCAGATAGCCGCCTGAAGTCTCCAGAGCGCGACGGGAGGTCCCGCCGCACTCTGGAGGCTTCGGGATACCTTCTGCTGAAGCCTGGAGAGCGAGAGGGGTCGGTGCGCACCGATCCCTCTCGCTCTCCAGGCTTCAAAGATAGCCGCCTTCGGGTTCCTTTCGCTGAAGGGTAGGTGCCCCTTGAGCTAAGGCGCAGCGCCCCTTCAGCTAAGTGGGAGGAGAAATGCAAGGGGTTCTGTTTCTCCTGCCACTTCGCTGAAGGGGTGCTGCGCAGAGAGGGGGAGATTTTTTTTTTCTTGTTCTCCCCCTCTAAAACAAGGTGCGTCCTATGGTTAGGTGTGTCCTATAGAGGGAAAAATATGTTATTTAGACTCACAATATTGAACTTTTGACATAGTATCAAACCACTGCATAATGTAAATCTTCTATTATGGTAATTAATACCTCAGTACTATGATGATGATGATGATGATGATGGCCTGGGAATCCGATTCAGAGGCTGAACCGGAGGAATCCCAGCCTGCACAAGAGTCCCTGCCTCCAGGGCCGGCTGAACTGGGGCAGGGCCTTGATTCTGAAGCGCCTGCACCTGTGCCGGATCCTCAGGAGCAGGCACCAGGTGATTCCACTCTGGCTCCAGAGGTGGTTGAGGATTCAGTGCCTACAGGTGAGTCTCCCTCTGGGTCCAGTAACCCTTCAGCCTCTCCTGAACTGCAGAGGCTCAGGGCAGAGAGGCGGAGGGAACTGGTTTCTCCTAGGAGGAGTACTCGCCTTAAGGCCAGGAGAGGCGGGTCTCCTGGGGGCCGGGACCGCCCCTGGCCTCAGAGAAGATAAAGGCCAGTCAGCCCGGTCCCAGGTTGCGGGAGCAACTTCGTTGAAGAGTTGTTTCGGCCAGCACCCAGTCCGGTTCCCCCAGAGTTCCTGTCCTTGCCCAACTCCTCGCTTTGGACCCCGCTTCGCTTGTGGAGGACTGTCTGCCGACCCTCGACTCAGGTCCTGGACCTCGCCCCACGGTAACCCTCCCCCTGGACCAGCACAATTATTAAACTGCTTCCACTTGTGGGCTGCCTGTCATTTATATAACCAAACAATCTCATGGTTGGCACATTCCCACTAAATATGAGTTTATTTGGGAACATTCATGAATATTTGGTGTATCTGGATACCAGAATGTGCACATAAATATACCAGAATGTGCACATGAGCACTTGTGTCCCCCCACACCAACAAGATCAGATAATTCTATCAAGGATGTTACACAAATGATAATTAAAATGTGCCCTGCATATATTGGTTTTTACACCTGTTTAACTATCATGCTTTTTACGTGCAGTGGTACCTTGGTTTATGAACTTACCGTATTTTTCACTCCATAAGACGCACTTTCTCCCTCCTAAAAACTAAGGGGAAATGTGTGTGCGTCTTATGGAGCGAATGCAGCTGGGAGGCTCTGCTCAGTGCTCCCTTTAAAGAATTTTTTTTCCTGGCATTCCCCCTCTAAAAACTAGGTGCGTCTTATGGTCAGGTGCGTCTTATAGAGCAAAAATACAATAATCTGTTCCAGAAGTCCATTCTTAAACCAAGGCGTTCTTAAAGCAAGGCGTGCTTTCCCATAGCAGCCGGGGACTCAATTTACAATTTACAAATGGAACACACTCAACAGGAAGCGAAACATGTTCTTATTCCAAGGCAAAGTTCACAAACCAAAACACGTTCTTAATCCGAGGTGTTCATAAACTAAGCTGTTCTTAAACCAAGGTACCACTGTACATTCCCCCCTCCCCCAAGAAACCTCAGCATTCTTGTTTAGAGAACTATAATTTCCCAAGTTCTCTGCAAACGGGATATGACTATTAAATTAGTTTAAGATATACCCAATGTTATATTTTCTTAAAACCTTACCCATTGCAGACGTCATTTCCAATCATTGAAAAGATAACTATTGCAGGCTTGTCAAACTGTTGACTCCTTGCCAAGCTGGAAATAAAAGATAAACGAAAACTCAGTCTTAAAATTCTACTCACAGCATGAACAATTCTCTCTGGGTTGTATCTAACTCAGAGCAGATCCAATGAAATCCATGGACATGTCTAACTGAGGTCCACTGATTTAAGTAGGTCTACTCTGAGTATGACTTAGATATAACCCTCTCTTTCCCTCTGTAACAACATACAGTATGTTCCTATTACACAGAACTTACTAATGCAATATAATTTTATAAGGGTTTATAGCAAATAGATGAGGCTTTAAGATCACGCTGCTCATCAATATAATCAATGACAACTGGTGATGACAACGATAATAATAGAATCAAAGAATTATAGAGTTGGAAGGGATCCTGACAGTTTTCTACTCCAACCACCTGCAAGGCAGTTATTCTGCCCACAGCCATCCCTGGGTGGCCTTGAACCACCAACCTTCTGGTTAACAGCCAGACGCACTCACCCATTGTGCCATGGGAGGGACACTTAATTTTTCTTTAACATAGCTGCTTCTCATAGTAAGCATGTACTTACTATGTGCACTATGACATATACTATGACATATACACAGCTTTCCCAATAGGGACCTGGTAGGGTCACACCACCAGTTATAGGAGCCAACTCCTAGGGGCCAAGGGGTCTTTGTCCCCCAATAAAGTATTTGTGGGGCCTGGGAGGGCCTCCAAAGTTGATGGGCATTATCATTGTCATACCCCATTGTTCTGCTTGGACACTGAGGTCCAGCTCCGAGGGCCTTCTGGCGGTTCCCTCCCTGCGAGAAGGCAAGTTACAGGGAACCAGGCAGAGGGCCATCTCGGTAGTGGCACCCACCCTGTGGAACACCCTCCCACCAGATGTCAAACAGAACAACAACTACCAGACTTTTAGAAGACATCTGAAGGCAGCCCTGTTTAGGGAAACCCAGCCAGATGGGTGAGGTATGTATATATATATATATATATATATATATATATATATATATATATATATATATATAAATGTGCACCATGTCATGTGATTGATTATGTGGGGTGGGGCTTACCTGCCCCCCCCATATTTTATTCAAGTTGGCACTGCTGCCATCTAATTCAGTATTGTCAACTGTGTGGTACTCCAGGGATTCAAGCTGCAGCTTTTCTCGGACTAACCTGGAGATTCCAGCGGTTGAACCTTGTTCCTTCTTCAGGCAAAGCAGTTGCTCAACCACTGAGCTGTAGCCCTTCCCCAAACAGATTTAGGCAAAGGAACTCTCAAGCTACTTCAGAGATGAAAACCACTGGTTTGGATGGCTTTAACATATTAGACATTAAAACATTAACTATGAAAAGGATTGGACAAATTCATGGAGGATACATCAAGCAACAACCATTCTCATGTTAGCCAAATGGAATCTCAGCCTCCATTTGGCTAACATGAGAATAGTTTGCCTAGTGCATTTGGACTTTCAAGTAGCAAAGTGATAGTGGTGTAGCTGGGGCCTTGCATTGTCCTGCAGCTCGCTATTTAAACTATGGATCAAATGGTTCAAATCCCCCATTAACTATTTACCTCTTTACAAGCTCTAGGACGTTTAGCGAAGAGCCACCTAGATGATCAAAGGCAATGAATAAAAGAGAGTTTTGCACAGCTTAAGTAACAAGACTTGTAAAAGGCATGAAACATCCAATGAAATAAGGTCCCCTTGAAATTGGTGACATTTGAGTGAATTGTGATTAACTTTGCGGGATCATGTCTAGCTGGAAAGCTGGACCTACTATTTCCCAACTGAAGCAAGTCAACTTTTCATAACCTACTAGGCTTCTCAGGCAGCAACCCAGATATCCCTCCCAGCAACTTCACATCAACCAGGCAAGCAAGCGGTCAGGCTGCACTCCTTTCCTTACCCCTTCCCCAGGTCACGTGACCCATCTCTCCCCAGCGGTTATTCAGAAAACTCAAAGTACTGCTGACTATGGCAGACAGGGAAGGCAGATGAAAGGGAGGGAATCAGTTGAGAGAAACTATGGTGCCTCCGTTCACAGTAAACCGAAGATACAGGGTAGAATCTACCCCTTTCCATTACAATCTATCAGCCTGTATCGCATTGTTCGTAATAAGCAGTCTCTGATTATCAGCTTTTGGAAACAAAAGCCCCAAGTTGTCCATCACCTATTCTCAAGGCACATTTTTGCATCTGCAAATGTATTTTGCTACCTGCATCCCATTATTTTGCTGAAAAGCCATGCCATGGCAAACATGATTAATACCAATTGCCCTAGAAGGCCTTGAACGTTTGCAAGTCAGTCATGGATGAACAGATGGGGAGGTAGCCAGCCAGCCAGAAGCTTGGCAGGGAATGAGAAAAGATACTGTTAGACTTGTATGCTAGAACAGTCTGGCTGTGAACTGGCCTTATCTTCTTGTTGAATGAACCTTTTGCTCCTCCAAACCATAAAGAAAAAAGGACTCCTGACAGTTAAGTTCAGTCGTGAACGACTTTGGGGTTGCGGCGCTCATCTCACTTTACTGGCTGAGGGAGCCGATGTACAGCTTCCGGGTCATGTGGCCAGCATGACTAAGCTGCTTCTGGCGAACCAGAGCAGTGCACAGAAATGCCGTTTACCTTCCCGCCAGAGTGGTACCTATTTATCTACTTGCACTTGGACGTGCTTTTGAATTGCTAGGGACGTGGGTGGCGCTGTGGTCTAAACCACTGTGCCTTGGGCTTGCTGATCAGAAGGTCAGCGGTTCAAATCCCCGCAACGGGGTGAGCTCCCGTTGTTCAGTCCCAGCTCCTGCCAAACCATAAAGAAGGTATAACAATTTAAAGTTGCAAACAAACTCCAGGTGAACTAGGATTCCCCAAGGCAGCCGAGATTAAGATAACGTTTTCCTGCTTCCAATGGTACTCAATGGCTGCCGTGAAATATCTGCCTTCCTAAAGTTCAATGGGCCAGAACATTCATTAACAGTTACATTATTCGGATCCAAGACAAAACACATCATCACAGAATATGATAAAAGTACAGGTGAGAAAGCCTATCCTGAGACATGGGGAAATGAGTTCAGGAAGCAGCTCCCCATCAATCACACATGCTAGGAATACATGAACAGCTGAAGGCACCCTGTCCCCGACTACCCTGGAATGAGCTGAAAATAATCAGGCGGAGGACAGGCTTCTATCAGTGAAGACTAGCTGATCATTCTTGGAGCTTATATGTGGTTATTTGCAGCTCAAGCCATATGTATCCAGGGTACAGCGTTTTCAATAAGCAGAAGGCTGCCTGTCTGAGGCGTTATACCTTGTTTCCTGAACTATCAAGCGGCATGAATTAATTACAAGAAAAATCTGTCCCAGCCAGTGCATCTATATTTGGAAGAATGAGAAGAAAACGCACCCACTTTATGTTGCTGAAGAAGATGCTGGTGTGTCCAGCAAACTTCAATGGGAATGTTTTAGTATGAGTACCAGTGTCTGTTAGGACGCGGGTGGTGCTGTGGGTTAAACCATAGAGCCTAGGGCTTGCCAATCAGAAGGTCGGCGGTTCAAATCCCCGCGACGGGGTGAGCTCCTGTTGCTCGGTCCCCGCTCCTGCCAACCTAGCAGTTCGAAAGCACATCAAAGTGCAAGTAGATAAAAAGGTACCACTCCAGCGGGAAGGTAAACAGTGTTTCCATGTGCTGCTCTGGTTCGCCAGAAGCAGCTTAGTCATGCTGGCCACATGACCTGGAAGCTGCATGCCGGCTCCCTTGACCAGTAAAGCGAGATGAGTGCCGCAAACCCAGAGTTGGCCACGACTGGACCTAATGGTCAGGGGTCCCTTTACCTTTACCTTTTACCAGTGTCTGTTACCACTATGTCCAGTGACATATTTGAATGATGATTCTAGGCAATGTGTTGTTGTTGTTTTTAATCCTGACTCCTACGTATTTGTGTGTTTGCTAATAGTTAGCCAGCCAGCCAGCCATAGGAATATAGGATACCTTCTTAGATTGAGCCAGTGATTCAGTCTAGCACAGTATTGTCTTTACTGAGTTGCAGTGACTCTTCAAGGTTTCAGGCAGAGGTCTTTCCCAGCCCTACCTAAAGATGACAAGAATTAAACCTGGGCCTTAGCCTTCTGCATGCAGTGCTCTATGTGCCTCCCCTAGAAACAAGAATGATGAGGTTTCTATACTGCTCAATCTGCATCCCCTTCCCCCAGCCTTGCTGTTCAACAGCTTCTACTCATGGTGAATGAATGTGCACCAGTGTGGGTAAAGAGCAAACAAGGTACCATTTTTGGAAATGTTCTGGTAATCTCGATGGTTGCAGCGGTTTCTTTTTCGTAAATATAGGTACAGCGACTCTGTCCAGCCTCTGAAACAAAGTTAACAGAACTCTGGTTTAGTGAAGGCATGGCATGCAAATAAAATATCAGATCAAGAATTGCAAAGATACAGTGCAGAGGACATTTAGGTCACTTATTTGGGGAGAGGAGCTTTTATGACTAAATGGTCTTGATAGAACACCCCCATTTTAGCCTCATGGCAACACTGTGAGATGGGTTAGATGGCATGATAATGACTTGTCCAGTGGCCAATTCATGAGTTTCAGAGCTGAGCTGAAATATCTGAATTGATCACATGTTCATGTCCCTTTAAGAGGGGGAGTTACGTTTTCTTACCAAATCGGGGTGGGGATCAAGTTTTGGGAGACAGCTCTGATCAGTCTACACTGGGAAGCAAGGCAACCAAAGATGATTATTCAGTGTTGCAGTACTTTTGTAACATCTCCTGAAGAGGACAAATTCCTCAGTCAGCGCTGTTAGCAAACAAAAAAGGCACAAGGCCTGTGACCTGGGTGTTATTTACTGGAGTGATTGTTCATTCATTCCAAATGTGTGTTTGGCTCCAAAGCAAAAAAGCTAGATGGGATCTCCCTGAAAAGATCTGTTGTTGATTATATCGGGGGGCTCCTAGCCCAAAGGCCTTTAACACTGCTGAGCTGCTGCACTTGCGCAATGAACTGAAAGCCAAGTTTCAGTTGTGGTTCATAAAGTTCAGTTGTGCTTTATCTTTGTTGCAATCTCACCTGCACACCATCTGCGTGGCAAAGGGCCTAGTGACGCACCGTATTTATAAATGTTAGAACCACAAGTTATTTACATCTACAACTTACAATCAAGGGTGCAATGTTTGTACATTTGTTGTTTCTGGAAACTTCTTGGAGCACCTTCACGATTCCATTGTTATCCAAGGCTTACAAAGGGATGTTTGGAGGAAAAGGATGCTATTAGTGGAAGGATATAAACCATTGGAAGAGCTGTACAATGGTGTGTCCAGCACAGCCAGGGTTTGGGCACAGTACACAAAACAATCTAGCTTCTGCATCACTCTGGTTCTCAACACATCACCTGAAATGAACCATGAGCAGGGACAAGACAGGCACTACTGTCGCAGGCTGGACCTTCACTTATCCTTATTGGGGAGGGTCAATAAGTGCAATAGGCTTGTTTGCTTATATCTCCCTTTGGGCATTATTATTAATTGTGAGATAAGGCAATAAGGATCCAGAAAGAACAGATGGCTTGTTCCCATTGAGGGAGGAGAAGCCTGAATATCTTCCAGAAATTGTATATAAGCATTTAGTGGGCACAAGTGAGCAGGGAATTACTAGGGGGTTATTTTACAGTTACTGTTGTGTAATGAGTCAAAGGATTTTATATCTGTATTATTATTGTCTGTATTTGCATTAGGGTAAAGTAACTGCCTTTTGGTTCCAGAGGGTACAGCTACTATTGGTTCATTTAAGCTGCTGTATTTGGATCCTCTGTCTTATTGGTTGCCTCCAAAAGGCAGGACTGTGATTGCCTGATATTGTTCCCTCCAAAATGTATCCTTTCTAGCTAGTTCCCTGTCCCTATAAATGTAGCTCTCCCCTCCTCAAGTCTCAGTCTTGTTGCTTTAATAAAGAAGTGTTACTAGAGAACTGTCTCCAGCATATTATGTCAAGAGAGCTGAAATCACAAACCCCACGTCACAACAGTTACTAATATTTTAAAGGTGATAAATTCATTGATTTTTAGATGCTGTGGGCAGTCTTTTACTAATGAGCCTCATCAGCAAAAGGATCTCTGCTTGCACAACAGGAATTTCCTCCCTCTGCTTCCTGTGTGCACACTCACTCTCCCCAAATCTGCTCCAGAGGGTTGGGAGAACCCCAGAACATATTTAGGGGGTGCATGAGAGATGAGAGGGAGATAACATTCCCTTGTGCAAGTAGAAATCCTTATGCTGAGAGAATGATTACTTCAGTGCTACACTGGATTCTACTTCAGTGTTGTTTTCTACCCTGAACCGTTAGGAGTATGGAGGCTTAAAAAAAAAATCTAGATAAAGAATCAAGAGAGACAGAAAGGAAATAATTTTCAGGATGCATTTTTCAAGAAACAGAAACGCTTAAAAGCACTGGTTTACTCCACTGATGGTTTTCTCCAAGAAGTCAGGCGAACCCAGACTAAGCAATGTCACTGCGATTTCACATTGAGGCCAAAATGAGGGTGAAATTGTGAAGTCCAAACTGTAAAAGCTTTGCGTCACTAAGACGTCTGGATCATCTTATAAATAGTTTCTTATATCTGACAGCCCCACTTCTTAGAAAGTATAAATAACTACTCTCGGTAAAGGTAAAGGTAAAGGTAAAGGTAAAGGGACCCCTGACCATTAGGTCCAGTCGTGGCTGACTCTGGGGTTGTGGCGCTCATCTCGCTTTATTGGCCGAGGGAGCCGGCGTACAGCTTCCGGGTCATGTGGCCAGCATGATTAAGTCACTTTTGGCAAACCAGAGCAGCACACGGAAACACCGTTTACCTTCCCGCTGGAGCGGTACCTATTTATCTACTTGCCCTTTGACGTGCTTTCAAACTGCTAGGTTGGCAGGAGCTGGGACCGAGCAACGGGAGCTCACCCCATCGCGGGGATTCAAACCGCCAACCTTCTGATCAGCAAGTCCTAGGCTCTGTGGTTTAACCCACAGCGCCACCCGCGTCCCTAGACAACCACAATTCCTAAACAAACAATAGAACATCTACAGTATTGGCCCAAATATAAGCCGTGCCCGCAAATAAGCCACACCTTTAAAATTCATGGGGGGAGGGAAGAAAAAAAGACAATACCCGAATATAAGCCACTCCCTTAAAATTCTGCAGGCACTCACACCTGTAGCACCGTAAATCCAAATAAAAAATCAATACTGCACTGTAAAATACGGGGAAAGTGATGAATGACTTTAGAATTACGGTAATTGCACAACAGTCTCAAGCTCGCAAATCGACAATAAAATTGTTTTTGTTCATTTTTATCGTATGTCTGTTTTAGCAGCGATATTGTAAAAACCGATTTTTGTAAGGTCACAAATTGAAGCTGCACTTTAACTTTTCATGATCTGAATTTTCTTTTTGAGGGGGGGAGTGTGGATTATATTCAGGCCAATACAGTATATATGATCCTGTTTGTTCCCAATAAATCCTTCTTCACACAAAGAATGAAAAACCTAG
This sequence comes from Podarcis erhardii, assembly GCF_964252035.2. NCBI lineage: Eukaryota > Metazoa > Chordata > Lepidosauria > Squamata > Lacertidae > Podarcis > Podarcis erhardii. Next base: position 47,048,235 of record NC_138513.1, read on the forward strand.
CTTTTTATATGATTGAAAAGAAGATGGGGGCAAACAGTCTTATGAACTAAGAAAGATAAATTGCCCAGGAATCAGGAGTTTATGGAACATTAACAAAACTGCCTTAGCAATTGCAAAGAAGTAATTAGGAGACAGTTGAACCAAGGAAACCTTGTCTCTAAACATTGCTTTGTCATCTTAGACAAGTGGACAGATTTGGGAACAGAAGGAATAATAGATCCCACAGATTAAAAATAGAGGGTATTTCAGAACAGTGACATTGGGAAAGAACATCAGGATGAAACAAATGGAAAGTAATTAAGTTGGAGCTGAATTTCGAAGGTAATTACTCTTGGGAGCAAAAACTACCATTTGGATGAAAACCACTAATTTAAGCTGCCATACTTTGTTTAAGCAGGGTCAGAATTGACATGTGGAAAAAAGAATGGACAAATCTGGCAATTTCAGCTTTGCTCAGCTTCTCATTTCCCCAATCTTAAGTCTTAATCACATTTCCACAACACTTTGTGATTTTTCTTTAAGCCCTCATGAAAATTCGGATGTGTATTATTATTATTATTATTATTATTATTATTATTATTATTACAACCCTACCCACCGTTCACCAGCGGATTCCAGAGTGGATTACAGTGGTGCCCTGCAAGACGAACGCCTCGCAAGACGGAAAACCCGCTAGACGAAAGGGTTTTCCATTTTGGAGGCGCTTCGCAAAACGAATTTCCCTATCGGCTTGCTTCGCAAGATGAAATGTCTTGCGAGTTCCTGCGGGTTTTTTCCCCTCCCCCCCTTTTCCTAAGCCGCTAAGCCGCTTATCAGCTGATCCGCTGATAAGCTGCTTATCAGCTGATCCGCTAAAAGCCGCTAAACCGCTAATAGCGCTAATCCGCTAAGCTGTCAATGGGCTTGCTTCGCAAGACGAAAAAACCGCTATACGAAGAGCCTCGCGGAACGGATTAATTTCGTCTTGCGAGGCACCACTGTACAAGAATCCGAAATGAGTAATTGACCTTTTGTGACACACCACTCCAAAGTGATTGTTTTTAGAGGCTTACAGAAGGACCATGATTTGACTAAAAATGTGGAGTCAAGGGGCTGAAGCTTTTGGATTTCATTAAGAATTCCCCTCTACTATCTCTCCAATAATTAAGAGGAGGGAGCTCATATTGAAAGAAACTGCCTGGGGGAAGGGAGCTGCAGCGACAAAGACAGTGAGTTGGGGAAGAGAAAGCACACACACACACACAAACGACTGCGGTCCAGCTGTGCATCCCTTTAAAACATAGATTCCCACCCTTGCTTTCGCTGGGACATGGATCTATGTGCTACAGTTGTGTTGTATGGGCTTGAAGGTAACTATGTAGGAAAAAGAAGAAGAAAGTTTGGTCTGGAAACCATGAAACAATGTGTTATCGTGGAATCGGAGGATCATAATTTTTAGGAAACATCAGAAGCAGAGGGCACGGCAACACTCCAGAACTTCCATCTGAACACAAAACATTTTCTCCACAACCATTCATTCCTGAGATTCTGGTGACTTTGCTTACACACCCGATTGTTGAGTTGAGGAATCCGGTTGCTCCAGAAAACTGTGGCCAGTCGAGCTCATCGGCAAAAGCCTCAGGAAGGTTGGAAAATGCCTTCTATAAAAGAGATTAAGGAATCAGGATGGGTTTTATTTTCTGTACTTGCCCTTCACCGAATCGTCTCATGGTGGGTTGCAATAATGGGCTTCCATGCCCAGAACATTGGCAATAAACTTGATTATTCTTTTCATACTACCTTTTAATGTAGTATGAAGTTCAAGCAGTTTAAATACAGTTAATAGGACACAGCTATAGGTCATAAACAAATTAGTTTTCAAGAATTATAGATCAGACATGTAAAATATATGTATTTCTTTTTGGGAGGAGGACTTAATCACAAACCCCTTCCCTTGAGATTTTATTCCTAGAGATCAGCTACGTCTTGAGTATAGTAAGGCTGCCCTCCTGGCTTGGTGCCATCTTGAGCACTATCCAATGGGTGGGTAACCGTTATTGTTTTTTTGGGCCAGATCCTTATCTGGCTCCACCCCTATAGGGCTCTGGGGGGAGCGGTGTTTGCTACACAGCACGGCTATGGCCCTTCCCAGAGGGCTACCATTTTCCTGTGGAACTATGTTGGACCCTCCATTTTGAGCAAGCCTGGGTTGCATGGCCAATCAGGTCAGGGACACAGGGATTGTGCCCTGCCTGCCCCAGCCATATTCAAGATGGCAGCCAGATGCAGACCACCCTCTTTGCTGACTGTTGCAGGATTTTCTACCCACCCACCCAGTCTGTTAGGGGCCCACCCTGACAGGGGCGAGTTGGCGAAAGGACCTTGATATGGTTTACTTGGTTGCCGCATTTGGGGCCAGGGGTGGATTTTCCCCTGCAAGCAAATTAGCCAGCCTGCAGCTTTCTGTCTACCTCATAGAAACTTTCACAACTCTGGTCGAAAAGGCATTGGGCTGGATCCTTAGTTATGTGGGTACCCCGTTAAAGGGGTGACTCTGTCCGGGAGTCCACAAAGGGACTGATGGGCTAACACACCTCTCCCAATGGCAGCCTGTGTGGGGAGATGGCACCTGACTCCACAGTTGACCTCACTGGGTTACTATCAGGCAGCACATGGGCCTTACGCAAACCTACTCTTACCTGTAATCAATAAAGTTGTGGCCTAATTCAACCCAATACCAATCTCCTGTGTTCATTTTATTGGTCCTCCCCACACCAGCCGCGGACATCATTCGCCTGTGGCGGCAAATAGCACAGTGCTTTATGTTTTCCAGTACAGTCGTACTTCGGGTTACATACGCTTCGGTTTACAGACTCCACTAACCCAGAAATAGTACCTCAGGTTAAGAACTTTGCATCAGGATGAGAACAGAAATCGTGCTCCGGCGGCGGCAGCAGCGGAAGGCCCATTAGCTAAAGTGATGCTTCAGGTTAAGAACAGTTTCAGGTTAAGAACAGACCTCCGGAATGAATTAAGTACTTAACCTGTGGTACTACTGTACTGAATCTTGGCATTTAAGCTAGATTTCAGGGCTCAGCTTAGACCCTAGCAACCAAATCTGGTTCCTGGACCTGAGGTTCCCCACCTCGGCCACAGCTTCCTGAGTCCCACAGATTAATAAGGATCAGGGGAAAGGAGGACTGGGAAGGATGAGATCAGAGCATGGAGGTAGGTCTAAGCCTCGAGGACTCAGCATCGCTTCAAAATACTGTACAAGGCATTTGCAACACAGAGAAAAATACTTGTGGAGAAGTTGAAAAACGTGAACATCCAAGATTTACAAAAGAAATGCTGACACAATCTAAAACGCTAGCTTGAGTACATCACTTTCATGCTTCATTGTCATTACTGTCATTATCCTGAGTATTGTTACCACATTTATTAGGCATGATCATCTCAATTATCACTGCCTCTGATTTATTATGCTCATCCCCTGCTCTGTCATCAGTGTGATTCCTATAATCATTTTTTTTTCATAAAGCATTAACGAAGAAAAACAACAGCCAATCTCGAATATTTAAATCAGTTAAGGCTCTCCAAAGAGAAAATTAAAACTGCAAACAATGTGGCTTTTAATTTGAATGCTGCCCACAATGCAGCAATAATTATTGGTGCTGAATATTTACTTTTGGCATTGCAGTTTCCCCTCCCAATTTCCCTTCGAAGTTTTCAATAAGCCACTTGGGTAGTTCCTTTCTCTCTCTCTCTCTCTCTCTCTCTCTCTCTCTCTCTCTCTCTCTCTTTCTCTCTCGGAAGAAAATAAATAGCACTTCTTAAGCCATCATGTGGTGGTCGTGGGCAGAAAGCTGCTTTACCTAGATGATTAGCAGTAGATTGGCAACCATTTCTGACTCCCAACTGTATAACAAAAAGTAAAATTACAAGTAAACAAAAACACTCTGCCTTGGCTTGCCTTAGGCTAATCCCTTAGTGTCTCTCACCCGTAAAATATGAACATTAATTGCTTGTCGTCAACCAGGGCTTTGCATAGTTCTGCTGTCTGATTTTTTATTTTTACTTTAGACAAATGGAATTTCACAGAAAGAACACTTGCTGTGCCCTTTCCCCCCTGAAACCCCTCAAAAGGCTTTCTGGAGGGCTGAGTGGTGTCTCTTGAACATGTTATTCAGATGGTTAATAATGGTGGTTATGGGACAGTCTGATTTCTCCAGGCACAAGGTGGCTATGAGTTTATTGCTTGTTATTGACCTGGTTCAAACTGAATAGGGCGCCCCAAGAAAACACAGCTTGCACATAAACAATTTGAGAGCACCTTCCTGCATCTTTTCCTTGTCTCATATGTTTGGCTGCAGAGGAAACATCATGGCCTCTTGAATGACAGACACTTTTGTTTTCCAAACCAGAGGGGCGTAAGGGTTCTCTTAATGTTGGCTGAAGGGATTCCCACAAATCTGTCTTCTGCCTACGGCACTGTTGTCAACAGCTCCTGCAAATATTTATTACTGACCCTAATGATGAACATTTCACTAGCGATAAGTAGTAATTCAACTGTAGTCAGCACAGCAGAAGACAAGAACACCTGAGGTGAGAACAGAGGTGTGATTACTTGTGGGGGAAGCTATAATGGCCAAAAGACCCAGATACCTGAAAGACCACCTGCTTCCTTATACACCTGCCCAGACTTTGTAGTCATTGAAGGATGCCCCTTCTCTGAGATGCAGTATGTTCTGATTTGTGAGAGGACATTCTCAATAATGGCACCCCAATTCTGGAATGCCCTCCTCTCTGAAGCACCAACACTGATGGAGCTTTGGCACCAGGTAAAACCATAGATATTTCAACCAAGCATTTGGTTAAATTGGTGCCCCCCACCTCTTGGCTGCTGTAGTTACAGTGTTAGTATATTGTCTGCTTTCACATTGTTGTTGTTTAGTCGTTTAGTCGTGTCTGACTCTTCGTGACCCCATGGACCAGAGCACACCAGGCACTCCTGTCTTCTACTGCCTCCCGCAGTTTGGTCAAACTCATGTTTGTAGCTTCAAGAACACTGTCCAACCATCTCATCCTCTGTCGTCCCCTTCTCCTTGTGCCCTCCATCTTTCCCAACATCAGGGTCTTTTCCAGGGAGTCTTCTCTTCTCATGAGGTGGCCAAAGTATTGGAGCCTCACCTTCAGGATCTGTCCTTCCAGTGAGCACTCAGGGCTGATTTCCTTAAGAATGGATAGGTTTGATCTTCTTGCAGTCCATGGGACTCTCAAGAGTCTCCTCCAGCACCATAATTCAAAAGCATCAATTCTTTGGCGATTGGCCTTCTTTATGGTCCAGCTCTCACTTCATACATCACTACTGGGAAAACCATGGCTTTAACTATAGGGACCTTTGTTGGCAAGGTGATGTCTCTGCTTTTTAAGATGCTGTCTAGGTTTGCCATTGCCTTTCTCCCAAGAAACAGACGTCTTTTAATTTCATGGCTGCTGTCACCATCTGCAGTGATCATGGAGCCCAAGAAAGTAAAATCTCTCACTGCCTCCATTTCTTCCCCTTCTATTTGACAGGAGGTGATGGGACCAGTGGCCATGATCTTCGTTTTTTTGATGTTGAGCTTTCACATTAAGTTGCATTTAAATGAAATATGGCTTTATTGTATTTTAATGTTGTTTCTTGCTCTGGGATTGTGTGATGAAAGAAGAGCAGGTTATAAATAATTTTAACCAACCAGCCAACATGGGAGGAACAAGACACATCCATGGTACTAATAAACTGAACAGATGTTTTCCTTTCTAAAGAAGAGTTTCTGGTTTCTTAATATATATTGAAAACCTCCCATGATTATTACAGCAGTGGCTGAAAGTGATCATCCCCAGAAATATATAGACACTCAATGGGCACCCTTTATAATAGAGGGCAGTTATAATGGGCACCCTTAGTAATAGAGAAGAAAGTGAATTATAGGACGGCCAATTGAGATCAGTACAATGACCAGCTGAAACGACATACCACTGACATTTGCGATGCTGTCACCCATTCAGGAGGGATGTGAAAATGAGCCCCAGCTGAATCTCCCAACAAAATGATTCCCTTGGACTCTGTGCCTGCGGAAGACAATTAATAATTTTAAAAGCTTAATTATTTTTTTCTCACATTGCAAATCCGTATGCTGCACAAAGCACAACCGCATTAAGAAAACCCACACGGCAGTTCCAGCACACAAAGAGCAATCAAAACAACGATTTGGCCATTTGTGCTCATTTCCAAACCTAAAATAAGATTTTTAACTTCCTCTGCACTATAAATAACCGAAAATAAATGGACACATCAATCAAGTTTACAAAAAGTGCATGCTAAATTAGACCAATTTCTATTAGGCTGCTTTTAAAGCTTGAATTGGTACTTTAAAGTGGACCCTGCTGGGAGCAACATAAATTTTTACTATCTGCAGTACGTTCAATAAAAGTGGAACATTTAGTGAAATCAGGGCATTGAGAGCATTGCTCTCAATTTGGTCTATTAGGGCAAAATTACAAGCTTCTCATAAACACTGACTGCTTCACTGCACCCAGCCTTTAAAGATGGATGGTGCCTGATAACATCTCTTGCAATTTCAGGGCGCATAAAAAGCAAGGCAGTCGTCCTAGTCCACAAGAGAGAGAAAATGCGTCCCCAAATCCACAATTGGGCTACATCTTTATTAGCATGCTTTGAGTAACATAAAGAGTTCTGGAGACCTAGAAAACTTGCTCACTAAGCTGGAGTTCGGCCTACTGTGTCTTGAGAACCAGTTCAAAGAAACTGGCTTTTTAAAAATCAGGAAATAGTCTAACTTCTGCTCCCTCCTTAATGACTAACTGGCTTTGTGTTTGCCAAGCAGCTACTAAACATTAGTGGCGGCACAAGAATAGACCTTGTGGAAGGTCCATGTTAGTTCTATTCAGGGGTGATTTCCATCATGTACAGACACATCATTAGATCAATTTGTGTTTGATCGGGAAGTACAGAGTTTTGAGCTCTGCTGTGGGCTAATTTAGATACTGACTATGTGGCACTGTTGCCTCTGTAAAAGAACTCCACGACTGCCAGCAACAACATTACATTACAGTGGTACCTCGCAAGACGAATGCCTCGAAAGACGAAAAACTCGCAAAACGAAAGAGTTTTTCGTTTTTTGAGTTGCTTCGCAAGACGGATTTCCCTATGGGCTTGCTTCGCAAGACGGAAACGTCTTGCAAGTTTGTTTCCTTTGTCTTGCAAGTTTGTTTCCTTTTTCTTAAAACCGTGCATTCACTTCGAGCAGCAACTCATAGCACACGGTGTGGTAGCCTTTTTTGAGATTTTTGAAGACTTTTCCAAAGTCCGTGCTTCGCAAGACGAAAAAACCGCAAGACGAAAAAACTCGCGGAACGAATTAATTTCGTCTTGCGAGGCACCACTGTAATAACGTATTGTTATGTGCAATAGGAAGCGGAATTCAGAAGAACAAGGCTGTTTATATGAATTCAGAAGCATGAGATCTATGAGTTCTGGCGGTTCCCTCACTGCGAGAAGCCAAGTTACAGGGAACCAGGCAGAGGGCCTTCTCGGTAGTGGCACCCGCCTTGTGGAACGCCCTCCCACCAGATGACTAAGAGAACAACAACTACCAGACTTTTAGAAGACATCTGAAGGCAGCCCTGTTTAGGGAATCTTTTAATGTTTGGTGCAATACTGTATTTTAATATTTTGTTGGAAGCTGCCCAGAGTGGCTTGGGAAGCCCAGCCAGTATTATTATTATTATTATTATTATTATTATTATTATTATTTCCAACTCTTTCTATTCTCTTTCAGCAGGCAAGATGGGGAGTGGGAGCTGAGGGGGTCTTCAGTCCCTCCCAAAATTTTCAAGGAGGGGGATGGGCCCCCCCAAATCCTGTGGCTCCGCTCCGCCTCCTCCTCCCTACCCAGTGCACAAATGCTGGCATCACAGCAGCAGGACACCCTCGCATCCCAGCCCAGCGCTTGAGTGTCACGTAATGCACCCCCCATGTGTGTGTGTGTGTGTGTGTGTGTGTGTGTGTATGGGGGTGAAGTCGGCACCCCTGCTTTTAGCTCAACCCGCCCAACCAACTATGTCTGCCTCAGCCAGTTTCCACCCGGTCTAAGTTCTGCGATGGGTTCTTGTCAATTTCTTCCCTCCAGCAGGACAGAACGGCATATCCTAATCTCCAGAAATCAAGTTCACAATTTCACCGACTCCTTCACAGCTTCCTTCTAAAAATGCATGAGATTATGATGACATTATAGAACCCAGGAACACTGGCTCTTGCAGAATTACTGGTAACTAATTCTGCAATAAGAAAATGAATAAATTTGGATGCTCAAAGGCATTTTTTTTTTTTTAAGGGAGACTGGCCTGTTGTTTTTTCCTGGTAAAGTGAGCCTCCATTTAAATGCTGGCTGACTGACAGCTCTGATTCTCTCCCACACTTGAAGTGCTCTTCCTGCCTATTATCCTGTGAAACAAGGTTTATATAGTGCCTTTAAACAGAAACTGTTCTTTTTTTAATTAAAACTGCCCTGCGTTAGGGAGTGGGAGGCATTGTGACACCAGTAAAGGTAAAGGGACCCCTGACCATTAGGTCCAGTCATGACTGACTCTGGGGTTGTGGCGCTCATCTTGCTTTATTGGCCAAGGGAGCTGGCATACAGCTTCCGGGTCATGTGGCCAGCATGAATAAGCCGCTTCTGGCAAACCAGAGCAGCACATGGAAATGCCGTTTACCTTCCCGCTGGAGCGGTACCTATTTATCTACTTGCACTTTGACGTGCTTTAGAACTGCTAGGTGGGCAGGAACAGGGACCGAGCAATGGGAGCTCACCCCGTGGCGGGGATTCGAACCGCCGACCTTCTGATCAGCAAATCCTAGGCTCTGTGGTTTAACCCATAGCGCCACCCATGTCCTGTGACACCAGTACCACAGGCCAATTAACTTCCCACCTGCAGAGCTTGGTTTCCCTGAGCTTGGCTTTCAAAAGGAATCAGCACATCTGATGACAACACAAGGATTGTACCGATGACCCTTATTTGTAGTATGTTCATACATTCCCTTTGTTTTGTTTTGCATCATATATTTCAGAATTATTATTATTTTTAATGAATCGGGCAATTTGCAATCAATATTCTCAGCTATATTTTAAAATTAGAGAAATTACCTTTACAAAATTTCTGCTCATAGGCGATGCCATCTTTTGGATCAACACCCTAATGGATGAGAAAGGAGAAGCATCAATTAAGTTATGCACATTCACCTTTTCTTTCAGGAATTGTTCCAGCAACACAATGAAATGCAGGCAACCCAGTCTGTTAGAAAACATTGAGCAGTAACAACATGAATACTTGGGGGACCCAAATAGCTGAGGATCACTTTTCTATGATGGCAGGAATGGGCAAAGAGGCTTCCCTTTATCATACACAAAGGGATAGCATGAGCCAGACATGTTATATGTAGGTGGAAAAAATAGGTAAAGGACCCCTGGACAGTCAAAGGTGACTACGGGGTTGCAGTGCTCATCTCGCTTCAGGCCAAGAGAGCTGGCATTTCTCCACAGACAGCTTTCCGGGTCATCTGGCTCAACGGCACACTGTGACGGAAACCAGAGCGCAGGGAAACCTTCCCGCCTCAGTGGTACCTATTTATCTACTTGCACTGGTGTGCTTCTGAACTGCTAGGTTGGCAGGAGCTGGGACAAAGCAACAGGAGTTCACTCCATCGCGGGGATTCGAACTGCCAGCTTTATGAACGGCAGGTCCAAGAGGCTCAGTGCTTTAGACCACAGTGCTACCCACGTCCCCGATTCCTAATGTAATACGATAAATAAAACTAATCTAAATTAAAACAAACATTATTCAGTGTGGCTTCCATATAAGCATGTAAGTAACCAAAAATATAAACGACCAAATCAAAATCCTGATAATGAAATAATTGTATCACAAATAGTGGCTCCCCATTTGTGGAACGCTCTCCTCAGGGAGGCTCACCTGGTGCCTTCGTCACATATTTTGGGGGGCCAGGCGAAAACATTTCCCTTCAACCCGGCATTCAGCTGATTAGCATTCGATGGCTTTTTTTTAAAAAATAATATTTATTCAAATTTTAAAGGTTACAAAAAGAATCAAAAAAGAAAACAAAACAGTACATAAAAGCAAATCACATCCAGGAAAAAGTAAAAGAGCGAAAACAAAAACAAAAACAAAAAGAAATTAAAAATACATACAGTTAAAAAGTCAAAAAGAAAAAAGAACAAGTCAAACCTTTACATATTTTCCTTTCTTTAACTTATTTCCTTGACTTCCTCACACCTCCCCTCTTTATATTCTAGTTCAGATAGATATTTCAGCAAATCCTTCATCTTGTTTTTATCCTAATAATTTATCTTGATATCCTGTAATTTTGGAGCCAAGTGAGGATTACCAGGTAAGATCCACCCTCTATTGTGTGGGCAGGTAATCCCTCCCCCTACCTGGCTTGGTTTCCCTGGCAACGCTTCCCCCAGGTGGGATTGGACAACTGACTGAGGTAGGCGGGGACCTCCAGGTATCCCACCTGAGGGAAGGCAAAGCCAAGCCTATGCTGATGGGGCCACTCCAGATCCAGGGCTGCACGCGTCCACGCAAAGGGCGCCCCCCGTTTTAAGTGGGGAGCGGTCATTCATTCTCTCTTTCACCAATTATCCGTCCATTTTTACTTTATTTAATCTTATTTCTCATTAAAACTGATATATTTGAACTTATTCTCTTAAGAAGTTTCCCCTAGGGTTATAAAAATTTCATTCCACGTACAACAGCAGCAAGAATGCTCATTGCAAAGTATTGGAAGACAGAAGATCTACCCACCGTTGAAGAATGGCAGATGAAAGTTATAGATTACATGGGACTGGCAGAAATGACTGGCAGAATCCGAGACCAGGGAAAAGAGACAGCGGAAGAAGAATGGAAGAAATTTAAGGACTATCTTAAGAAAAATTGTAAAAATATTGAATGGTAGAACGATGTTGATTTAGAAATTAAGGGGTTCTCAGCTGTAATGATTAGGTATTAAGATAAGAAAGTTAAAAAATTAAACAGAAATTAGGGGAAGGATTTGTTGAATTGAATTAATCAGAGCTTGGAATACAGGAAGGGGAGGTATGAGGAGGTCGGGAAAGTAAGTTTTATGAATATAAGGGACTGAAATTATACTTGTTATTGTATGTGGTCTGTATGTTTTGTATGTATTCTTTTTTTTTCTTGTCTCTCTTTTTTTCTTGTTTGTTTTATCTCAGATAATTCTTTGAAAACTTTAATAAATATTTATTAAAAAAAATCATTCCACGATTTTTCCATTTTTCATTAAAAAATTTTTTTTAAAAAAAATCTCAATATATAAGCATTCGATGGCTTTTGAAATGTGTTCGTGGGAGGGGGGGTTACTGGTTTGTTTTCGTCTGTGTTTTATTATGTCTTTTGTATTCTCATTTTGTATTCTTCTGTTGTGAACCATTCTGTGATCTTGGATGAAGGGCGGTATACAAATTTAATAAATCAATAGTAGTAGTAGTTGTTGTTGTAGTAGTAGTCGTAGTAATAGTAATAGTAATAGCAATAGTAGGAGCAGTAGTAGTGAACACATTTTCTAGCATCCAATGAGATGCACTCAAGGACCCAGTAATTCTCTGAGGTTTTCTTTCTTTGAACAGCAAATCCCCAGGCCATTTCACAAACCCTTTTGAAATCCTCTTCATTTTCATAAGTGCTTTGCCATGTGTCAAGGATTCCTAGACCTATCACTGAAATAAAATAAACCAGGTTTTTACCCTCACCTTGTTGCTTTTTGGTATCCCATGAATGCACGAGTTTTGAAATAAGGATTACATAGAATCATAGAATCCTAGAGTTGGAAGAGACCACAGGGGCCATGGAGTCCAACCCCCTGCCAAGCAGGAAACACCATCAGAGCACTCCTGACATATGGTTGTCAAGCCTCTGCTTAAAGACCTCCAAAGAAGGAGACTCCACCACACTCCTTGGCAGCAAATTCCACTGTCGAACAGCTCTTACTGTCAGGAAGTTCTTCCTAATGTTTAGGCGGAATCTTCTTTCTTGTAGTTTGGAACCATTGCTCCGTGTCCGCTTCTCTGGAGCAGCAGAAAACAACCTTTCTCCCTCCTCTATGTGACATCCTTTTATATATTTGAACATGGCTATCATATCACCCCTTAACCTCCTCTTCTCCAGGCTAAACATGCCCAGCTCCCTTAGCCGTTCCTCATAAGGCATCGTTTCCAGGCCTTTGACCATTTTGGTTGCCCTCCTCTGGACCCGTTCCAGTTTGTCAGTGTCCTTCTGACAAATGTAAGACATATGTAAGACAGTTTCACTATCCAAAAGAGTCAGAAGCAGCGGGGGCAACTTTCATAACAGTTTTTTAAAGGTAAGATTGTCCCCAAGGTAATACCTGCGGAGGCATTACAGATGTATTCTTAACCTGGGGAAGTCTATTCTTTTGAAAACACGTGAAGTAAAAACTCACATAGGCAGCTTTCAAAATCGGAATTGAACATCTGTGGGAAATGTCAAAATATAACCTCCAACAACTCACCCATATTCCATTACAGTTGGAGTCCTTATCTGCATCCCAGTTATCAGGGCTACAATAGAAAGGAAATTAATACATTTCAGAAATGGGTTAAGGTAGCATTTCTCTCTCTCTCTCTCTCTCTCTCTCTCTCTCTCACACACACACACACACACACACAGCTTCCACCAGAATACAGTGGTACCTTGCAAGACGAATGCCTCGCAAGACGAAAAACGCGCAAGACGAAAGAGTTTTCCGTTTTTTGAGTCGTTCCGCAAGACAAATTTCCCTATGGGCTTGCTTCGCAAGACAAAACGTCTTGCGAGTTCTTGAGAGTTTGTTTCCTTTTTCTTAAAGCCGCTAAGCCGTTAATAGCCGCTAAGCCGTTAAGCCATTAATAGCCGCTAAGCCGCTAATAGCCGCTAAGCCGCTAAAAGCCGTGCTTCGCAAGATGAAAAAACCGCAAGACGAAGAGACTTGCGGAACGGATTAATTTCGTCTTGCGAGGCACCACTGTACTGACTTTCACTTTGGTGTGAAGTCATGTAACTTCACACCATGTTTTGCAGATGCTTTTTCCCAGCCCCTGCCCCAGCATCAAGACTATCAATGTAAAGTACTGATGCTAATGGATGAAGCCCTGAACAAATGTTCAAATTTTTTTAGAAAAAAAGTTTTAAAACATAACTGTATGGGAAAACAGCAACGTCTAAAAAGAGATACAGGTTTGTTCTTTATGATGCATGATGTTGTGCGTTTTTGTGAATGTTTTGTGCCGAAATGTAGCATTAAAATATTTTATAATAAATAAAATACTTTATGAAAATAAATAGATAGCAATTCAGGATATGCATAAGCTATGTTTCTGCTATGTGGCTATCCTGACTATCTAAATCCACTCTACACCAGTTCCCACATATATCATGCAGACCTTCTCATGGGCAAACCATTTGGAGTCCCACAAAGCTACCCACAAAGCTATTGGAAACCTGAAGCTATAATATAATATCTAAAGAAGTGATTTGTCCTAATAAGAGAGAATAATTTAAACCACCCAAATTACCGTCTGCCAGGATACACAGAGGCCTTGATATCGTCACAGTCTCTACCTCTCCAGTGATATCCTCTTAAGGTCTAACCAGGAAGAGAAATGAAGAAGATTGTAGCGTTGTAATTCCGCCCCCTTCCAGTCAACCATTAAACATCTAAAATAAAAATCTAACTACAGAAGGGGGCAAGAGATTCATAAACCAACACTCCCAGCTGCCTTTAAAAAATATATATATATATGACACACTGCTTATTTTCATGCAGAAATAAGACACCCTGACAATTTTAATACTTTTTCATATAAGTTTGCTTCATGTTTTATTAATAATTCAATAAACATGACACTCTTTGCTTCTCTGGGCAATGTATTTCCATGGCCAAGCCTCCAGAAAGAATATAAAAGGAATAATTATTTTTCTTCACCATGAAGGAAACAATATTTCAAAACAATAGAGAGTACCCCACGGTCTAGGACTACTACTTTACAAAGTGATGGGTTTTATAGATACTAGAAGGGACTCTTGTGAGAATCTTGTTGCTGGCATATGACTTTACTTACCGGATAAAGACTAAATTTATCTCCATCAAGGTCTTCGAAAGGTAACTTACTACGGATAAGTCTGGAAGGATAAACACAACGCTCACAAACATTTTTCTTTTCTTTTTTTGCAAACAGTGCTATAAAGAGTTCTGCTTATCACTTCTGTACCATTAACAGCTCTAACATACACACATCTATTCTGCGAGCAATTGTTATTATATATAGAAAAGAGCTTTAGAAAAAACTGTTTTCATTCTTTGGCCTAGGAGTTGATATTAAACTAAGCACATTGGTCATTGTGAGCACCAGGACAACATTTACATGTATCTGGAGCAAGTTGGTTGGTGATCATTGTGCACATCAGCCTCTGTTGATCAACATTTGCACACGTGAATTTCACATAGCTTATCCAAGCAGAGTGGCGGTCAGAGCTACCTTACATGTATGGAATACAGATAGTTTGTTCTTGCTTTCCTTCATCCTTGGCACTGTAACTGTGGCGTTCCATATAAGTATAGGACCTAGCTCATGAGAACATCACTTTCTGAATGGAGAACAGCTCGTAGGTATGGACTAGGGCCGGGCGATATCTGGTTTTCAACCTCTTGATATACCACCAGCTAAACCTTGTGATATACTGATATACAGTGGAACCTCTACCTGCGACCAGAATCCGTTCCGGAGCTGCGTCCAGAGGTCGAAACGGGTTGCTGGGAGAGGCGCCGTTGTGCACAGGTGTCGATTGCCCACTTCTGCGCATGCGCCAACTGCGGCAAACCCATCGGTTACTTCCGGGTTTGCCGTGGACGTTGGGTGAAATAGACGCAAGCAGAGGCGGACGTAAGAAGAGGTTTGACTGTATCACAGTCTGAAATAAGGATGGAGCTATGTAGAGGCACTGGTTGGCTTCAAGGTTTTCCCCATATGGCGATTTTTCCATAGTGCGTGTTCACACGTACACTATGATTTGTGATATATTGCCAGGTCAAAAATTATCAAACCAGTATCACAATATGGACTTTGAACCGGTTTTGGACGATACATCGGCCCAGCCCTAGTATGGACATATGGTCCAAATTAAAATCTGCCTGGACACCATTTTGTCAGTCCAATAAACCCGGACTGCATATTGTCAGTCCGATTAGCCCTGCCTGCCATCCCTGACCAATGGCCATGCTTGCTAGCAATGATGGGAGTTATATTTCAGCAACATCTGAAGGGCCAAAGGTCCTCCAGTCCTGCTCTAGAGTATGAAATTAGCCCAACTCCTGGAGGTTTTTTTTTGGGGGGGGGAATGGTTTTCAGAAAGGTATCCAAGTCTTGGCTTAAAATATGCTTTTAAGAAAAAACTACAGGTTTCTGTTTCAAGGCTATATCCTTTTATTATCACAAGTGGGAGCTTCTTCTACATTCTACTTGGATGATTTTCACTCTCAAGCCCTGGGATTTAGTATCACAGATTTTATGCAGTAAATCTGTATCTGACACTAAAACGCTTGTTTAAAATTGTTTGGGGTTTTTCTTTGGTCCGTTAGCTTTCCTCCTTACTCTGCTAAAATCAAGAGCAAGAGTCATAAACAATGTAGTAAGGAGATGACACAAACCGCATGGTGTTAGTTAAAAGATAAAAAATATCTGTGCTGCCAGGTGCTCTGAGTTATTCGAATCAATAATTTCCTTTAGTCCTGTTCCCCCTTTTCTTTCTACAAGGCACAGGTGGGCGACTTGAGGCCCAGGAACCACATACAGCCCCTGACTTCATTTTATGTAGCCTCTGATATTGAAGCGGCCCCAATTCTAGCATACCATCAGTGTGTCTTCCTCTCTGTTCACCCCCCCTTTTTTTTTTACATTTGAAACCATTTTCCCCCTCCTGTTGCAGTTTTGGAACAACTGGAATGAACAGTATGTTACTGTATAAAAATAAATGGATGATTTTTGAATAAACATCTTTCCAGTTTATATGTCTTGGGGGAAAGAACGCCACCCAGTTGTCTGATCATTAATTGGCTGGTTCCTGCCATATAGTGTGTGTCTAGCCCATAGCTGTCAACTTACAGATTTGAAAATAAGGGACCAGCAGCCTTGAATATAAGGGACCAGCGGCCAAAATAAGGGATTTCCTTTCCCCCCACCATGTGCCCCCGCTCCAGACAGACCTTTCCCCCGGCAAGGGTGAGTGGGCCATCAATGATGTATCCATCCGATTCCGAGCACAGGTATGTTCAACTTCTGAGCCCCTCTGAGCCAAAGGCGGAAAGCCCAGCCAGCAGCCAAACGAAGCCTCAAGCGGTGGTTCCCACAGCACAGCAACCCGGCAAAGGGGATGCAGCAAGGAAAACCACCGTCACCTCTCTGCTGGGAAGAGCTGAGCAAAGGAGAGTCCCCAGGCAATGTGGCTGATCTGATTAGCACAAGGCATGCAAGCTCCACCCCCAAGTCATTCTTAGACTTACCGGGTGAGCAATGTAGCCAAGCAACACAGATGGAGCCTCCCTCCTCCCTGGCTGGCAGGGAGGGAGGGAGAGGAGCTGCTTCCTTTGAACCCCGGGAAATTTAAGGGATATCATCAATCCGGGACAGCAGCAGGAAACGGCGCTGGGATAAGGGAGTTTCCCGCCAAATAAGGGGCGTTTGACAGCTATGGTCTAGCACACTAAAGTCAGAAAAGAATTAATTTCATTTGCTTTCCAGAACAGTATCTATATTGGACTGCTCTTATAATTCACCCCCTATAATACTTATTTGAGAGCAGTGGCAAAGCTGCATGCTCCGGTACTGGGGGTGGAGAGCAGGCGGGGGCATGGCTGACACATGTCCCGGGGGTGTGGCACGCGGTGGTGGGTGCGTGTTGTGTGTCGGAGGGCAGCTGTGATAGTACCTCCCTCCCTGATGGTGCCGGAGGTGGTGCGTTCCCCCCACCCCCTTCCTCCGCCAGTGTTTGAGAGTAACCCCATCAAACGCAGTGGGACTTACTTCTGAATAGACCGACACAAGATTGGAAATTCTAATCCAATTTCCAATAGTGAAAACTGAAGCAGGGTGGAAATGATTCTGGATAGTACTTTTGCCTCTCTTTGACTTTGGCTCCACCTACAATTGGCAAGTGGCCCCTGAGAGACTACCCCCAAAAGAATGTGGCCCTCGATGTAAAAAGGGCTGTTGGTCCCCACTGTATAGTACCCAGACATTACCTCTAACTCACACTATATTTATTGCATCCGTCCTTGATAATATCAGTTACTCTTTCGTAGTGCTGGCATTAGAATCTTTGATATACAGGGAGTCAGTGACGTTTTCATGAAATGTAACATTACACAAATTTTGCACAACTCTTACCCTACAGTGACATTTTCAAGAAGCACCAGCACACGTGTTTTTTATAACCTGTGTAAAAGGTAAAGGTAAAGGGACCCCCCGACCATTAGGTCCAGTTGTGACCGACTCTGGGGTTGTGGTGCTCATCTCGCTTTACTGGCCGAGGGAGCCGGCGCACAGCTTCCGGGTCATGTGACCAGCATGACTAAGCTGCTTCTGGCGAACCAGAGCAGCGCACGGAAATGCCGTTTACCTTCCCGCCTATTTATCTACTTGCACGTTTACCTTTCCTCCGGAGTGGTACCTATTTATCTACTTGCACTTTGACATGCTTTCGAACTGCTAGGTTGGCAGGAGCAGGGACTGAGCAACGGGACCTCACCCCGTCGTGGGGTTTCGAACCGCCGACCTTCTGATCGGCAAGACCTAGGCTCTGTGGTTTAACCCACAGTGCCACCCGCGTCCCTAACCTGTGTACTAATAACCTGTGTACTAAGTGGTTATTAACAGATTTCCAGCATCTAGGCCTTCTATATAGTGGAACTGAGTCACAAAGCCAACATGGGCAGCAAGATTTAAAAATGCATTTAACATCAGCACATGGAGAACAAATGACAATATAGCTATGAATACAGCATTTTGATCTGTAAGTGTTCAAAGGGCTCTTGTGGCACCAACAATGTCCGGCAGATTATATCTCCTTTTTCAGAGAATATAATGGGGAGGAGTTATGCTGTTTGAGACGTGGTGTGTGTGTGTGTATGTGTGTGTGTGTGTCCTGGGCTGCTGAGCAATATGTACCTTCTGCAGTAAACTAAAAATATATTTTAATCAATGGGTAGCATAAAGATTTATTTATTTTTTAAAAAAAGAAAATAATACATACGATTGGATTTTCTCACACAGCTGCTTTAGAAAAGGAATTGAACACACGCCTGATAACCGATGAATGTTTTCCTAGGGGGAGAAAAGCAAACATTGGTACTTAGCATGATTAGTTCCTTCTCTGTAGGCTAGAACGAGGATCCAGGATGTGGGTTTGTCTCTGCCCATCTCACCACTGGCAGGAAGTCTCTAAAAAAACCTTTGAGGATACTTTGGGGGAGAGAGAAGCCCCTTGCTCCACTTCAACCTGTTCTTGAGCAAGTAACTGTATAGTCACATAAGAACAACTTAAGGAACAGGAGAGGAACACAGTGATTTCAAAGGAACATGCCCCTCTTGTTCACTGCATGAAAGAAAAGGTCCCTACTGGCTCCTTTAACTAGTCCAGGTGAAGGGAAGAAGGGAAATAATCCTGATATGGGCTGAGAAGGGAAGAAAAAAAAGGAGGCCCCTGGACCAAAAGTCTCCTAGACCTCTGGGCAACCCTCCCAGATTCAGCATCCGATAGCCTCCCCTCCATGCAGCACCTGGGAGGGCCAGATCCCAATTCTGCCTAGAGAGAAGGAACTTATCACGCCAAGTACCAGCGTAGGGGAAAACTGGAATCCATGGTGTTATGCACTGGGTTGAATAGGATCCAAAAGGCAGCAGTCTGATTGGTCCTAGAACAACAGGATCCAGAATGCAGCAGTCTGATTGGTCCTAGAACAATAGGATCCAGAATGCAGCAGTCTGATTGGTCCTAGAACAACAGGATCCAGAATGCAGAAGTCTGATTGGTCCTAGAACAACAGGATCCAGAATGCAGCAGTCTGACTGGTCCCAGAACAACAGGATCCAGAATGCAGAAGTCTGATTGGTCCTAGAACAACAGGATCCAGAATGCAGCAGTCTGATTGGTCCTAGAACAATAGGATCCAGAATGCACCAGTCTGATTGGTCCACAGGAACAACCCAATCCAGCTCCAGGTAGAAGGAAATCCACAACCTGATTGGCCTACAGGAGAATCCCGGAATTAGCCAATCATGGGGGGCCCATTGTGTAAATAATGTATATAAGGCAGACATTCTGGGGGAACTTCCATTCCTCCTCACCACTATGAGCTGAATAAAGAGCATGAAATCCACTCTCGACTCCGAGTATATTTCACATGATGTCGGATGTATCTCAGCAATGGCCAGGTCAACCACCTATTCTTCCAAAGGAGGAATTGAAGGTGTCTCATGAAGGTGGAAGGAGAGGACCGAGTGGCTGCCCGACACGGGTCACCCAGGGGCACTTGCGTCCCAAATGCTGCCGAAGTGGGAGGGGCAGTGATTCCCAAGGGAGCCCACCCCCTTGGGACCGCCTGTCTGAGAGGGTGGATGTGGGCCTGAAGAAAGGGGTTGAGACCTTGAGGCACCCTCTGACCCGCCTGCCCTAGGGGAAAGGGAAGGCTCTCTGGGGGCCCTTCTACCAGGGCCCCTTCTTACCCTGCTTAGCACCCGGCCTCATCCTCGCCTGGCCCCTGTGAGGGGATCAGGGGTTGCTCCAAGATGAGCAGTCTTCTGAAGGGGAAGGAGAGGGAACCAGGGGGGCTTTCCTGAAGCTCCAGTCGGAAACCACGAAAGCCACGTCGGACATTCGACTTCCAAAACTAGTTCGCAAACCGGAACAGTCATTTCTGGGTTTGCGACCTTCGGGAACTAACATGGCTGTATTTCTAAATTCCTGGGCTAAACAGAATTCAAACAAATTCACAGCTGTGCAGAAAGTCAGCAATGGAAACATTCTTCTCAAACTTTAACACGCCTAAATTCTTAATTTTATGCTGGTGTTTGATGTACGTTACTTACAATACAAAAAACTCCTCCTCATAGTTACTTATGATACGTTAATTTCTGGCCCAATGCTTCCCAGTAATGGAAGAGCCTGAATGCAATGGTCAAAATAATAATAATAATAATAAATAATAATAATAAAAATTATTTATACCCCGCCCTCCCCAGCCAAGACCAGGCTCAGGGCAGCTAACACCAGAAATAACAGGTGTCCAACATTTTGCCTTCACATGCAGCCCTACTTTCCCACTTCAAAATATTTTTAAAGCCCCTTAAGAGCTATGCTGAAAATAAGCAATACCGTACATTAACCCATATGTGACAAACACAGCAGACCTACAGAGGATGGACTGAGGATGTTACCAACAAGAGGGACATGAAATGTTGCAGTAAAAAAAATAAAGCCTGGTTTTTATTTCTAGACAAAGACTTTTTTTAAAAAAAGATGCCATATAGTAATCCCTCATTTTATGGGGGGTTGGTTCCAAGGGTTATGTGTATACAATAAAATCATGTTTAGCACTCCCAGAGCCAGCAAGCCAAACCAGCACCCTGGTCTTTTTGAACTGTATCTACTTGGGTTAAAGGTAAAGGGACCCCTCTCGCTTTGTTGGCCGAGGGAGCTGGCGTACAGCTTCCGGGTCGTGGCCAGCATGACTAAGCCGCTTCTGGCGAACCAGAGGAGCACAGAAGCGCTGTTTACCTTTCCGCCAGAGTGGTACCTATTTATCTACTTGCACTTTGACGTGCTTTTGAACTGCTAGGTTAGCAGGAGCTGGGACTGAGCAACGGGAGTTCACCCCGTCACGGGGATTCGAACCACCGACCATCTGATCGGGAAGTCCTAGGCTCTGTGGTTTAACCCACAGCGCCTCCCGCATCCCTAAAGGTAAAGGGACCCTTGACCATTAGGTCCAGTCGTGGCCGACTCTGGGGTTGCGGCGCTCATCTCGCTTTACTGGCCGACGGAGCCGGCGTGCAGCTTCCGGGTCATGTGGCCAACATGACTAAACCGCTTCTAGCAAACCAGAGCAGCGCACGGAAACACCGTTTACCTTCCCGCCAGAGCGGTACCTATTTATCTACTTGCACTTTGACGTGCTTTCGAACTGCTAGGTTGGCAGGAGCAGAGACCGAGCAACGGGAGCTCACCCCGTTACGGGGATTCGAACCGCTGACCTTCTGATCGGCAAGTCCTAGGCTCTGTGGTTTAAGAAAAGAGCTTTTGTGCTCTCAGCCTTCCTTGTGATGCTTGCACAAGATCTTGCAGGGACTCGTATGATCTCAGGAGAGCGTCCCAGAGCCTTCCAGAGTTGGCGAGCTTAGCAGGCCTTAGATCCAAGAGGAGGGAGGGAACGAAAACCTTCTCAGCACAAATGTTTAAAACCACCTTGGTGGTTGGGGCTATGCGTGACTGAAATTTCAGCTTGACTACCGTCAACATTCACATTCAAAAGCACAACAACTCTACCTTTAAAATATTAAGAGAGGAGAAAAATATTTCTTTCCCTCGATGGGAAATGCTGTCATTGAAATAAGAGGCTTTCCTATTTAAAATGTGATTTGATAAACGGTGAATTTCATCTTGTATATGAAAACAATAAATTCATCTGTTGAAATTCATCACTAGGATATAAAAGGCATGAACTGCCCTCAAGTTATGAGGTTTTCATTGCTGGTGGGGTTGTATGCATGCAGGTACGCATGCCATAAATCTTTATGAATGTCCATCATTTGGGCACCCATCCTCAAATAAATCCATGGTACATGTATTCAATCATCTGAAGAGCCGATCATTTCAAAATCTGGGACCACTGTGATAAGCTCCAGGCTAGAACCATATAATTTGTCATGTTAAAAGAATAATGGCCCTTTGTCCATTTGCTGCATTTCATGATGTTGAAGCATATAAGGAGCGTGGAAGAACTGTGAACTATTCACTTTGCATTAGGTTTGCTGTGGAAAAATGAAACAGGCACATTTGCCCTGATAACCTGACAGAGGAACCAGCATTTTTGGGTGGAAGTTCCAGACAATACACTCAGATAACCATGCATACAAAGGAAAGAGAAAAATCCCATATGGCTTATATATTCCCTTTCTACGGGATGCAACACAAAAGGCACAAAAAATTACTCCTATACTCAGTTACCATAGCAAAACACAATGTAACTTTTTTTTTTTGGTCATTCATCGGCTGTCTTCATATAACCCTTCCACTATAACAGCACAGTACATTCTGAGACATGTGCTACAACCAGAATATGGTTGCATTTTCTAAATCATGTAGGCATGATTTTTCATTATAGTAATTTGTATTTATGTATATGTGTGTTTGTATGGAACACATAGGTGTAGCCAGGATTTATGTTGGGGGGGGGGCAGCACCAAGTTATCTTACACAACTGATCCATTAAGTATTTTTATTTATTTACTTGATTTAGGGGGCGCATCCCCCCACCCCCCTGGCTATACCCACTATTTCCCCCTGCTCATGTGAACATAACCTCCAGGATATATTCTTAAAGCCCTCTGGGCGGGTGTGGATTTTTGGAAAACTTACTCCCTTTTCAGCTTCAGACTGAGTCGTGACATTTTGCATTTGTGCTATGAATCCTTTGAAATTAAAGGCAGCTCAGATAGGAAGACAAGCCAATCTGGAAACTGTGCGGGAGGAGAAACTCCCACTTTGAATAAATATAAAGCACTGCATCCCCCCCCCCCCCCGCACCACATTCACTGACATACTTATGTCTAAACCTATCTGTAAGTAGCATTAAAAAAGTTTCCCTTTTTCGGCTTCAAATTTTTAAGTAGATTAAAAATCTACTTCTCAAAGTTGCATTAACATCAAACACTTCATATTTTTGACAGGCACCGCTGCTAGTCTACTCCTTCCTACACATTCCAAAATGCCACCAGCATTGCTGGGAAAATGTCTACTGAAATCTTGGTTCACTTCGACTACTCCTTGACCTGCGCTTTGCAGGAGCCCTGGTTGCCTGAAACCGGGCCTTGAACTGTTCTGGATGTTGCTACTGTCTGTGCCCCTGATCTCTTCTCTGTGTGGCTGTTTCAGACCTGAGCAAGGATTCAAATCCAGCTCCTGCTAGTTCAGCTCTCTGTCCAACCACTATATTTAAGTGGCCCCACAGCCAGAGCTTCTTCTGCATGGGCTGAAAAAATGGAAAAAAAGCTTTATCTTCATTTGCTCAAAAGGCAAAGTGTCTGCCATGAGAGAAGATGAGCCATGTTGCAAAAGAGCATCCGCGGTTCTGGTGCTTCAAAAGACGACATGTTGGAAAGTCACATAGCAGCTTCCATATGAAGCTTTGGAAGCAACAGTTCTGGTCCTTAGTCACACAACCTCACCATTGATGTAACATAAACTTGTCTTATGAGGCCACTGTTCCATTGACCTCAGTATTGTCTACACTGACTGCCAGTAGCTCCCCTGGTCTTGGACAGGGTCCTTCTGAGCTGAATCTGCAGATGGCAAGTCCTGCAGTATAAAGGTATCATCTGGAAAGAGACTAAGGCCCCATCTGCATTATACAGCCAAAACAGCGTCATACCACTTTCCCCAAAGGAAATTGTGGTTTCTAAGGGTGCAGAGAGTTGTTAGGAAACCCCTATTCCCCTCACACAGCTACAATTCTCAGAGTAGTTTTAATAGTCAATAACTTTCCCTGGGGAATTCTGGGAATTGTAGCTCCTTGGGGGAATAGGGGTCTCCCAAGACTTCTACGCACAAGCATTCCCAGGACGCGGGTGGCGCTGTGGGTTAAACCACAGAGCCTAGGATTTGCCGATCAGAAGGTCAGCGGGTCGAATCCCTGCGACGGGGTGAGCTCCCATCCTCAGTCTCTGCTCCTGCCAACCTAGTAGTTTGAAAGCACGTCAAAGTGCAAGTAGATAAATAGGTACCACTCTGGCGGGAAGGTAAACGGCGTTTCCGTGCGCTGCTCTGGTTTGCCCGAAGTGGCTTAGTCATGCTGGTCACATGACCCAGAAGCTGTACGGCCAATAAAGCGAGATGAGCGCCACAACCCCAGAGTTGGCCATGACTGGACCTAATGGTCAGGGGTCCCTTTACCTTTACCTAACCTTCCCTGGGGAATTTTGGGAATTGTAGCTCCTTGGGGGAATAGAGGTCTCCCAAGACTTCTGAGCACAAGCATTCCCAGGATTCTCTGGGGGATACCGTGACTTTTTAAGGTGGTATGAAACTGCTTTCAATTTATGGTGCAGATGGGGCTGAAGCTTTGGATGTGCAACTTCTGCTGAGTTCATGTTTCATCCCTCTCCCTCCAGGCAATTTGTGGCAGCAGAGCAGGTAATAATTATCTGAAGATAATAATAATAATAATAATAATAATTTATTATTTGTACCCCGCCCATCTGGCTGGGTTTCCCCAGCCACTCTGGGCGGCTTCCATAAAAACCAGAAATACACTAAAATATCACAGATTAAAAACTTCCCTGAACAGGGCTGCCTTAAGATGTCTTCTGAATGTCAGGTAGTTATTTATCGCTTTGACATCTGATGGGAGGGCGTTCCACAAGGCGGGTGCCACTACCGAGAAGGCCCTCTGCCTGGTTCCCTGTAGCTTTGCTTCTCGTAATGAGGGAACCGCCAGAAGGGCCTCGGCGCTGGACCTCAGCGTCCGGGCAGAACGATGGGGGTGGAGACGCTCCTTCAGGTATACTGGGCCGAGGCCGTTTAGGGCTTTAAAGGTCAACACCAGCACTTTGAATTGTGCTCGGAAACGTACTGGGAGCCAATGTAGGTCTTTCAAGACCGGTGTTATGTGGTCTCGGCGGCCGCTCCCAGTCACCAGTCTGGCTGCCGCATTCTGGATTAGTTGTAGTTTCCGAGTCACCTTCAAAGGTAGCCCCACGTAGAGCGCATTGCAGTAGTCCAAGCGGGAGATAACTAGAGCATGCACCACTCTGGCGAGACAGTCCGCGGGCAGGTAGGGTCTCAGCCTGCGTACCAGATGGAGCTGGTAAACAGCTGCCCTGGATACAGAATTGACCTGTGCCTCCATGGACAGCTGTGAGTCCAAAATGACTCCCAGGCTGCGCACCTGGTCCTTCAGGGGCACAGTTACCCCATTCAGGACCAGGGAGTCCTCCACACCAGCCCGCCCCCTGTCCCCCCAAAACAGTACTTCTGTCTTGTCAGGATTCAACCTCAATCCATTAGCCGCCATCCATCCTCCAACCGCCTCCAGACACTCACACAGGATGCTCACATGCCTCCAGCTGCTTCTAAACTTGAGATGAAAATGCTTATTTACAGGGTGTTGTTTATTGCCCTGGCATCACTGTTCAGCATTAACCTAGGGATTAATTAGAAATCTACATTTTTACTTCCGCGACCAGCTTCACAGCAATAACCTGGGAAGAAGCAATATCACAATTCCTTTGCAAACAGCAGAAAAAGAAAGAAAAGAAAACCATTTGCACTGCAATCAAATACCCACAGAAAACAGGGAGCAAACCATACAGCTCAGCTGAAACATAAAAGTGAAAATATATCTAGCCCGAAGGCAAACAGATTTGCTTTCCTCCTATGCTACTAGGTAACATGAGATCAGCATACCTGGAGTTCAAACAGCATCTTCCCATGCAATGTTTTACACCCTCATCTCAATTTTAAAGGCAGCAGTGAATGCCTAAGCATGGGAAAGTAATGTAGGAATTTAGCAGCACAGGAAAATGTTCCCATGGTGGAGAAACTGGGAAGGGGAAGGAAAGGTCTCAGGTGAGAGCTGGGAGGGTCAGACATTTTCTGTGTTGGTGCCATGATTTAGAGCTACTTTTGGTTAGAGTGAAGATTCTGTGTTTGCACTTTCTTTCTTTTTTGTATTTTACATACCCTGCTGCTGATCTTTCCCTCCCTTATTTTTTAAAGGTAAAGGTACCCCTGACCATTAGGTCCAGTTACAGACGACTCTGGGGTTGCGCGCTAATCTTGCTCTATAGGCCAAGGGAGCCGGCGTTTGTCCACAGACAGCTTCCGGGTCATGTGCCCAGCATGACTAAGCCGCTTCTGGCGAACCAGAACAGCGAACAGAAACACCGTTTACCTTCCCACCGGAGCGGTACCTATTTATCTACTTGCACTTTGACTTGCTTTCGAACTGCTAGGTTGGCAGGAGATGGGACCGAGCAACGGGAGCTCACCCCGTCGTGGGGATTCAAACCACCGACCTTCTGATCGGCAAGTCCTAGGCTCTGTGGTTTAGACCACAGTGCCACTCGCGTCCCCCCTTATTTTTTATGCTGCTGCTATTATGAGAATTTGCATTTATTTATGATGCCCCTGATGAGCCACAAACAGGAGCCACCACAGAAAAGTCCCAGTCATTTTTTTCCCACCTTCTGGGTCTCTGGTAGAGGAGGCACACAAAGAAGGTCCTCAGATTATGATTGTAGGGTCCCGGTTGGTTCATACAGGGAAGAGGCGATCCTTGAAGAACTGCAGTCCTGTGGTGTTTAAGGCTTTATAGGTCAAAAGCAGCACTCTGAATTGGGCACGAAAATTAATTGGCAACCAGTGCAGTCATGCCAGGATTGATATCATACTGTATTATACCACTGCTGTTATGTATTTCCTCCTCTCATAATTGCATTTATATAGCTGTTTTGATTCTTATATTGGACAGGTATCATGTTATGTATTGACTTTGTAGTCTATGTCATAAACTTCCTCCTTTTCTCTGACAATGGGAGATATGGAAGTTAGTTAAATAAATAAATAAAATAAAATAAAATAAAATAAAATAAAATAAAATAAAATAAAATAATACCACTGGTCCATCTAGCTCAGCAGTGTTGACACATGCGTCAGAATTGGTCAGATCCGAAAAGGTGAAGGCAATTTTTCTCCACTGAGCTAAAACTTAGGCCATAGCAAAATAAATAAATAAACATATATAAATTGGAAGGAAGAGCGCGTGGTGTTAAACTGGAAAACCACTATTCTTTACATACTGTCAAAACCGGAGTAAGGAGAAAAGGAGGAGGATAGCAAGCGCAGAGCAATGGATCCTTACCAGGGATAAATGTCTGTAACTGACAATTTCTACCTGAGAATCTTTTAGTAGAACATTTGAAGTTCCTATAATTAACTCCCCCGACACCTAGACATCTCTTTTGTGTTTAATATATATTTTTATCTTGGGTCCCCATTTCAATATCTTTTTTTGTTGTTATTCCTTTATCCTTAATGGTTACATTTTTCTTCACACAGCAGTAAAAGCAAGGCTTTCCACAATGCTTAATGTTTATTCAGGAACATTTCATATTCATCTGGCTTCAGACTTAACCAGTTCTGATTAGGCACAATCATGGTGAAAATAGCCTTTCTTACCTTGAACTGATTTGCAGACATTCTTTCTGATTCCTTTATAGCCACATTGAAGCCCATCTAAAACAGAAAAGGAAAGCAGCATATTATTCCTATTGACACACTGAAAATTCCTACCTTTTGAGGCTTAGCAAGGGCACAATCAATTATCTCTTTCTGGATCCATCATCAATTATTTGATTACCTTCCATCACATTCCATTTGTAAATGTTCATTTACTTCGCTGCAAGCTCCTTTTTTTGGTCCATGCTAGGGAATATAAATCTGCTTAAGGCTGACAGTTCATATCCGAAGTAAGCTTTGCTAGCCACAGAAAACAAACTTCTGTTGGGTGGTATTCAGAGATTAGATTTTGGAGTGCGCTTACGGGAGTTTGTGGAAGTATGCTCAGTGAAACAGAATCCCTTATACCAGAGAGGTGGGGAACCTCTGGTCTGCTAAATGTTTTTGGACACTTCCCATCAGTAAAGTTTTTCAGCAGGGGGCCGGTCCACTGTCCCTCAGACCTTGTGGGGGGCCGGACTATATTTTGAAAAATAAATAAATGAATGGATTCCTATGCCCCACAAACAACCCAGAGATGCATTTTAAATAAAAGGACACATTCTACTCATGTAAAAACACGCTGATTCCTGGACCATCCACAGGCTGGACTAAGAAGGTGATTGGGCTGGATCCGGCCCCCTTAGTTTGCCTACCCATGAGGGTCACAAGCTCCCCAACCATCCCACGGTGAAGTATCACAGGCTACAGCTGCAGTAAAAAGCTTGTCCATTTCCCCATGGGGGTAAGGAACTACAAATTAAATTCACTTTCACCTCCTCTTTTCCTACGCAGGGACAATATCTCCATGCGTTAAAATGAAAGAACCTATGGAGTGTTCAATGTAGGAATCAGAATCTTCGTCAACGCTCACTGGATCTGCTCCAAACTGGAAAAATAAGAATATTAAAGCACAGCTTACACAGCAGGCCACCTGGATTTAACTGGAGTGGGCAAGGGGACTCATTTTTAATCTGCAGACATCTCTAGGTACTTGTCAACAGCTCCACTGATCTGTAAGAACTGCCCTGAACGGAGTCCACAGAGATCTTGAAACCACATTCTGATTTCATCCAGCAACTCGCTCATGCATGGCCTGGTCCTGTGCAACAGCAAGTATCTGTCAATACTCTTTTCTTTATTCTTTTACGTGCTTCCAAAAAGTCTCAGCCAAAATTTGGTTTTAATTATGGAAAGGTAGATTCTAATCTTTTGGCCCCATATGTTTAAAGCAGTATCATACCACTTAAACAGTCATGGCTTCCCCCAAAGAACCCTGGGAAATGTAGTTTCTTAATGTAGTTTATGGGTGCTGAGAGTTCTATTCCTCAAAGCTACAATTCCTTTTATTCGCCCTCCCAAAGTGCTGGCTCCACCCCCTTCTGGTAGCCAATCAGAGAGACGCTTCAGCCCTCTGGTGGAATTCAGGGGTACTGCAGCACCAGACTCTGCTGTCCGTCACACCGTCCTACTAATTAAGGTGGCACTGGTAATGGGCCACTTACAATAAAGTATTAAGGTAAGGATAATGATTTGGTTTTAGTTCTGCATCACCCTAATCACATTAGACTGGAAAAATGTAATAAGGAGCCAACTGGAGTTGCTTTTTAGTTGTGGCCATTTTGGTTGTTGGGAAGTGCAATGGACTTCATGACATTTTTGTGGAGCTTCTCCAAGAAATGGCTTTATGGAGAATAAGAGAGCTATTAATAGTGGGGGGGGGGAATCATACTATTATTATATAACATATAACACAGCATCATACGATGCTGATGGTGTTTTAAAGTTATATTTGTTTCACACAACTTATATTTTATTATGCATTAGCTTTATTATATCATACCCTGCTCTGAGATTATTTTTTAATGAAGAGTGGGTTAGAAATCTAAATAAATGAATAATCATAAACATTTCTGCGCACTCTGCCTAATGGAAATAATTAAAAAAGGACCATCTGTTTGTTTACTATGGCCTTCTATAATACAGAAGAAGAATGTAATTGCTAGCTTTCAATCCAAAGAGCTGAAAGGCTGAAACCACTTTTTGAATGAAACTATTGGAATACAGGGGGGGGGGCACACCTTTCTAACTGGTTGCCATTACAAGTTACTGGTTTGGTTCTGGTTCACACCTGACCTGGCTCACTTTCTCCTCCTTGTTTTTATTTGGCATGGCCAGCTGGGTGAGTGGCTAGGGGCCCGCCAGACCGGAGAGTTGCAGCCTCCCGTGGCAGCCTGTTGCTACTCTCCCAGTGGGCTGGCTGGCCTGGCTCCATCCCTCGGACCCGGCACAAGACTCTTCCCTCTGACTCCCAGGAATGGCGGCAAAGGAGGTGTCAGAGGAGGAGGAGAAGGTGGCCTCAGTTGGCGCTCTCTATTCCCACCTCTTCTCCCAACGTGAAGCCATTTCCAGTTCACGTACCTCAACAAAGATGGGGATTTGGGACTCAGCATGACAAAGCAAGAAGCCGCAACAGCTTTAGGGATTTTATGACAGTCTTGGCATTTCCGGGGCAGTTGGAGACTAGCATGTCAAGCTATTTCAGAGAAGAGACCAGGCCAAAAAGAATGCGTAATGGAACAAGAACAAGAACAGTTTAGAACAGTAGCAGAGCTGACTGCCTCAGTCAGGACATATGGCTACCTATACAGTGGTACCTCTGGTTGCGAACAGGATCTGTTCCGGAGCCCAGTTCGCAACATGAGCAGAACGCAACCTGCATCTACGCGTGGGCGGGTTGTGATTCACCGCTTCTGCGCATGCACATGTCATTTTGAGCATCTGCGCATGCGTGAGCGGCAAAACCCGGAAGTAACCCATTCCGTTACTTCCGGGTCGCCGTGGAGCGTAACCTGAAAAGATTTAACCTGAAGCGTCTTTAACCCAAGGTATGACTGTAGTTGGAATAGCAACATAATTTCCCACAGTTTTTCTTTCTTTCTTTTTTAAAAAAATAATATTTATTACTTTTTAAAAAGCAAAAAAAAAAGACAAGAGGGGGGAAAAAAGGACAAGAAGATCAAGAAAAAATAAAACAATACAATACAATATGTAAACCATACAAAACACAACCTTAAGACATTATCTAACACAATGAACTAAACAAAACAAAACAAAAACAATTTAAAAACATACATCATACCTTTTCCATATTCTAACTTTCATGCCCTTATATCATTGACCTCCTCTCACCTCCCTCTTTGTATTCCACTTCCATTAATTGTTTCAGCAAATCTTTTCCATCTTTCTCCATTTTCTATCATATAAACATCTTAACCTATTTTTAAACTTAATTCCATTAAAATTAGTATACTTATTTAAGCTTAACTCCTTATGGCATTTCTACTAAGGCCATAAAAATTCATTCCAACATTTTCCTGTTACTCATTAATTTTACAATATTTCTATATATAAACTTTAAATCTTCCAATCTTCTTCCACCATCTCCTCTCCCCGGTCTTGGGCTCTGCCAGACACTTCTGTCCACTCCATACAGTCCATCAACCTGGAGATCTTATGTCCGAGGCTCTTAACTCTCTTCCACGTCCCTTCTGCAGTTCTTCTTCATATTCTTTTATGCTAAAGAGCAGATCTCGAGGAAACTCCAATCCAACAACACCTCCACTCCCTCTCAACAGGTCAGCCAAATTTCCACAATTAAAGCTAGAATCCATAAAGTATTTCAGGGCATATTTCAAAATTCCTCCAACTCCAAAGGCCCCCCGAGCTCCAATCTCCTCCTGACCCAAGTCCATATTCCAAAAGTCAGTTAATCCCTGCATAGAGGGATCTTTCCAACTTTCCTTTTCCAGTCCATAATTTCCTACAGTTTTTCAAGGGGAAAGAAGCCATACGTGTACAGCTACGAATGCAAAGTCCCTAGTTCACACATTTCAGGTCTTGTGTGGAGGAAGGAAGGGGCACAAGACCACTCCTGAACCACAGGAATGAGTCAACAGAGCAGGAAGAAATAATGTGTGAATTAAGCCATAGTCCTGGGTATCAAAGAGTGTTTGATGCCATGATCTCAGTAGGTGCATGATAAGGTTTTGCCTTCTAGGCCATGACATGGGCAGCTGGTTACAAGCAAAGCAGATTTGTATAGAAAATTATCTGCCTTTTGGGGGGGAAGCTGCTATATGTTATTCTGTTCAACGTTTGCTGCCACTGTGTAACGTCCGATTCTGTCAAATGTCACACTGCAGCCTGAGAACAAACCATGAAGCAAGTGAAGTATCTCTCGCCAGAAGGGAAGGCAGGGAAACAAAAGTTCTCTTTCTGCTTGAGTGCTCAGTATGCCTAGGCATTTGGACGGCCGGAATGGCAGGCCCTAAGAAATGCCGAGCTTCCCAGCGGCTGCAAAGAGACTGCACAAAAGCCTGGAGCTGTCCCCATGAACCAGACACTGCAACTCTTGTGGTATGATCGTTATTTCAATGGTACCTACATCCAGTGGCGTAGCGTGGGGGGTACAGGGGGGGCCGGCCGCACCGGGCGCAACATCTGGGGGGGGGCGCTCGCACTCGCAGCTCTCTGCCCCTACCTGGCTCACGGGTTAGGGGGCGCAAATTACTTGCTTTGCCCCGGGTGCTGACAACCCATGCTACGCCACTGCCTACATCCATTCTGAATGTTTTATTAACATGCCCATGAGCCACGGAGGTTTAATTCCACTACAAAGAGCAAATCAAGATATTTTAAAGAATATTAAAAATTGCCTTGTTGCCTTGGATCAAAGATCATGCTTTTGCATTTTTAAACATCTAGCCAGTTGCCTCTGGGAGTCTCACAAAAGGGACACAGCTGTACCCTATAGCATTCCACAACAGCTCTGAAATGGAAGCATATTGCCTTGGAACAAGGAGGTTGCACTTAGCAGTCATGACTAGCAGTTATAGATTGACCTCCCCTCAGTGGACTGAGTTCCTCTTTCTCTTTTTTCTTTTTTAAGGCATCCAATATAGTTACTACCAGGGCTTTTTTCAGCCGGAACTCCCCAGAACTCAGTTCTGGCACCTTTTGGGTGGGTGCTATTACCATTCTAAGGGAACGAGGAAGGTGTTCTATCTCTTCTCCAGTAGAAATGCCATTAAATAGAACTGATATGTGATTTGCTATAAATTTAACAGTTACACTGTTCTAGAAATAAAATGGTATTTGCTAGTCTAACCATTGCAAAGATGCTGGGAGTGACTTTGAACCAATCACTATCTCCTAGCCTAATCTAAATCACAGGGTGTTGTGAAGATTAAATGGAGGGAGGCATGGGACCTTGCTGAGCTTCTTGGAAGAAAAGTAAGGGGGAAAATGGAATGAATGAATGAACAAAAGGGGATGCAAGAAAGGTAAAATACAAGCATGAAGAAAGCTACCAAGTGACAGGTGCAATCTTTAACGCACTTGACCATTGGCTTGACCAACCAATGCTTCATTCAGATTAAAAGTTGTTCACTGATGTATCAGTGGTTCTGAGACTGAAAAAGTGATGCCCTCTTTCTTGGATAGACTCTTACGAACAAGAAATTTAAATACAGATAGGTAGCCGTGTTGGTCTGCCATAGTCAAAACAAAACAAATTCCTTCCAGTAGCACCTTAAAGACCAACTAAGTCAGTTCTTGGTATGAGCTTTCGTGTGCATGCACACTTCTTCGATGGACTTCCATTTCATGTGGCTCAATGTGGTGCCTTCCATAGTTCCAGTTACAGATAGGTAGCCGTGTTGGTCTGCCATAGTCAAAACATGCATGCACACGAAATGCATGCACACGAAATTTGCCATAGTCAAAACATGCATGCACACGAAAGCTCATACCAAGAACTGACTTAGTTGGTCTTTAAGGTGCTACTGGAAGGAAGAAATTTAAAGATGGCTTTTCATTTCCCAGCAGAACTCACCTTAGGAGGGGGGTACAGGTGACAAAATGGTTGGCCTGCCTTTCGTTTGCACAAGCCAATGGAATGGCACACCACATCTGGATTCATTTTGTGCTCCATCCTGAAAGGAAATGATGCCAAAAAGCAAAGACTCAGTTAGGTTCTTTTGACTAAATACCAGCTCCTTCAGTGGAAATGTAAATCTTAAAAAAACAAAAACAATTCAAGATCCATATAGGATCTTAATATAGGCCCGTTTGACCATAGCTCGGTGATTTTGACTGGGTTGTGATTATTTTCAGCCCTAGATTCTAAACCTTTTTGCAGCAGTGGATAATGCTGTGCTTGAATGAAACATCAGAATGGCTGCCCCTATTTTAGCAAATTACAGGAAAGACAAAGACTAAAAGTGTACCACTGAGTTTCATATTGGTGGATCTCAGTGATCCTCTTGACTTTTACCAAATCTTGGTCAGACTCGCTGTTGAATGTGTTCTATATTAATCAATATGATATTACTGAATTACTTGATTATAGAAGAACTGCTTCATTTTTAGGTTATGTACTCAAAAGATATATAATTATATAATCACCAAGCTTTCACTTCACCAACACTAACCTGAAAGGAGGTTACATTAGCTTACAAGGCTCTGAAATGCTGGGATTAAGGTCAGAAATTGGAAACAAGAAGAAAATTACATTAACTGCAAGCTAGTTTAGCTAGAACAGTTCAACTTACGTTCACCAGCACACCAATAATTGCTAAGCAACTCCACTGTCAAACGAGAGAGCACAGAGCTGTGTTATACAAACATCCTCTTATATTTTGGTGCAACACAGAGGATCCTCAAATATGTGTTAGGTATTGCACACATGCACATATCTGAGGAAGGGCGTAGTTCAGCAGCAGAACAGTTGCTTTTTCATGCAGAAGGTTCCAGATTCGATCCCTGGCATCTCCAGGCAGAGCTAGGAGAGACTCTTGTCGGAAACCCTTGAGAGCCCAACAGCCGCTGCAGATAATACTGAGCTAGATGGTCCAAAGTTCTGAATCGGTAAAAGGCCGCTTCCTATGTTCCTATGGTCCTATTTCTAAGGTCCTGCCCCCTACAACAGTGGTTTTCAACCAGTGTGCTGTGGTGCCCTGGGGTGCCTTGAATGATGGCCAAGGGTGCTGCGAGCAACACTGGCCTCTGTCCCTCTTTGCTTCTCTCCTCTGATGCCCTCTCATGTCTTTGCCTCCCAAAGGCTTGCACAGCTGTTTGTTGCAGCAGCCCTGGCTGCAAGCTCTGCAGGCGAATGGTGCCTCCAGAGCTCACCCAGGGGTGCTTGGGCAGGTTGAAGAGGCACCTCTATTTGGGGCCGAGGGAGGGGCAACTCAGAGGCCAGGAGTGGCATCTGCGGCCGCCCAGAGGACTCCCAAGGAGAGGGGAGCAGAGACAAGGTTGAGGACACACTCCACAAGCGAGGGTTTTTGAAAAGGGATGAGAGGCTGCCAGCTCTGCAGGCAACTGGGCTCCTGAGCCCCATAGGGGTGCCATAGGGGCTCAAAAGGTTGAAAACCTCTGTCCTACATCATTGGCTTTCTTGGTGTGATGAAACTTCATTTAAGCTTGGTTATGTCACACGGGTGGCGCTGTGGGTTAAACCACAGAGCCTGGGGCTTGTTGATCAGAAGGTCAGTGGTTTGAATCCCCGCAACGGGGTGAGCTCCTGTTGCTCAGTCCCTGCTCCTGCCAACCTAGCAGTTCGAAAGCACGTCAAAGTGCAAGTAGATAAATAGGTACCGCTCCAGCGGGGAGGTAAACGGTGTTTCCATGCGCTGCTCTGGTTCGCCAGAAGCAGCTTAGTCATGCCAGCCACATGACCCGGAAGCTGTACGCCAGCGCCCTCGGCCAGTAAAGCGAGATGAGCGCCGCAACCCCAGAGTCGGCCACGACTGGACCTAATGGTCAGGGGTCCCTTTACCCTTTACCTATGTCATTATTATGGTTCCCTTTAAAAAAGTGAAGGAGAACGACTAACCCAGAAAGATTTTGATAGGTATAATAAGGGTAAACAACAAGCAACTTCACAACGTAAATAAAATGATGGATGAGATGAATCTGGACACCTGTCAGGCACCAACTGGAAATGAATATTTTAGCCTCTGTATAAAATGGCTACTTAGCATACATATTTACTTACTTATATGACGCGCTAATACTCACAACTTAATTATATGTGGTCCAAATATTTCAGCGGTCAAAATGCATGCCCCTTGTAAGTGAAACTTTTCTGGAAAACACCACATTTAAAAAGTGAGTGCACATACTTAAAATACTATTTGAACACACCAAAATGCCATTAAGAAGCCAAGAGGTTCCCTGCAGGAACAGAGCAAGTCTTTCTAGTTCAGCATCCTGTTTCATAGAATTGTAGAGTTGGGAGAGATCCTGAGTGTCATCTAGTCCAACTCCCTGCAATGAAGGAATCTCAACCAGATCATATATGACATATGGCCACCCAACGTCTGCATAAAAACCACCAAGGTGGGAGAGTCTGCCATCTCTCATGGGAGCCAATTCCACTGTCAAACAGAAAGCTCTTCCTGTTTAGTTAAAAACTTGAATCCATTGGTCTGGGTCCTAGCCTCCGGAGCAGGAGAAAACAGGCTTGCTCCATCTTCCATCTTGAAGATGGCTACCATATCTCCTCTTTGCCAGGCTAAACATACCAAATTCCCTCAACTGTCCCTCATACGGCTTGGCTTCCAGACCCATTATTATCTTGGTCACCCTCCTCTGCACACATTCTACCTTGTCAAATGCCTTCTTAAATTGTGGCTTCCAGAACTGGACACAGGACTCCAGGTGTGGTCTGACAAAGGCAGAATAGAGCAGGACTATGACTTCCCTCAATCAGAAGACACTATACTTCCGTTGATACAACTTTCAGCATTGGCCTGTTGCACATAGCTGTCAACTAGATTTGAAAATATGGGATCAGCAGCCTCGAAAATAAGGGATCAGCAGCCTCACCTGTCCTGGGGACAGTCTACGGGATATCTAACAATCCGGGATAGTAGCGGGAAGCAGCAGGAAATGGCGCTGGAATAAGGGAATTTCCCACCAAAAAGGGCAAGGTTGACAGCTATGCTGTTACAGGAAGCTTCCGGGATGGCTTCTGTCAATCCAGAATGTCCTACTCAAAGCAGGATATTTGCGTGGTATGTCTTCAGTGCTCATTTAGAGCAAATGGCAATTCGTATTTTCTCCAGATTGATGTTTGCTTTGATTTAGAGCTAAGGACCAGGATTTCCCTGGGGAAGGAGCAGAGCAAGTGGAAAACGACTCATACCTATGTTTTCTTGAAACGGGACAAGCGCAAATGTGGATGAGCCCTGGTCAGCCTTGAGCAAGGAATCTTGCAGCCTAAACTACCCAACAGATTTTTGTGAGGATAAATGGACTAAAGCTGTCCACTGGCTGACGATTTATTAGTTGACTATTTAGCTACCTTTAAACCGAGTGATCATGTAAACAATTGCATTTAAACAGATTTGCAGATTAGTAAGGCCTTAACGTAGCTGCCTTTTCTGTTGAGATGATTTCGTTGCTATCACTCATGTGAAAGACAGAAAGGTTATCTTTAATATATTCTTTTCCCCCTGAGATCACACAGCGCAAAGACACAATAATAATTAAAAACAAACGAAAGTGGGCTTCAATCTCATTCTTGGCCTCACTAATTAAAATTTGCCCCCACATTAAAAGCAGCACACTGAAACCAGGATATATATCCACAAATGTATATATTTAAGTGCCCTTCAAACTCATTCATGGCCTCACCCATTAAAATTTGCCCCCACCATAAATCTTTAGTTGATTAACCTACTGATTACCAACTAAACTTTGCAGTTCCAATTGTAATACACTCTAAAAACCACTGTTAATTAGTTAATGAATATCACAGGTTATTTTAAAGGAAGCAAGGAAAGATAGGTACAAATGGGTTTAAACAGTCAGATGTACACCTCTCAGAGACTGGGGTAGCATGCAACAAGTATTTTGGATCAGTAAATATGCAGATACAGAAACAAGTACAAAAGTACAAGTACAGCTGCTAAAAAAGCCTACATTCTCAGTAGCTTTAAAAGAGCATGGTGAATGTTCTAGGTGCAAGGTGGCAAGATGTAAAAGAAGAAAATTAAGAAGAAAAACATCTTTTAAAGAAAGAAAAGAATCATGTCATACAATTTCTTTATGAAACTTCAAAGCACACAGTTGTTCCTTCTGATCTGAGATGAGTCATCTGTATTTCAACTGAGCTTTTAGCCTATCTCATTGTCCTTCTTTATAAAGAGAATTCCTCTCTGTCCATTTTTCACATTATGGTTAATCTGCATAAGTTTAATTTGGCCAATTAAAATTGTGCCCTTGACTAACACTAGATTCCTTGTTCTTATCATGCTGCTAGTATAAAGCTAAGGAGAAGGCTGGGAGAAAATGGGTTCCTTAAAGCACTGCTAGAAATGTTTGCCAAAAAGGCAAGTTATTGGAGATGTTCAATTCCCTAACATGCCCTCCTACAAAGAACAACAGACGGAGAGCTGTGCATTTATAATACACACACATCCCTTAGCCATGCTCCTTCTCTTGCCACAACATTGAGAAAGGAGACATAAAATATCATCTGGCTACAATAATTTTTAATGCGCAGAATTCTTATGGGCATAACAAATCCTGTTCATAAATATTCAAAAGGACTAACTGCCACTCCTCAAAAACTATGACTGGCTTAGGAGACGTAGCAGTAGGAGAAGATTAGCATAAGAACGGAAGAATCACCCGTGAGATTCCTCTGGGAAGCTCATAAGCAGAACGTGATGGATCCGTCCCCTGAAGCTCTCCCCCAGCATCTGTCAAGGAGGTGTCATGACATTTTCCCGTAACAGCAAATTGTCAGTGATGGAGCACTTCCTCCATTCATTTGTCCAGTTCTTCTAAAAATCTAGGTAGGGTCCGTCCCCAAAGCGAGTACTTTGTAAGACATTGCTGCCTCTGATTATTCTTCTACTGGTGCTTTTTGTTACTCTACTTTGGTGTGGGATATGTAAAGTGCAATCAAACCAACAATTCCTGTATTGCTAGATAGGCACATGGTTGGAGCAGAAGCTCAAAGAGTTTTCATGTAAGTTGGCTAGAGAGGACTCTGCGAGACACACTCCCACTGTGACCTGGGCGCATCCTCTCTTTTTTATCTCTCCCTCATCTCTTCATCTCCAAGCCAGAAAATAATAATAATAATAATAATAATAATAATAATAATAATAATAAATCAAAAAAGTTAATAATAACTGTCAGGGGCTCAGGAGCAGAGGCACAGGGAAGATGGGAAATGGAGAGCGAGGGCGAGGAATCAGAGGGCAGTGTAGGAGGAGACAGTGGTCCGAGGGATTCCATGAGCCTCTCCAGCGAATCGGAAGATTCACAGAAGGGAGCGCCAGTGGCCAGGGGTAGGGGGGTCCCAAGGGGAACGCCCCAGGAGCAAGGGGGGAGCAGGGACTCCCAGAGTAGTAGTTGGAGATCAGGACCAGCTTCCCCACCAGAGCAGAGTGGGGGGGAAGGGTCCCAGGCATCGGGACCAGTACTTCCCCCACCAGGGAGAGAAGACGAGGCAGAGCTGACCACGCCTTCCTCGGAGAGTCGTACAACGGAGGGGAGGTCAGATCCGGCCAGTGTCACGGAAGAGGGAAGCAGTGATAGAAGCAGTGTAACGGTTAGGAGAAAGGTCACTGGGTTGGCGCGAGAAGCAAGTTCAAATGTACAGGAGCGCGGGACAGCAGAGAGTGAGGATTGGGAACCGGGTCCTAAAGCACGCCGGAGGCAAGGGGAGGAGCTAAGCGACTCAGCGTCGGAAGAGTCCAGGAAGGGCAATGCCCCAGAGGGCAGGAGGACCCAGAGGAGGAGAGAGCAGCGCAGAAGGTGGAGCAGGGCTAGGATCTTAAACTGGTGCGGAAGGGGAAGTGATTCAGATAGGACTTCGCCGATCTAGAGTCTAGACGTAGGGTTGCATGCTCTGGCTTTAAAATGGAAACTATACTTCAATAAAGACTTTTGTACATAATATCAGCCTGGCGTTGGTCCTCTGTGAGCTGGGACCTAGAGGCAGCCCTGACAATAACTCACTAAATACACACAATCTCAGCATGCACCAGTGTAGAATAGTTCGTTTTCTCTGTGTTGTACCACTGCAGACAGTTCATGTTTTAGAAACGCATATTGGAATGGACTGGGGCAACCAAAACCCCCCTGCATATATAAACTTTTAATGTCAGGGATGTGTGCTCTAGCTTAGTCTTCTCCCTTGCACGATACTTTTCTATGTGCGCAATACACATTTCCCCAACAGGAACCACTCAAATAATCCTCTCCATCTACATCCGAAATCAGTGGTTCTCAAAGGGTGTGGCAAGAGAAGGTGGCAAGTGTGGCAGGAAGATTCAAAGACTCTTCAAAGAAACATTTAAACATTTTAGTACAGAACAGTACAGTATAGTATAGTATAGTATCAAAATATGTTTTCATTTGCAGAAGATGGGGAGATATATTTTCAAATTGGGAGCGAAAGCATCAAGTGATGCTGAGGACAATCTTAGTTGTGATCCAGAATCACTGTTTGAACAGAGAAACGAAAGAAATCAGTGCGGCACGAGCAAATATTTACAGTGGTGCCTTGCAAGACAAAATTAATCCGTTCCGCGAGTCTCTTCGTCTTGAGGTTTTTTCGTCTTGCGAAGCATGGCTATTAGCGGCTTAGCGGCTATTAACGGCTTAGCGGCTTAACGGCTATTAGCGGCTTAGCGGCTATTAGCGGCTTAGCGGCTATTAACGGCTTAGCGGCTTTAAGAAAAAGGAAACAAACTCACAAGAACTCGCAAGACATTTCGTCTTGCGAAGCAAGCCCATAGGGAAATTCATCTTGCGGAACGACTCAAAAAACGGAAAACTCTTACGTCTTGCACGTTTTTCGTCTTGCGAGGCATTCGTACCACTGTATTTTGAAAGTGTGGCCCAGAGAAAAAAAATGAGAACTGCTAGCCTAAAGGAATACAGAGAAAGAACCACATTTCTACTGGTTACATACAATGGCCCTCTTTCTGAATCACTAGTGCTATTCTTGCACCCTTAAACAAGATAAACACTGAATTGCTGTCAAATTAAGGAAGTAAAAATAGGTCCCATGTATAACGCTTTGATAGCCTTCAGTTGCATTAAGCCAAGTTGCGACTAATAATAGCAGTGCAACATTTGCAGTCATAAGTGTGAATTCATAATAATCACTGAACAGACCAACATATGGTACATTGCTTTTTTACCAGGTAAGTAGTGACAGAGCCTCTCCAGAGCTTCTTTTGCTGTAGAATTGTGGACTTGAGCAAGCTGTTCTATTATGGACACCACAAGGACACATCCTGCAAAGGCAAGGAGAAAGAAAGATTCTTGTTGCCCATATTGATATTAAAATTAAAAAGTTCTCTTTTTTTGCTGAGGGAGAAAATTCAGGTCATCTGAACATTATTTATTAAAGTGTGTTTTGTAAACTTTCCTTTGCTGGAGGAAGAAGAGTATTCTCTAGCAAACCCCAATGTCCTAGTCAGGTGTCAGCCATTCATGTGAAGTCCATTCCTTTCAGCAGCACCATTTTCCTGTTTTAGTTCCTGATACAAACCATTGCTCATTCTAACTGTGCTTATTGCTAAGTTGTGGGTGAACATATCAGACGACACAGCAATTCTTCAAACAGCTCTTGTTTATTCACAGGCCAGAACTGAACTGAACTGAAGGGTTCAGCCAGCCTGCTTATATAGAGCTCCACTACAACGCAACTGTAACAACTTTCTGTAACTATCCAATCACTGAACGTCACTTTCAATCCCTTATTTGCATATGTGGACCTGAGTGAAAACTATCTACAGTATCCCCCTGCTGGCCCAGGGTGAGCTTATCTTATCTCCACAAACCAGTTAACGTAACCATGATTTGAAGTGCATTTGTAACCTAGATTATCAGGAGTCTTGTATTATGAGATTATTATTCATACTATGGGTATGAGAAGTAGAGAAGCAAGGAGCTACATAAAACAGTAATCTGTTGTGGATTCTTTACTATTCCGAGAAATCCAAAGTAGGAAGTGAGAAGAGTAAGTGCCCTCTGTACAGTAGGGATAGCAAACCTGAGGAACCAGGCACAGTCTTCAAACTTGGGTCTCCAGCTGTTGTTGGACTACAACTTCCATGATCCCTGGCCACTGGCCCTGCTAGCTAGGGATGATGGGAACTGTAGTCCAACAACAGCTGGAGACCCAAGTTTGAGAAACACTGGACCAGAAGTTCTTCATTCCTGATGAACAGTCAAAGAAGCAAAGCAGAGGAACCCAACACACCCAATGGCAGGAAAATACCAAGAAGTTAAGCTTCCTAGATGAAAGGAAGGAATTATAAAATCAAAACCTTCTCCAATCCATTTGCAACATAATGAGGTTACCTTGTAAAACATAATGCTAGATAGCAGAAGCTTGCAAAACCCTAGATCTGAGCCAACTAGCTGGTAAGGTGTATAGTAGATTTATCAATTAGGACTAGGTCAGCAGTTCTCAACCTGTGGGTCCCCAGATGTTGTTGGACTACAATTCCCACCATCCCTGAGCTCTGGCCTTGCTAGCTATGAATGATGGGAGTTGTAGTCCAACAACATCTGTGGACCCACAGGTTGAGAACCGCTGGACTAGGTGACCAGGGATTGGCTTGTGGAGTCAAAAGACAACTAGAGTGGTCAGATGAAAAAGAGGTCAGGACTGCTGTAACAGTTGCACAAAAGGGGGAATTTTAGCAGGGGTTTAGCAGTTTATTAGGTGTAGCTGCATCCCTTTTGCACAACTGATAAGAGTACAGAAAGCCCTGAATTCTTTTGCATCTGCTCCTCCTGTTCTTAATCAGTTAGGTTTCTAGGGAAGACAGAGTGCCCGGTAGCACAGGAGCAAAAGCACCGAGTCCTGACTGCTAGATGACCCTGTGCAATGCCACCGTATTACACTAACTCGGGAGCACAGTTAATCCCATCATGAACCAATCAGGAACTACGCCTAGTGGCTTCCAAGAAAGCCAGGGTTTGAAAGACAAATTTGCATCATGTTTCTGGACATGCTGATATCTCGTAAGATATATCAATGCTTTCATGAATGGTGCAAGTCCAACGGTCTCCTGTGTCGCAACACCTCTGCTTGCAGTCTTCAGTGCAGCGTCCTGAATGCAAGCCTCTGTCTCATCCTTCCTGGATTTCAAATTCAGTAGTCAGTTAACAAGGGCACTCTGAACCCTCTGCAAAATGCATGCCTAGACTCCAATATGTGATAGACCAGGCATAGGCAAACTTGGCCCTCCAGATGTTTTGAGACTACAATTCCCATCATCCCCGACCACTCGTCCTGTTAGCTAGGGATGATGGGAGTTGTAGTCCCAAAACATCTGGGGGGCGAGTTTGCCTATTCCTGTGATAGACTAATCAAGGGCTAATTCACACGGGCACGTTCAGCACTTGATGACTGCCAACACAGATCCAAATACAGTGGTACCTCGCAAGACGAATGCCTCGCAAGACGAATGCCTCGCAAGACGAAAGAGTTTTCCGTTTTTTGAGTCGTTCCGCAAGACGAATTTCCCTATGGGCTTGCTTTGCAAGACGAAACGTCTTGCGAGTTCTTACAAAATAAAAAAAATCCTTCCAGTTGCGAGTTCTTGTGAGTTTGTTTCCTTTTTCTTAAAGCCGCTAAGCTGTTAATAGCCGCTAAGCCGCTAAGCCGTTAATAGCCGCTAAGCCACTAATAGCCGCTAAGCCGCTAAGCCAAGCCACTAATAGCCGCTAAGCCGCTAA
Organism: Podarcis erhardii; assembly: GCF_964252035.2. Taxonomy (NCBI): domain Eukaryota; kingdom Metazoa; phylum Chordata; class Lepidosauria; order Squamata; family Lacertidae; genus Podarcis; species Podarcis erhardii. The sequence continues at coordinate 47,091,651 of NC_138513.1, forward strand.
TAGCCGTGCTTCCCAAGACGAAAAAACCGCAAGACGAAGAGACTCGTGGAACGGATTAATTTCGTCTTGCGAGGCACCACTGTATCACATTCCCTCACATCGCCTCTCATGTAATGTTTTCCGAAGGAGTCAGGTGCACATTCAGCTGCAACGGGTACCAGAATAATGCACAGAGATCATAGCAGTGCACTGGATTTTTGATTATTTAGGAGCAGGGATTTTTTTCAAAGGAAATCCATGTCACTGTACCCATTAGTTATGAAGGCAGAGCACCATTATAAGGTGAAATATAAACGGCTGTTTAGAAATTGTAGCTGCTCGGTGTACACTTCCATACTAATATTAATTGGTTAACCAGGTAGGAGCATCCTGATTTTAATAGGAGTATTAATACTTTTAATAGGACACATATTGTAGTTATACTACCTATACACACAAATATTAACAATCACAGGATTTCATAGGAATTTGACTTGCTGGACTAAATATTAACATTGTTCTTTAGATTTTAAGGAAAATACCACCTGTTTTTTAAGACCTAAGGAAAATCTCTTCTGCTGATGTCACATTGTCAAGATGTTTTATTCTTGCGCTTTAAATATTGATTTCAAATATGAAAGTCCAAGTTGACCAAGTTTGCAATCTAAGAGTAAGTCCCACTGAACACAATAGTATTTGCTTTTGAATTGTCACATCTCGGATTGTATTGTAAATGTATTAGCTGCACCAAATTGTTAAGGTCAGATCACTTTCCCACTGTATGTAAGACATACCTTGCCTTGAGAAAAATTAGCCGAGTGCTATTCTCTGGTCCATGGGGTCACAAAGGGTCAGACACGACTAAACGACTAAATGACTAAACAACAACAACAACAACAACAACAACAACAACAACAACAACAACAACAACAACAACATTCTTCTCCAGGAAGTAGGACATGATTCAACCAGAGGTAAAGGTAAGGTAAAGGACCCCTGGATGGTTAAGCCCAGTGACTATAGGGTTGCGGCGCTCATCTTGCTTTCAGGCTGAGGGAGCCAGTGTTTGTCCACAGACAGCTTTCCGGGTCATGTGGCCAGCATGACTAAACTGCTTCTGGCACAACGGGACACTGTGACGTACTCCAGAGCGCACAGAAACACCGTTTACCTTCCCGCTCCAGCAGTACCTATTTATCTACTTGCACTGGCGTGCTTTTGAACTGCTAGGTTGGCAGGAGCTGGGACAGAGCAACGGGAGCTCTGTCGCACGGATTCGAACTGCCGATCTTCTGATCAGCAAGCCCAAGAGGCTCAGTGGTTTAGACCACAGCGCCATCCACAACCAGAGTAAGAACTTCTAAGTCCCATTGGTTTAAATGAGACAGTGAAGCACAGATATCTTTCTCTTTCCAATGATCCTTGTGGAATCCAGTAGTGACCAGGACTGTGATTCAGAAGCTAAAGTGTTCCCATCTAAGGAGCTGGACCAAGTTCCTAGCTCTGAGTTGGATGTTGGTGAACAGGGTCCCCCTAATCCTAGGACTGGCTGAATGAGATGCCACAGCGCTGTGACCATCATAGGTGTCTTCTCATGTCCTGAAAAACCCAAAGCACAGGAAACATACCAGGTGGAAGGTCTTAGAAAGAGGTCTCTAAAAAGGTGCAGAGCATAGAAGGCACAGGCACAAAAGGCCTCTATTCACTTCCAACTTCACAGAGCCAGTTACTCACTAGGAGTTCATCACAGCGCTGTGACAAAGACTCTCCTCCCTGGAAGAGAGGGGAGTGGTTGTGGGCGGGAGCCCGAGCTCCGCCCCTAGCAGGGGGCATTAGCCCCCTGCCTCCCCCACTCACCTGGCTGGCGCCCACGCCCATCGGCAGGCACCCAGCCAGGTGCCTCCGAGGGGGCGTTTACAGCAGCCTAGATGCTGCGGCGCCAGCCCCTCCTCAGCCTCACTCTCCGTCGTCCCGTCGTGAGTCACCCACCCTCCACTCCCTTTGAGCTCAGGGTCTTAGTTTTTTCCTTGGCCTTGCTATGGACCTTAGGTTGGTTGCCCTGGTTGTCCAGGGGGCCTGGTAGGAATTTTTCCATTTGGCATTAGGCTTTTTGGTTTTTTCGCCTACCTCGTAGCAATCGTCTCAACTTTCGTGGTATTGGTGGGTAGGTTAGGCATTGGAAAATGTGTTGTGGTGTCGAAGAGCTAGGTATGGCCATCGCCTATGCCTTCAAATTTTGGGTATTCCATTAAAGGAATCTGGCGGTCGTGTATTCTGTCCGATGCCTGCTTGGCAGGAGGCCATGGCACGACCCTCGGTGACATCAGGGGAGAGCCTATAGTTGGATTAGCATCAACAGGCTCCACCTACTGGTGAATAAACCCTCCTTGTTTTAGACATCCAATGCCTAAGCCAATACCTTTTCACTGCTGTAATCAATAAAGTTGTGGCCTTTTCTTGCCCATTAACTTTACCTCACGTGTCCTTGTGTATTCATTCCACATTGCGGGGGTCGGGTCCTCGAACCACAACCCACCTGCTTGCCCTAACCAAGGTCTCTTCTGCTGGGCAAGAACAGGGCACTCTCATCCCTTCAAATGAATGGGATACCAAACTATTCCATCATGGACGGACTCTGCCTCATAATCTCAAAACTTTGGAGTTGTACATAACTTTTTTTAAAAAGCAACGTTTAAGAGATTGGCTTCTTGGTAGCACTTGACAATGACTTTCACTCCTTGACAGGATGAAGGAGCATTTTTATTTCAAGAAGTGTCTCGGTATTACAACGTCTATCATCCCTTCGCTGCCAGACCTGAGCATTAATAAACCTGCCTGTCTCTTTTCAGATATAGTTTGTTCCACCTGCATTTAATTTACGAGGGGGATCAGAACATACGACGCTCATACTGTTCAACAGCAATAATCTAAAAATTCACATTTCAAGAGACTGCTTTCCTATCATACTAAAAAAGAGAGAATGTGTTTAATAATAAAATGACATTTCTAATGGACTAGAGGGAGTTTAGATGGGAGGAAATCACATCTCAGCTAATAAAGTCGGAGCGAGAGTTTGCTGGCCATGAACCCCCTGGCAAGCTGAACAGACTGTTGAAATTAATCTACTCCTGCAGCAAACATACAAAGGAAATTCTAATTAGAATGGTATCAATGGCTGCAGATAAAAGCCAGCACAAAAGAGTTCCTTTTTTTAGAATACAGATTTTAAATGCAGGGAAAAGCGGCCAACTTTGTTATTATAGTTACGTGGGTTTAGTTGCATTGTGCATGATCCTGCTCACATTAATTTAACCAGATGGGAATATGACTTAACATTCTTTTTTATTGTTAAAATAGAAAATACGGATTTAAGACAATAGCATATGCCTGCATGGCACTTTCCTCTTTACGATTCAGGTTGCAGTACTATGTGCCCTTGAAGCCAGTGAAATGTGTACGTTTCTGTCTGACAAAGAATGAATTTTCCTGGTATATCAGGCTAAGGGCTGATGGGAGATTCTTCTCTTGGCACACTGCAACACACAGCAGAAAGCCTGCCCAGTTGGTCTCTAAGTAGTGCTGGCTTCATTCAGAATTACAGTTCTGGTTGGTTCCAATCTACATATACAAACACGTTGAGTCAGCTGTGCAGACCTGGCTCAGGGTTTATTGGCCTCATCCATGACAGAAGTGACTATTCTTAAGTAAAAAAATAAAATAAAATAAATCCAACTTTTAACTGAAGATTAGAATCCAGTCCGGAAAGAAAAGGTGGCTCCAGAATTCAGTTACAGATTCTGAAGTTTTAAATCTCCCAGAAGTTTGAAAGATGTTGTGAGAATAATGTCCTGAAAGGTGGCAGATTCACTGACCTGATCCAGACATCTCTTATTGATGTGGGTGTGGGTGATTATGGGCAACAGAACACAGGGACAAACCCTTCTTCTTACGTTTTTCACAGAGCAATTTGAAAATTAGGAAACTGCCTATTGCGAGCCCTGTGCTCAATTGCCAGGAAGCTGGGCACTTGGAGAGCACTGCGCAAGGGACTTTGCTAAGTGTTGACTGTTAAGTTGTGGGTGAACATATCAGACGACACAGCGATTCTTCAAACAGCTCTTGTTTATTCACAGGCCAGGAGAGAACTGAACTGAAGGGTTCAGTCAGCCTGCTTATATAGAGCTCCAGCACAACGTAACTGTAACAATTTTCTAAAACTATCCAATCACTGAGCATTACTTTCAATCCCTTATTTGCATAACTATCTACAGTATCCCCCTGCTGGCCCAGGGTGAGAACTTCAGTACATAACATCGACATTATGATATCAGGTTACGGAGAGGTGGGTTGTTGGGCCCACCTGGCAGAATTGGCCCCGGGGCCATGGGGGAAAATAAGGTCCTGACCCATTGGTCCAAAAAGGTCCCCCACCCCCAGATCTATACTGACCGGCAGGGGCTCTTCAGGGATCCTGCTCAACCTGGTGATGACTGAACCTGGGATCTTCTGCATTCATCGCCAGTGAGCCATGACCCTTTCCGCAAGGGGACTGTTATGTACTAAGCTTGGATCCTAGAACAATAGGCAAGTAGGATCATAGAATGCAACAACAGATTGGCTTGCAGGAGAAGACCAATCAGGCTCCAGGAAGAAGTTAATCAGCCTATTAGGCTGTTAGGATTGTAGAATACAACAACTGATTGGCCTGCAGGAAAAGACCAATCAGGCTCTAGGAGGGAAGCAGAATCAGCCAATCAGATGGGACTCATTGTGTAAATAATGTATATAAAAGCCTGAGGTTTGGGGGGCAATTGAATCACTGTTTTACAAGCTGCAATAAAGAGCATGAAATCACTACAGGACTCCAAGTACAGTGGTACCTTGGGTTACATACGCTTCAGGTTACAGACGCTTCAGGTTACAGACTCCGCTAACCCAGAAATAGTACCTCGGGTTAAGAACTTTGCTTCAGGATGGGAACAGAAATTGTGCTCCGGCGGCAGTGGAAGGCCCCGTTAGCTAAAGTGGTGCTTCAGGTTAAGAACAGTTTCAGGTTAAGAACAGGCATCCAGAACGAATTAAGTTCTTAACCTGAGGTACCACTGTATATTTCAGGAACGCTACGTACAGGTTTGATGTGCAGGCTTGTTCCTCTGCACCTCCATCACGGAGACTTCCACAAAAGCAAGGGAGGGTTTCAAATGCCTCCCTCAACTCTCAACATGGCTTCCTGAGCTTCTCTGCATTGCAGGGTCCCAGCTGTAGGGCAGTCTAGTAACTACGTTGATTTCCCCAATGTAGCAGTCGGTGTGACAGTTACTGCTGACGGGTTTGCTTCCAAAGCCCCACATGCAAAACAAGCGTGCTGTAGCCCACGCGTCTCCCAGGAGCACCCCCACATATAAACATGCCGTAAAGGTCTGCTTTGTAATATGATAGCTTGCATCTCCTATCTGCCTTCCAGGGAAATGAGCTATCCTAGATATTTAAACACTGACAGAGCTCCATGCAATCAAACGTGGTTCAAAATTCAATGGAAAATAAGGGCAGATGTAACAAAGCCCATTGCCTCCTGACTGTGGGGAAAATTATGGTTTTTATACAAACGAATTATCTGTTTTCAAAAGCTCTGTATCGTTATGGAAACAGAACAAATAGTTTATTTTGCTTGTCTTCTTTGGATATGAAATCCCAGATCTGCCGTTAGCCTCTGTGGAACTAAATCTGTAGGAAATACAAATTTGAATGAAGCAGCTGATTTTGTGAAACAGAACCTCTAGATTCAAAATAGTTTGAGAAGCACAGCAAGAACCAACTCCTACTAGTCTAACACAGCCCTGTGGAAATCCTGGAAGGAAAGCAGCCATCTGTAGAAAATAAGATTCACTATCACTTGTAATACTCAACACATTTCTGGATTGTTCCTCATTAGGAGATAAATTATCCCCAAATGGCAGTGGAGACAAGTGCCCAAATTACTGTAGGCAAAATTATCCCCTCAAGTCAGGCATAGGCAAACTCTGGCCCTCCAGATGTTTGGGACTACAATCCCCATCATCCCTGGCTAACAGGACCAGTGGTCAGGGATGATGGGAATTGTAGTCCCAAACATCTGGAGGGCCAGAGTTTGCCTATGCTTGCCTCAAGTACTGAGGACTTGGGGGACATTTTAAGGCTTCAACTTCCATAAATGCAAATGACAAATGCATATGACTGAAATGCAAGTCATCTGTTGCAATACCTACAAAAAAAGCCCACTGCCACTATGACCAATATTACTTGTTGAAAAACAACGTATCCAAACGGTATACATGTTGGTCCATAGTGGCAGTGGGCTATTTCTGGAGGTATTGCAACAGATGAGTTGCATTTCAGTTACCATTAAATGGGAAATGGCACCTCAAATGTCAACATTTAGAAAGCTAGTACTGTAGGTTTGGGAAACTTCCTGCAGTTAGAGAACACTTTTTCACTGCTTTTTTTTGCTAAGCAGACCCTGCACTGTACTGCAACCCTCGTTCATGTGTTCTTCAAGCCAGTTGTATTCGCATACATAGGGCTGTAACTGTGTTCTGCAATACACCCAATGCATGCAGGGGAAGATCAGTTGTGGTCATGCTGTGAACAAAAATCTGCCCCTTTCCCCCCTTATGGGGTATCCAAGAGCCCATATAGAGGCCTTACATAGGTTCCCTATTGGTAGGAGAAAATAACAGAGGCCAATCAGAAAATACAGGGGTACCTCAGGTTACATACACTTCAGGTTACTGACGCTTCAGGTTACAGACTCCGCTAACCCAGAAATAGTACCTCAGGTTAAGAACTTTGCTTCAGGATGAGAACAGAAATCGTGCTCCGGTAGCGGCGCAGCGGCAGCAGGAGGCCCCATTAGCTAAAGTGGTGCTTCAGGTTAAGAACAGTTTCAGGTTAAGAACAGACCTCCTGAATGAATTAAGTACTTAACCTGAGGTACCACTGTATTGAGAAGCAAAGCAGCTAGTAAGCCTGATCTTTATTGATCTGTTGCAACAGGGTCCTCACTCACCACACGCAGGAGGGATGAGGAACCCAGAACAAAGGTGTGCCTGCCCTAATATAGACATTTTAAATTCCCTGCTCAAGACCAGCCCTCCATACATCATACATACATCACAGAAAGGGTGTAACCTAAGACCACCCCTGTAGTAAAGTTAGTATTATTTAGAAATCATTCTTTGGTCAAGCAAAAGGAGTGAAGCCTTGTGGGAGTTTCATCGGCCACAAGGACCCTGGGAAAGAGGTTGTGTATCTTTAAAACCCAGACTAGCTGGCTCCGTGGCATGAAAGGTTTATTGGAACCAAGGAAGCCTTGATTTAATGAAAGACCTAACACCTGAGTTTGAGGGTGTAAACATCCCCCCCCTCCCAGTGATGCTATCTGTCCTTGAATTGCTTGGGAATGTGTATCTGGCTAATTTCCACGGAAGGGAGGAAACCCTTTGATTTAAAGTTTGAATTCCAAATTGGCCCAGCTGTCAAGGGGTAAATTGATTGACCAGCAAGCCGGTCATTGGCGAATTTAAAAATAATTTGAGTCTTATGATTGGCTTGAAAGTTACGACGCCAAGTGCGAATTGTGAATAAAAGATCAGGGAATTGTTTGAGAAATTGCTCTCTGCCATTGCTCTGCAATCCGCATAGATGCCCGGCTCTGATGTTCCATACTAACAGCCGTCGTTTCGTCTTTTGAAATGGAGATCTTCAAAAGCCTTCAACTTGCAGATTCTTAAGGACCTCAACTATCCTATTTGTGTTAGACCTTGTGAGTATGTAAAGCTAGCTAGACTATGCAATGTCTTTATTTTCTTATCTGTAACGTTCAAAAGAGTGCCTGCTGTTTTAGCATGTTCCTTATGTTATTTTAAAATAAACTTTTAAGAATGAAACTGTTTTAGTTTGTGTGCCTTTCCGGAGGGAATAGCTAAGTCCTAGCCTTACGCTTGGTTACGCTATACCGTAGAACTTCTGTCTGCAAGTCTGTGGATGCAGCTTGTGGAGGGGGGGGACAGCCAGGATAACGGGTCGCAGCCTTCTCCCTGGGTTGTGATTCTGGGTCCCCTGGAACATAGGGAGTGGTGGCAGCCCTATCGGGTCGTGTTTGTTCTGTTTTTGCAAAAAGTAATTTGCCTGCCAACCCTGCCCTGGGCGTCCTAGTCTGGCCGGAGAGCAGAGACAGGAGAAAGGAGGGGCAAGTGGTTGGGGGCAACATTACTACAACCCCCGAGATACATCATGCCTACATCACAGAAAAGGCGGTCTACAGCAGAAATCTGAGTGCGTTGTTTATCTCGTCTGACAGGTTACCTGTTTAATGGTCACTTGATTGGATTGCCTGGGAGCTTGGCCAGTCTTTTGTAATGATAAATTCTTAGTTCCTGAGCCAGGTCACAGGCTCACACCCTATTCATCTCTTAAATGTGCCCTTCAGAAAGGATTTGTGAAGGAAAAGACAATGGGGAGGCTTTTCCATTTTCCTTTGACCTTGCAGAGAAAACATTTGGTCAGTTTTGGGAATCAAAAATGGTTTCAGGTCAGTCTTCCTGTGCTGATCTATGTACATGCTTGGTTGGTACACTTATGAGCATTTAACATATATCTAAGACCTCAAATTACTCTTAATTTGAAATTAAAATTGAAATTGAAATTAAAAGGAAATTAGCCCTGAGCGCTCACTGGAAGGACAGATCCTGAAGCTGAGGCTCCAAGACTTTGGCCACCTCAGGAGAAGAGAAGACTCCCTGGAAAAGACCCTGTTGCTGGGAAAGATGGAGGGCACAAGGAGAAGGGGACGACAGAGGACGAGATGGTTGGATGGTGTTCTCGAAGGTACCAGCATGAGTTTGACCAAACTGAGGGAGGCAGTGGAAGACAGGCGTGCCTGGCGTGCTCTGGTCCATGGGGTCACGAAGAGTCGGACACGACTAAACGACTAAACAACAACAAGACCTCAAAATTCCTATCATAGTCATCAAATTGAAGAGCCCCAGGATTTACAAAACCTGCCTTTGGGCATCTCTGCAAATCAGAAAGCACAAATAATTGGTGGGGGGCGGGAATAACCTTCTTAATACAAAACAAATTCCTTCCAGTAGCACCTTAAAGACCAACTAAGGCAGTTCTTGGTATGAGCTTTTCGTGTGCATGCACACTTCTTCAGATACACACGAAAGCTCATACCAAGAACTGACTTAGTTGGTCTTTAAGGTGCTACTGGAAGGAATTTGTTTTGTTTTGACTATGGCAGACCAACACGGCTACCTATCTGTAACTTCTTAATACAGTGACAGTGTAATGCACAACACACAAGAAGTGCTGATTGGCCCAGTTTAAATGTAACCTTCGGGAAGAAATGGCAAACTGACTGTGAATGGCAAAGGAACCCCATCTGAACAATGCAGGAACTCGGGTTTTGAACTGCAGCAACCTTTGGGATGGCACCACATTCCTTTCTGCTCCTCTTACTCCTCCCTGCCTTTGCGGCCTCCATTATATGATTGTGGAAAAGGCACACGATAGGAAAGGAAGGAGGGGATATAACAATATACTGCCCCATTTCCTCCTTCCTTTTCCGAGCACTTCTTCAGCTTCCTTTTCCTATAAATTTGGAGTTCCCATACAAAGCGCATGCTGTTTTGTGAATTTCCTCTGAGCATGCATTACTCTGCCCAAGATACACTGCATGCCTGTGATATTGCTTCTTGCCACCCAAACGCCACAGCACTGCGAGATTCCGGGAATTTCAGGTGTGCTTAACCCACCAAGGTCTGTGTCTCCTTTGGGAAAATGAGGCACAGTGATGCCTTTAAGATACATGATTCATTATGCATATATACAACCTAAGTCTACAATGGAGGGGACCCCAGCATGACACTCCAGGAGGGTCTTCCCTTCTCCATAAGCACAGCATTTGATTCAAACAGGCACAAGGCCTTTTTATTGGCCTCCTGCACTTTGCTTGTCACATAGCCTCCTCTCTCTCAGCTTCTGGTCCACATTACTTCCACCCCTTCCCTAAGCTCTTGGCTTTATCTCTGGAGTCAGAAGGGAACCCACCCCTTTGATCCTGCCTAACAACCCATAGGGATGCGGGTGGAGCTGTGGGTTAAACCACAGAGCCTAGGACTTGCCGATCAGAAGGTTGGCAGTTCGAATCCCTGCGACGGGGTGAGCTCCTGTTGCTCAGTCCCTGCTCCTGCCAACCTAGCAGTTCGAAAGCACATCAAAGTGCAAGTAGATAAATAGGTACCGCTCCGGCGGGGAGGTAAACGGCATTTCCGTGCGCTGCTCTGGTTCGCCAGAAGCGGCTTAGTCCTGCTGGCCACATGACCCGGAAGCTGTACGCCGGCTCCCTTGGCCAATAAAGCGAGATGAGTGCCAAAACCTTGGCCTGAGAACATATTATACAACACATCATTTGGAGCTTTTTGAGTATAAAGTACAAAAGGCTAGTGTAATATGCAATTTTTCCAAGGACAATAACTGAGAATCTATTTCTCATTCCATTTGTAGTTTTAACAACAATGTAAATGTGACTTGACTTGACTGATATTAACTTCAGGACCCTAAGACCTGTACGAACCCTTGTTCCCGTTCTGCTATTTCTTCATTGTTTAGCATCCATTATCTCTTCAGCTGATTCCCTGTTTCCTCAATTTCCTCTCCACGTCCCTTCCTTTCTTTTCATTGCCCTTCACCCTTGAAAACGGACTCTATGGGTACACTCTGCAGTCTTAACTGTTCATACTGATATGGTGACATGGACCTAGGAATAAGAAGAGGCAGAAGGACAGAATTTTCTGATATTTCTTCTTATCCTTAAATCAAATCAAGCACTGATTTGCGCTCGCATAAATTGCTCAGAAACCAGTAAACTCACTCTGGACGGGCACTAGCTGAAGCTCAGAGTTTAGATTGATTTTCAGCATAAAATGAATTGTGGTTTTGATGGGCATGCTAACTATAGGACCCCACAGGGTGTAAGCAATGATTTCTAGCATGCCAATGTCCTCAGTTGAGTGCAACTGTTTTGGCTGAGTTTTTGCAGTGCTTCCAGTCATTAAACATTTCTGAGTATTGGGGAAACCATGATTCTTTCAATATGACTGCATGTATATTTTTCAATGTTAAAAATGAGACATGAAATGTATTATCAACCCTGTATTTTTCCCAAAATACATATCACATAATGGAACCAATGTTGAAATTCATTGAAAGACCAACGTAGTTAAGCAGGGACAGCTGGCTTAACAACCATCAGAACAAAGGAAATGTGATTTTTAAAAAAAGTTGCATGTCATTTATTCAGATAAAATCCATGCAACTGGGAGATAAAGTAATGGTCTTATTTTAAAAATGACTGTAACTATTTGTGGATCTTACTTGTTGCATCCAATTAATGAACTACATAAGAGATGGTGACATGCAATCCATTGCTTTTGCTACTGTTCATTTCCTTAGTTTTGACATGTAAACGATTCCAAAAAATTGTAGTTAATGCGAGTGGTCCCCCGCCCCTGCTGAAGGCACTGGTTTTAAAATGTGGCTAAGCGAACACATTTTTCTTTTCTTTTTTTCAAACTGGTATATACTCTGTTGTGGAAAGGCACACAGAAAGCAGGGGGCCTGTAAAATTACTCGCGTACATGCTCAATTTTTCTTGCAGATCTACCACGCCTCATTTACATGTGCTTCTTTCCATGATTGAATACAGAGGCTGCGGCGCTGAAAGAGCTAACTTTATAAATAGCCCCCTTTCCTTCAGAGGGGGTTACTAATGAATAATTAGTTCCACAATTGCGACTATAATCAGGTAAATTATCTGCAGACGTAGCAGTTACTATACGGCTTATTTCCCTGTGCAATTAGCAAACACGCTGCAAGTCGGGGCTTGTTCCCATGATCTCTTTTGTTGGGAGACTGTTAATCCTTATTGATTACCTCTGATTAGCAACTCTCCTGGGGTGGAGGAAACTAGAACTGTGTGTACCCTACCCCTCTGTTGTTTCTACTAGCAGCCAGCATCAGAATTAAACCCATCGCAAGGAAGCGATTACTGCTGTACAACAAACCCTATTGAAGTTCTCATGGGCTGGCTGGCTGGGTGAATGCTATTCCTTAATCTGAATGTGCCTTGTTCCTCAGGGTAAGAACAGTAGCAACAATAACCTGAGCTAGACCATGATTGGGAACCAGATGACCTGCAGTTCTGAAGTGACTAGCAATAGCCTTAACAGTGGTACCTCGGGTTAAGAACTTAATTCGTTCTGGAGGCCCATTCTTAACCTGAAACTGTTCTTAACCTGAGATACCACTTTAGCTAATGCGGCCTCCCGCTGCGCCACCGCCACACGATTTCTGTTCACATCCTGAAGCAAAGTTCTTAACCCGAGGTACTATTTCTGGGTTAGCAGAGTCTGTAACCTGAAGCGTCTGTAACCTGAAGCGTCTGTAACTCGAGGTACCACTGTATGTGTTTTGCAAGCACTTGATATACTAAATCCACTTTCACTTTGATAAGCAAGGGTTGCTACCGTACTAGAGACCCCGAGCATTGCTATTCTGCAATTAGCCAGAAGTGAAATTAAAATTCCACACAGCACTGAATATAAGGCTTCATTAACTTTCAGTGCTCTCCCCTACGGCCAACAATCATCTATAATGTTTACTCAGAAGATCACCCCTGTTCAGCAGTGACCCCTTCCAATGTCAGTTTAAAAATTTCTCCATCCAGGGTCAGCCTTTTACTTTTTCCTGGTAATGACAGTTAGTCATTATTGGTTTTCTTTCATTTCCCCACTTATTTGTGTGTTGTTGTTTTTAGCAGAACAGTGCTGTAATTTTGCCCTCAAAATTTAAAAAAAAAAAAATGCTGAAAGGAAATCAGTAATTAAAATCCTCTGAAGAGCGAACACAAACTAAGAAGCAACCCGTAACTAATATCCCAGTTTTGATGAGGAAGGGACAATTAAAAAAAACAAACTGAACATCCAAACAGGAAGTAGTTCATTGAAGGCACAGTAGCCCTTAGAAATTTCAACAGGGCTTTGTCTGTCTACATAGAACAGACTGGATTTACAACAGCATTTTATAGTTGGAAGGAAAATGTCTGAACAAACTCCAAAAGGCAAGTGAACACAGGGTGGCAATTCTGAAAAAATGCAGAAGTAAACTACATTTGTGGCCATCATGATGGTATAAAAGCACATTATTATAATCATCAACATCATCATTAACATTTCTATACCATCCTTCATCCAAGGATCACAGGGAGGTTCTCAATATAAAAGCACAAAAATGCATAACATAATAACGAACAAAAACAATTACCCCCCCCCCCAGTATTATTTTAGCTGAGATGGCTGCTAAAAAGTTATACAGATTGAAAATGGACAAAAACTATATTCTATGTTTGCTTGGACATAAAACTGGGACATTTACATGCTTGAAAAGAATATCTCACTACTGTGTGCCGGTGAAAGGATTATTTCTTCACCGCCATTACATCAGCACATTTCTGAGTGGTGAGGGGTTTATTCGCAATTGCCCAAATCAAAAGGCTGCCGGAAGCCTTGGAGATGGGCTATGGAACATGTTTGCTAGGCACCTGTCCATTTAGGGATGGCAAAGAAAATTAATTTTGTTTGTGTTTTAATGAGAAGTAACTAAGTCACACTTTATGAACAAGTATAAGATGTGAAACGCAATTAAACTTTGAAAATTGCACTGCTCTGAATTTATGTATGTGTCGGGGAAAAGTGAACATATAGATTGCTTGCAAAGATGTGTATACAGAAAAGTGTCTATTGGGAGAAATTGCACTTAAATCCCAATGAATTATTATGGGGGTTGTTTTCAAGGGGGTGTTAATCGCAAATTGCTGTGGAAATGTGGAGCAGTGAATTTAAGAGTGGAAAAATGAGAAACAGAGAGAAACAGAAATTAACAGATATTTTGTCTAGCCTCAATGCCATTGAATCTGAAGCATTATTACAGTCGTCAAACTGAATCCGTTCTGGAAGTCTGTTCAACTTCCAAAGCATTCAGCGTCCAAAGCGTGGCTTCTGATTGGCTGCAGGAGCTTCTGAAAATCATCTGAAAACTGGAACAATCACTTCTGGGTTTTGATAGTTTGGTAGCCGAAACATTCGAGTTCAAAGGCGTTCAAAGGCTACTGAGGTTCCACTGTATAGTCTGATTCTACGGCAGGGATCACCAACCTAAGGCCCATGGGCCAGAAGTGGCCTGTGGAGGTCGTTTGATCAGCCCACAAGCCACCCCCAAACTCAGCTGCCCACTTGCGCGCTGTGCTAAATTGGCGCAGCACGGCGCAGGGACTTGCTTCTGCTTTGTTGAAAACTGTGTCTGCGCAGACACCAAAAATCACAGGCCTGCGCGCTCACACAAACGCACAATCCGGTCCACGGAGTGGTCTCCTCGGGACCGATCTGGCCCAGACAAGATAAACCTTGCTGGCCCCTGTTCTATGGGATCAATTTCAGTTCTTGAGGCCTGAAAATTTGGACAAGATGCTGGAAGCTGTGCGGCTAACTATAGGGTCCTGCAACCCTTGTACATCATGATGAATCATAGAATCATAGAATCATAGAGTTGGAAGAGACCGCAAGGGCCATCGAGTCCAACCCCCTGCCAAGCAGGAAACACCATCAGAGCACTCCTGACATATGGTTGTCAAGCCTCTGCTTAAAGACCTCCAAAGAAGGAGACTCCACCACACTCCTTGGCAGCAAATTCCACTGTCAAACAGCTCTTACTGTCAGGAAGTTCTTCCTAATGTTTAGGTGGAATCTTCTTTCTTGTAGTTTGGAGCCATTGCTCCGTGTCCGCTTCTCTGGAGCAGCAGAAAACAACCTTTCTCCCTCCTCTATGTGACATCCTTTTATATATTTGAACATGGCTATCATATCAACCCTTAACCTCCTCTTCTCCAGGCTAAACATGCCCAGCTCCCTTAGTCGTTCCTCATAAGGCATCGTTTCCAGGCCTTTGACCATTTTGGTTGCCCTCCTCTGGACACGTTCCAGTTTGTCAGTGTCCTTCTTGAACACTTTGAACAATTTGAGAGATTGGGTGCATCTCCTTGCATAACGGGAGAGGTGACTTGAAAGAAGCCATAGTTGCTCCTGGAAAATATCTATCATGGGCTGGAGGCTTATGAGAGCTACCCCTCAGTCCCAAATGTCCACTTTGTGGGGAAGGTGCTCAAGATGCAACTGAATTTGGTGTGGCTGCACAAGTCCTTGTTGCAGGCGTGTGCCGGATGAAACAGAGATGTTGCAAGGGGGTGGTTCTTAGGTCTGGGAATTAGATGGCTTATCTATTCTGGATGTGGCTGCACTCTCCCTTAAGGTACAAGTGCATCGTCTGGGATATTTTTATGAATAGCTGTTTTAAATAAATACAACAAATAAGAAATCAGCACATACCTATACAGCTATGCTGCTTGTTTTGGACATCGGGAACGAGGGAGGCGCCTTTCAGCAAAAGCACGAAGAGGAGCACAAAGTTGAAGGAAGGAGCCATCTTCCAACGCATTCTCATTCTGGAAGTAAAAACATAGAGAAAGGGTGGGGAAAAACTTCTCAAAATCAGCATTGACAGAAGTGAAATTCTTAAGGACTGATGTCATTAAATCTCATGGAGGGAGACCCGAGTGCAGGAGCAATGCATGCGGTTCTTGCACCTGAGGAGCTGAGGTAACCGAGTGCTTTGCCAATAAAGAACCAAACTTCCAGTCGCATGTTCTCACTGGGTTTGTGTGCATGCGTGCACACGTTCGGGACAGAGAATCTATCCATTTCGGTTTCTCTCGGTTTCTCGGTTTCCCAATCTTACAGTCATCTCCCCACATTTCCACATCAATATGCAATTTTTCAAAAGCCATCATGAAATTCATTAGCATATAAACATCTTTGTATGTTATTTTGCCTAATATGCACAATATTGCAAAGCAATTTTCCCCAATACAATGCATTTTTGTATCCACTTATATGCCCACTACCCTGGTATATGCATTTGTGTAAAGGTAAAGGACCCCTGGACTGTTAAGTCCAGTCAGAGGCGACTACGGGGTTGCAGCGCTCATCTCGCTTTCAGGCCAAGGGAGCCGGTGTTTGTCCACAGACAGCTTTCCAGGTCATGCAGCAGCATGACTAAACCACTTCTGGCACAATGGAACACTGTGAAGGAAACCAGAGCGCATGGAAACACTGTTTACCTTTCTGCCGCAGTGGTACCTATTTATCTACTTGCACTGGTGTGCTTTTGAACTGCTAGCAGGAGCTGGGACAGAGCAACGGAAGCTCATCCCGTTGTGGGGATTCAAACCATCAATCTTCTGATTGGCAAGCCCAAGAGGCTCAGTGGTTTAGACCACAGTGCCATCCCTATGCATTTTTGTACACACTACTTGGCTGAAGAACTGTGTTACAAAATCAGGATAACTGCAAATTTCAAAGGATGACTGTTGTTTTGGTTCTCATCTTGTTTGTGAAAAGTATGAATTTGGCAAGTTCACATTTAACTGTGAACTCAGTTGAATTTCTCCTGCATCCCTCTCTTTGTGCACTACTTTTAATTTCCCACCCCTAAAACTTGGATATGGTTGCATGCTGAACTTCAGTCATGGGATCTAGAACTACACACAGCAGCTGTTATCATGTTTGTATTCTAAGTTTGTATTCTAAGTTCGACTTGGCAAATCCTCCCTGGAAAGCCTAATTTATGATGCAACCTGTCTGGGAAAATTAATGAGCAAACGCCTAGATTTTATTTCATCGGAACTGAGAATGATGGCGTCTGCCGCTTGAGGAGGACTTTTGGATCAGCGTGTGAGAATTTATTGCAAAGAAAAGACTTACCAGCTTTTTTTAAAAAGGGAGAGCCTTACAAAGTTCACACAGAAGCATAATATTGCTTACTTTAACTCGCCTGTGGAAACAACTCAGAGGCTATTAAGAAGAAAAAGGATAACAACAAGAAGACTGAAAGATGGGACTGGTGAACACTAAAAGCAGCAGAAATATGAGATGACTGGACCCTTACTGAACTCGAAGCATGTGAACCCCCAACAAAAATATATAATTTGGAAAAATATTTGGACTTTATGATATGTATTGGTATAATTTAGAATAATTAATGTGATATGATTGGATTGTTAAATGGAAAACTTAATAAAAATTACTTTTTTAAAAGAACTACATACAGCAGCAGTTGTCTTTAGCAAAGCGAATCACAAAACGGTTACTAGATTCTGATGCAAAGAGATGCAATGACAGGCAAAAAACCAGCAGGCAGTGCTTCTCCAAACACAGCATCTTTTTGTCAGGGACAACTGTGGATGGTGAATTTTGCCCTCAGAAGCCCCTCTTAGAATCAAGAGAAGTGCCACCCTAAAGACAGAAGCAGTTAATGCTATTGCCAGGACATGGGAATCATTACAATTATTAATGGTGGACCCATGGTATAATGCAATTTGGCCAACAGCATTTTGGAAAAACTGACACAGAAAGTAGCAAGAGCCAAAAAGAAACATGGCAATTTTTATGCGGTCTTTTTTGATTACAGAAATGAGGTATATGGTAGAATACTAACCATAGTTTACAGCACAGTTTGGCTTGCATGCCGTACATATTTAATTATTTCCCCATCCCCCATCCTATAAATTCCTCCAAATTCTAATTCTAATTGATATGAAATACCTTTTGCTTATGGTCACCCGTCTAAGCAATGCATGTTACTACACATAATTTCGTAACTGTGATAATTTTGGCATACACGCTTCAACACCAACCTTGTGAATATATTCAGAAACGTTTGTTGTTGCGCTATTTTTAATTTTCTGCAATTGTTGCATGTCATATGCCCTAATGTAAACAAAGCTATATCGCAGTGCAGCCACGTTAAGCAGTTTGAAGGTGGAAATGAATACAAACTACGCCACCAAAAAACAACCCAGCAGCAAAAGCCGCATGCCTTACCAGTAGTTTCTGCAGCAGTCTCTCCTAATAAAATAGCAACAGTGAAGAAAAAACGCCTCCTGAGAAGAGGAGTCTCTCACAGAACTGGCTCAGTCTTCGTTTTCCTCTTCCTCTTTTCTTGACAAGTGTGGTTGGGTTAGCAGGGTGTGGAACCCGGCAGCAAAGTTCGCTGTTTGGGGTTTTCTCATAAACCTCATTCATCTGAAACCAAAGCATGAGGCAGAGATACGTTTACTGACCAATTCAAAATTTGCCTAACCCCTTGATCCTATGAGTCTCTAGTGACATCAGCAATGTGTCTTGCAAATACAGTGGTACCTTGGGTTACATACGCTTCAGGTTACAGACGCTTCAGGTTACAGACTCCGCTAACCCAGAAATAGTACCTTGGGTTAAGAACTTTGCTTCAGGATGAGAACAGAAATCGTGCTCTGGCAGCGCAGCGGCCCCATTAGCTAAAGTGGTGCTTCAGGTTAAGAACAGTTTCAGGTTAAGAACGGAGCACCGGAACAAATTAAGTACTTACTTAACCCAAGGTACCACTGTATACAGAATACAAATAAAGAGGGAGCATTGCATGACATACTTGCATGGCAAGGTTTTCCCAGCCTGCAGCCAAGATATTTATATTCCCGGTGAGCAATTTGGAGAGCCAACACTGAGGCTCCAGTATTCTCCCGCCTGAGACCCTGTTTCTAAGCCCTGTTCCTGCAGGCGCCAACTTGGGAGAAAGGTGAGATATAAATGCATTTAATAATATTAATAATAAATCCAGGTTCATACATGTAAACCAGGCTTCCTCAACCTTGGCCCTCCAGATGTTTTTAGCCTACAACTCCCATGATCCCCAGCTAGCAGGACCAGTGGTCAGGGATGATGGGAATTGTAGTCTCAAAATATCTGGAGGGCTGAGGTTGAGGAAGCCTGAGGTAAACTATATAACTCAAGGTACGGAGACATGGTGATGAATAAGGTTGAACAGTTAATAGCTTTTGTCCTGTAGACCTTTCCCAATGGACACCGGAAAATGCCAAAGTTCAAATAAACTGAAAACATTTAATGCATTTCCCGTTCTTTAGTCATGCAGATATATTTTTCTTGGCAGCTGTGAACTTTTAGAGATAGTGCTGCTGTCAGATTTTGTATATGGATTATTCAAACTATTCCCTTAAAAAGGAAGAGAGAGAATGTACAGGCAACCATGAAAAAGGGATGCCTCGTTGGTGCATAGCACTCAGCCAGGTATTCTAAATGCAATATGACATTTCTGTACCAGGTCCACTGATCCCTTTTTCTTCTTCCTCTCAGCTGAAATTCTTGCTAAGGTAGCAGCACATTATAGGGCCTACACATCCTTTAATCCTCTGAAGAACCTTTTAAACACCCATCAGATTATGACCCACAACACCTTGAAGTCTGTTAAAGCTGTAGACCCTAAATTGAAAGGCATTACTCAGAAAAACAATGCTTTCAGAATATGAAGCTTTCAAGGTACATTTTTCATCTCCGAGGCCATTTTTTCTGAACACAGCATATCCTAATGCCACCACTTAAACAGTGATCCTTCTCTGACCCTTTCAAGGAAGGAGAGAGAGATGTTCATTTCCATTTCATTTTTAATTTGTCCGCTGCCTGTCAACACTGCTGCACGCGATGGAGTTTGCAAGCCATAAAAATGACAAAACATGCAACAAAGATCACACATCCCATAACAACACCATCCCATACAAATATGCCATAATGGAAAAAAAAATATGACTGTTAAAAAAACACACACAACTTAAATTGGCCAATATTCAATAATCCATTTAACTGCTGTTATTGCTGCATTGTGGCTGTGTGTGCCCCTGGCCCAGCTTTTCACTCTATAGGTGGCCTTAGGTAAGCTGATACTCTCTCAGCCTCAGCATTTGAAGATGATGACCTACAACAAAGCGCTGCATTGTGGATTGCTACTGCTCAGGAGACAAACTTCCATTCCACTTCCAGCAGGTTTCACTTCCCTTCGCTCCCAACTGCCAGCCAACTTTCTGTAGTCATTGAATGCACTTGGTTCTCATTAGGCTTCTTTAATGCGGGGGATGTCCTCCCAATTTAGGTTTCCCCCATACAGTGGTACCTCGGGTTACAGACGCTTCAGGTTACAGACTCCGCTAACTCAGAAATAGTAGAATCATAGAATCATAGAATCATAGAGTTGGAAGAGACCACAAGGGCCATCGAGTCCAACCCCCTGCCAAGCAGGAAACACCATCAGAGCACTCCTGACATATGGTACCTCGGGTTGAGAACTTTGCTTCAGGATGATAACAGAAATTGTGCTCCAGCTTGAGAACTTTGCTTCAGGATGAGAACAGAAATTGTGCTCCGGCGGCGTGGCGGCAGTGTGAGGCCCCATTAGCTAAAGTGCCGCTTCAGGTTGAGAACAGTTTCAGGTTAAGAACAGACCTCCGGAATGAATTAAGTACTTAACCCGAGGTACCACTGTAAATGTTTTTAATAGTTCTGCAAACCATTTGGTTCCCTCAACCTGCTGCTATTTCCCTCTTGGGCGTTGCTAGAGCTGTTTTGTCCAGCAGCTCTCATGGACTGAACATCACAAACAGAGACACTCAAATTTTGTTGGGTTTTGTGTGTGTGTGTGTGTGTGTGTGTGTGAGAGAGAGAGAGAGAGAGAGAGAGAGAGAGAGAGAGAAAGGAAACTTCAAAGCTCTTCCTTCTAAGACAACAAATTACCCACAGAAAGAGTGAATGAATGGGATGGCAGCTTTATATTTAGCTACCCCAACCCACTCTAAATCCCCCTTCTCTAAAGGTTTTTGCACTTCCACAAGCCTCAGGCTAAACCCGAGCCTACTGAGAGCTCTATCCTATGCTGCTAAGTGACAGCAGAGTGAGAACTGTATTGGAAAGAGAATATATTCCAGGGCTGTTGGAGGAAAATAAGTGAAGCACCCTATCAGTGCTGCTGCTATTGTCATCTACCAATGCATTATTGGATGTGCCGGACCATTGTCTTTCCTCGGTAATGGGCTGGATGAGAGCCAATAAACTGAAGCTCAATCCGGATAAGACCAAGGCACTACTAGAAGGTGGCTCCCTGGTTTGCAATAACTCGCTACGTCTAAGAGATGATGGCGAAATGTTTCAAGTTATCTGAACTGAGATATAGTAGAAAGTGTAAGTGAGCATACAGAATATATTATTTAAGGACATCCAAAGGTCATCTATGGAAACATACATGGAAAAAACACCCAGAGAAGGAAACAGTGTGAATTGTTCATGTACTAATGGCAGAAGTTTCAAATCAATGGAGGAAATGACGTTTGTGGTGCTGAGTGAATAGAGAGAGCAAGGGAGCAGAAGTAGCAGAACATAGAAGAATGACTCAATGGGATCTTTTTATCTATATATATATATCCACAGATAACAATATATACTGTGTATGTACACACACAGACACGCGCACACACACACACACATATTTGTTGGAGGAAAGGTTGCTCTGTATGTCACGAGACCCTACAGCTCCTTCCCCCAAATAAAAACTTAAACCAGCCCACAAATTCACTATGTATAGAAATGCCAGCCCAAACTGGGAACTTAAGTATGGAGGAATACTATCGCCCTGATCAAACTCTGATGGTGATCTTGAGATGGAGGGGATAGGAAGGTAGTCAAAGAAGAAGTGGCCATTTGAAACTGGCAATTTCAGCTATTCTTGTATTGATTGGTTGAGTAAATGTACGTTTTGGTCTTGTCAAAGGAACATTTAACCCCCCTTGATGCAACATATGATTGTGACTTGAGGAGAGAAGCATTAGGCGACTCCGTTTACTTCCCTTCCCAACACATCCCTGTACGGTGTAGGGAGCAAAATGTTTTTTGTTTGTTTCTTAAACTCACCTATTTATTTAACAAGATTTATATACCACTTATCTGTAGATGAAACCTCCAAGTCATTCACAAAGAATATAAGCCAAGTGACCCTCCGCTCCAGTTGTTTCCTTCTGCGATTTCTGTCCTTTTTCACGTCTATTATAACTGCATTTAGGTCACATCCTGACACCAACTCCCCATGTTTGAAAGCCTCAGGTCCTCGAACACCATTAGGGAAATGGACAAAACCTGGTCCTTGCCAATGTTCCCTTTATGGTGACATAACCGCCTCATGGGACCCAGGAAAATTGCTTCAAGAACAAATAAGCATTTATGAGCAATCATGACTGAGCCTACCCAAGAGTGAGATGTTCTTGCGGCCAGATACTGTTCTTTCAATCAAGAAGCTTTCAAGGTGGCATTCAAGCCCCTTTTATTGTGTGTTTCTTTGCCATCTTGCAGTTTTTAAAAGCACCATTTCTATTTCATTTTACAAAGACATGTATGTACATGTTTGCTAATTGCACAGGGAAATAAGCCGTATGGTATCCTAAGTATGTAGAAATCACTGCCTTACTTCTCTGTTTATAGTGGTGCCTCGGGTTACAGATGCTTCAGGTTACAGACTCCGCTAACCCAGAAATAGTACCCCGGGTTAAGAACTTTGCTTCAGGGCAAGAACAGAAATCGCCATGGCAGCAGCAGGAGGCCCCATTAGCTAAAGTGGTACCTCAGGTTAAGAACAGTTTCAGGTTAAGAACGGACCTCCAGAACGCATTAAGTTCTTAACCCGAGGTACCACTGTATTTCCAAACTGATAGACACTCAACCACTGTTCACTATTAGAGGGAATGATGATACTGGGGATTTACATAATCCGGCATCTAATTCTACACACAATATCTTGATGGAAAATACCTTATCTTGATGGAAAATACCCACATGAGGAAGTGGTGCTGGGGACAGAAATATCCAGGCTCAGTTCCCATCTAGAGTCGTCAAGTGACTGTAAAACTTGACACATCCTGTCCATGTACCTTTAACAATAGCTTGATCCACAGAAACCAGCTTACCATGGCACGGAGATAAGCAACATTGCCCGCTCATGTTTGAACAAGCAGAAGAGCAAGGCAACTAAAACATTTGACAATCCTATTCGCCTCTGATCTGAAGCAGCACACAGCTTTGGACTCTGGAACCCCAACTAAGTATACAAACAGCTCACACGAAGCAACCCTCAGAGATAGCAAACTCAATTTTTCTCTCATTTACCCTGCAGAAGTCAATGCAGGGAAATCGATGGAAGATGGTGTAAACAAGGAAGGGGAGATTGGAAAGGTATTAATCTTTGCAGCTTTCTTGCTTTAATGTAAAAAGTTTCCACAAAGTCTCTGGCTTTACAAGCTCCTGCTAGTATCATTAAACCGCGCCTCGCAAGGCTGAAGCGTTTGTGCTCCGTGGGACGGCTGCCTGGTTGACTGAGTAGCGTTCTCATTACTGACCTTCCTGCGGTCCTTTTCAGGGGATTTAACTAGCCAATTCAATTAAACAGCATTTCCGACAAATGTACACATCTTGTTATAATACCTGTTGAGACACAATTCTATCAATTTGGGCACACTTTAAAACACTTCTAACAGTGTCCAGTGAATAATTACATTCTGTCGCACACATCTTGATATGTATTCTTGGCACAGTTCATTAAAGCGTGTGTGCCGGCAGGAGAGAAGGATATAGGAACTTGCATTAGCCGATTTTAGATTCTCACATCTCCCTCTGCTTTAAATCAATTGATCTATCCCCATTTACGTGCTCTGCGCTTTTAACAAGCCCTCCTTTTAGCACAGAAACAACTCTTTGTACGTGAAAGCCATAATGAAAAGGTTCTTTTTAACAGTAGTAGTGAAATAACAGCAGCAACAGTAAACGAAAGCTCAAAAAACTCACTCAGTGTTATTACTCTGATTCTCTCTCTGGACTCAGCTACACAGATGTAAATATGGGCAAGAAAAGGCCACAACTTTATTGATTACAGCAAGTGAAAAGGTATTGGTTTAGGCATTGGATCACATCAGTTGACACCACCCACTCGGAGAGGGGTGAGTCTAAAAAGGGGGTTTATTCACCAGTAGGTGAAGCCTGTCGATGCTAATCCAACTATAAGCTCTCCCCTGATGCCACCGAGGGTCGTGCCATGGCCCCCCGCCACACAGGCATCGGACAGGATCCACGACCGCCGGATTCCTTTAACGGAATACCCCAAAATTGAAGGCGTAGGCGATGCCCCAACTACAATGTGCTCCGCCAGGTAGCCGCTAGCAAGAAGAAGCTAAGGAATTTTGCACAGTGATTATCAAGCCCAACAGGAGGCTAATTCCAGTTGGTTTTGAGGCAAAGTATAATCGTGGGGGTGAGGGAAAGGTTTGGAAGGAGAAAGAAAGACCAGTTTATTATAATGTTTTAAGTGTTTTAAGTACATTATACAAATGTGACACTAGGTGGCAATGGCAAGCTAATGGCAAATTCAATGTATTTTTCAAAACACTTTTAAAAAAAGCATTTCCACAGTTTTTTTATATGTGTCTAGATTCCAGCTCTATCTGCCTAGGAACCATACCTAGATTTTGCAGTGACTGGCACGTTCAAAACAGAGTGGGACTTATTCCTGCTGTGGGCAGGAACAGGCCCAGGAGTATGTGAGGCAGGATCTAAAAGTGGGCGAGCCACCCTTTCTATTTCGTTCCCACGCACTTACCTCTCTCGCTTGCTCCCCACACACCTGCTGCCAGTGCCAGATTTATGTATAAGCTAAACAAGCTATAGCTTAGGGCCCCCCTCTCTTGGGCTCCCCCCCCCCAAAAGGAAACAAACCTGGATGCACATTTCCAAAATGTAAGATAAAAAACAAATAAAATAAAACCTACATACAGCAACAGCGTTTTGTGTTGTGTAGGCTCCTATGATGCAAGTAATGGCCTGCTTGCCTGCTCCCTAAAATGCCACTGGTTTGCTCATTTCTATATATAGGGTGCCTACATTCTGCATGGACTGGCTGTAATAATTACAGTGGTACCTCTGGATGCAAACGGGATCCGTTCCGGAGCCCCGTTCGCATCCTGAAGCAAACACAACTTATTTCTGTGCGTGCGCGGGTTGTGATTCGCCGCTTCCGTGCATGTGCGTGACGTCATTTTGAGTGTCTGCGCATGCACGAGCGGCGAAACCTGGAAGTAACGCACTACGTTACTTCCGGGTCGCCGCGGAGCGCAACCCGAAAATATTCATCCCGAAGCATATTTAACACGAGGTATGACTGTACTTTGATAAAGGACATATTTTGTTATGTGCAAATGGCTTTAGATACCTATTAGGTCCATAAATTACTACATAGCAGATATTCAACACAAAAACCAGCGGAAATTTGTTGTTGACAAAGGACAGCTGGACATATAAAGGGCCCCATTACCTTCAGTATCTTAGGGCCTCATCAAACCTAAATCCGGCCCTGCCTGCTGCCAGGGAAAGGACGGATTCTTCTTGCCAGAGGTCCAAACTGGCCTCTTGCAAAGGACTTTCTCCCGGCCGCCTTCCTTTAAAAAATATATATATATATATATATATATATATATATATATATATATAAAGTTTTCAACAAGAAAAAGGTTACAAAACAGTAAAAGGAAAACACAAAAAATACAAAAACCAAAAGTAGACATAAAAAGAAAAAAGAAAAAAAATCCCTCTTTCTGACATCTTACCACTCATTTACTTATTTTCATGACTTCCTCACACCTCCCTTTTTTGTATTCCATTTAAAAATTTGTTCAGCAAATCCGTACCCTCTTAGTTTACCCTTAATTGTTTATCCTCACATATTATAACTTTAAATTTTCATCTAATATCAATCCATTCTTACATATTCTTATTTTGCCTTATTACTAGAACCACTTCGTTTCATTCCAACGTCATTAACATTCAATAATTTTACAGTATTTCTGTAGATAGATTTTAAATTTCTTCCAATCTTCTTCCACCAACTCTTCTCCCTGGTCTCGGATTCTGTCAGTCATTTCCCGGCCGCCTTCCTTCCATTGCGTCATCTGTTTCACCTCCCTCTGCGATCCTTCTTCCTCCTTGGAAGCGAGTCCAGGATCTGCAGCTTACTCACCTGAGATAATATATTGAAAATGAAACTATTGTATAAATGGCCCATAGAGAATTAGGGTCTCTGCATACTAGCAATCTGAGGGTTGAGGCTTGTATTTATTATTAATTATTATTAATAATAATAATACCCTGCACATCTGGCTAGGTTGCCCCAGCCACTCTGGGCAGCTTCCAACACAAATGACAATAATGATAATAATAATAAAACATCAAACATTAATAGTAACAATCTGACCCAATATAAAAACAAATGATAACTTTTAAATAAACAACTTCTATCAAATGAAGCAATATTTAATAATCCATTAGAATCCAATAGTTAAACAGTAAAATTAAACATCAGCAAATAATAATTCAACAGTTTACACTTATCAATTACGAAGAATTACTAATCTGTAAACAATAAAAAATAACAGCAAATCACAATGCATAAAATACCACAAAACATAGAAAACCATGTCAAGGGATCAAACTGAGAAACAAGCTTATAAAATTTTTAAAAATATCCCTGCACTCCTCTCTTCCCCGCTGATTCTGCTGTTTTCAAAGGCTCCCAGGGCTGGGGGCCGGGGCAAGGCAGAAAGTCTCTCTCCCCTCCCAACACTGAAGATTGTAGGAAGCTAAGAAACACCTGGAAGCAAGATAAGCCAAGCAAGCCTTAGTTTAAATAAAAGGTTATTTCCTTGTGTTTGTAAGCAGGAAACATTTGCCATAAATGCACAGACAGAGATATATCATAATAGCACAGGAAAACATTTCAAGCTTACCACTGTGATGAAAAATTCATTATTCATGCACTGACACCAGTCTGTTTCTTTAATCCTAGACACAGCAGTTACTTCTGATGACTGGAGGATATAAATACAAAGTCCCTGGCGATTAAAGAAATCTGTAACTTTTATCCAAAATTCATCATCTCTTGTTTACAGAATACGGCTTTATTTTTGGCTCTAGTGTTCCAAAACACTCCACAATCCATCTCTACTCACAGCACATTTATGAGGCCCAGAACTCTGCCAATGCCTTTCTTCTGTCTAAGGAACCAAATGGATTGCAGATTCCCTGGTCTACGGCTTATCAGTGGGGGGCGAAGAGGTTTAATTGCCATGGAAGAACCAAGAGAGAGAGGAAACATTGAATCAGCAGCTATTTTTTAAGACAATATATTCAACACTTTCATCGCAGAAGCCAATTCCCTGACAAAGAGTTAGATAGCTGAGAAAGAGCTTCAGAGAGAAAATGAGATCACCATCACTGGAGGGGATTGGAGGGTCACAGACACCCCTATTCTATATCCAGATCTAGATAGCAAGTCTGGCCACTGGGGATGGCAAAAAGCCAATCAAAGGAAGACTTGTGATTCTTCTGAGCATCTGCAGTGACTTTCTTGCACCACTATAATCATGTGGTAAGAGGAGCAATGGCACACCCACATTTAATGTACATCTAAAGCACACTCTTTGCCCCCAAAGAATCTTGGGAACTGTAGTTTGTTAATGGGGCAAAAAACCCTGGCTAGATCCCCTGTAGCTACGGCTCTGCCTTATGATATTTGAAGATGCCTTACATGTCTCCTCTCAGTCTCCTCTTTTAATAATAATAAATAATATTTTTTTATTTATACCCCGCCCTTCCCGGTTCAGAAAACCGGGCTCAGGGTGGCTAACAACAAATTTAAA
Source organism: Podarcis erhardii (assembly GCF_964252035.2). Lineage (NCBI taxonomy): Eukaryota > Metazoa > Chordata > Lepidosauria > Squamata > Lacertidae > Podarcis > Podarcis erhardii. Next base: position 47,119,390 of record NC_138513.1, read on the forward strand.
ACATTTAATTGATGCAACAAAAAACAGCATGAAATACAGTATAAAACGTGAATGACAATAAATTCAGAATTCAAAAATCAATTTAGGGGGAAATCCATCCAATAAACATTAGGTGATCACCAGGGCTAGCTGGCTAAATTAGTCCTATTTGGGCCAGTGAGAAGACCAGGGGAGAATTAGCTGTGGGATCCCAGAGCGGGTAATCTTCATAAAAAGGGGAGGGGGAGGGAAGGAAGGGGAATAAAAGATCAGGCTAAGTTCAAATTGAAAGCCAGGCAGGCAGAATAGTTCTGTCTCACAGGCCCTGCGGAAGGAAGTTAAATACTGCAGGGCCCTGGTCTCATGGGACACAGCATTCCCCCAGGTCGGAGCCATCACTGAGAAGGCCCTGGCGGAGGATAGTCTGACTTCCTTAGGGCCCGGGACCTCTAAAGTATGGTTATTCATGGACCTTACAGTCTAAACATCCCCAACTCCCTTGATCTAATCTACTGAGGAAAGCCCACAGGTTTATTTACAATAGGTTTATAATATGCCATACAGATTATGGCCTTCATGCATCTTTATCATTTTGATATACTCTGGCCACAATACAAATAACACAAAACAGACCCATTATTTCAGACAAGGTCCTCAGTTCTTCCTCTCGCCTTCCCAATCAGCATTCACGCAGAGCTACTAAATTAGCAGTTAAATGCATTTTAGATTTCTTTCCTGTGTAAGAAGACAAGGGAGTCCAAAGAAATGATGAAACTACGTTGTGTTAGAAGTAAGATTGTTTATTATTTGTGTATTTGTATTCAAAAATCTTAATAAAAATTTTTATATATATAAAAAAAGAAGACAAGGATTCTTATCCTTTTTAAGCTGCTCACAACTTCAGTTTAAGGCACTTGTGACATACTGCAGAACCACATCTGCACAACATAAATCTTCCCCGCTGAGTTGTTGTTTTTTTAGCAGAGTGCACCATGACACGTCTGCTTTGGGGGGAAAGGAATCTGAAGGCACAACTCAGATTCAGAGTGACACGTTCTTATATTAGGAGATAAAAACAGCACAGGATTTTTAATAAAAAAAAGATTCCTCATGTTATTTAACTCTAATCTAGTTAATAGTTATTTCTTCCTCCTGGGTTTGGCATTAGAGCATTTAATTAAAAGGACGGAGTGCTCTTCCTCCCTCCCCCCCTTTGTGGATTTTTACCAGAGTGGAGCTACAACAAGATTGATATAAATGACAGGTGAGCCAACATGTTCGCTGACACACAAAAACACAAAAGGACTGTAGAGGATCTTGAACAAGGGAAGGTTCAGCAATGGAGCTTGTATGCTGTAGCTTCCATGTTCAGTCCTTGGCAACGCAGGCGCCAAGGATTTCATATAGGAGGGCCAGGCCTTCTGAGGGCTACTCACAGCCCAATAGTCCTCCACAGATTTCTCCAGCTTGGTGCCTGCTAGATGCTGGTGAAGGAAACCCAGTTACACAGCATGAGGACAGTGTCCCTCCTGGCCAGCCCAAGAAGACAATTGGTTGAAAGGGAACATCACGGGTCCCCAAACCCAACCGCTCATCCTGGAAATTATTGGCAGAAATCAGCAGCCTGCCTCTTACATTCTGATCTTCAGTGAACCACACACAGCTCATCCGTCACCCACATCTTATGCTCCACCCTAAGAAGAGGCTAAAGGGAAAGAGGAGAAGGAGGAAGTCTTGACCCATTGGTGCTTCAATATCTGTAAGCTGCAGCAGGAATCTTCTGAAGTTGGTTGCTCCAAGCTGGTGGAATATTCCCACACTGGAAGGCAAGGCAAGGCAAGGCAAAAAGCCAGGTAGAACAACTTCCAAAGAGATATTCCAGAGAGGGCAGATCTCCAAAAGCTGCAGACCTAACCCAAGGACAGATGTTAGTGGCCATTTTGGCCAAGGCCCCCAAAGACTCCAGTTTTTGTTTAAAGGATGTTCCACTTGGTATTTTGTTGTTTAGTCGTTTAGTCGTGTCCGACTCTTCGTGACCCCCTGGACCAGAGCACACCAGGCACTCCTGTCTTCCACTGCCTCCCGCAGTTTGGTCCAACTCATGCTGGTAGCTCTGCGAACACTATCCAACCATTTCGTCCTCTGTCGTCCCCTTCTCCTTGTGCCCTCCATCTTTCCCAACATCAGGGTCTTTTCCAGGGAGTCTTCTCTTCTCATGAGGTGGCCAGAGTATTGGAGCCTCAGCTTCAGGATCTGTCCTTCCAGTGAGCACTCAGGGCTGATTTCCTTGAGAATGGAGAGGTTTGGATACCACTTGGTATTACATTTTCCTTTATGTTATGGACAGACAATCATTAACAGCAACAAAAACACCTGACTGGTTGAGACCTTACCTCTTGAATTCACCACAGTCAAGACAGATTGTGTGTAAAAAATGTGAAATTCAGCCTTAGGGTGTTGTTGTTGTTGTTGTTGCTTTTTAAAGCCCTAAACGGCCTCGGTCCAGTATAACTGAAGGAGCGTCTCCACCCCCATCATTCTGCCCGGACACTGAGGTCCAGCGCCGAGGGCCTTCTGGTGGTTCCCTCATTGCGAGAAGCAAAGCTACAGGGAACCAGGCAGAGGGCCTTCTCGGTAGTGGCACCCACCTCGTGGAGCGCCCTTCCAGCAGATGTCAAAGCGATAAACAACTACCTGACATTCAGAAGACATCTGGGAAGTTTTTAATGTGTGATATTTTACTGTATTTTTGGTTTTTATGGAAGCCGCCCAGAGTGGCTGGGGAGGCCCAGCCAGATGGGCGGGGTATAAATAATAAATTATTATTATTATTTAAAAAACTTGGTTTAGAGTCTTACGGTATTGCTGTTCCAATGGACAAATGGAAGCTGTGTGTCTTCCTACTGCCTTGTTCTGTTATTGTCACAAGGATAAATGAAGCAATTTGTTCCAAGTCGGTTCTGAAAGGTATCACCCCCTGCTGTACAGTGAATCACCAACAGCTGCACAGTTTGCTTTCTCTTCAGCACTGTGTGGTGGTGCAGGGGGTTCAGCTGTGCGAAGACTGCAGACAGTCAAGTCAACAACCTGTAGCTGCAAGTCACAGGCCTCCCTGCGCCAAATTACTTTTGCGGACACCTATGCGCACGATGTGCTCGGAAATATGCATCTTGCGCTGAAGAGAAAAGGCTAAGCGGAGGTTGGATGGTCACCTCTCATGGGTGCTTTAGCTGAGATTCCCGGGTTGGACTAGATGGCTCTAGGGGTCCCTTCCAACTCCACAATTCTATGATTCAAAATGTAGACATGAGACTCCACTACAAGAGTAGTTTGGAAATCCGCTCGGACAACTTACCTCAGGATGAAGCTCCTGAGTACAGTACCGTATTTTTCGCTCCATAAGACGTACCAGACCATAAGACGCACCTAGTTTTTAGAGGAGGAAAACAAGAAAAAATATATATTCTGAATTCCAGAAGCCAGAACAGCAAGAGGGATTGCCGCTTTTGCTGCAATCCCTCTTGCTCTTCTGGCTTCTGGGATAGCTGCACAGCCTGCATTCACTCCATAAGACGCACACACATTTCCCCTTACATTTTAGGAGGGAGAAAGTGCGTCTTATAGAGCGAAAAATACAGTAATTCCCCCTCAAATGTGGAGTCTATTGGGATTGGAGATGAATATTTAGAGTTTATTGCGTCTCCTGCTGTCCTGCACACGTTATTCACCACTTCTGTTTCCCAACAAGGTCCCCTCCACAGGCACCAGCCACAGAACGAGCATTTCTTGCGGTGTCAGAAATGAATTGAGGAAGGGAGCTTTGTGCCCCGTAAATGTGAGGCTTCATTTCTGCGATGGAGCAAAACAACCTGGGCAGGGACGACTTCAAGGTGTTTCCTGACTCATTCCTTCCAGTGGACTTCAGAAAAGCACAGCGCTTTCCTTTTCTCCAGCAGAAGTAGGTCAGGAAAGAAGATTTCTCTCTCACTGCCTTTCAGAGAGCTCAGCACCTGCCTGGGCAGAACCAGGCAGAGACTCCGAGGGCGACTTAATTGCCTCAGGCAGGAAAAACACTTTGGAGAAAAGCCAGCCGAGCATGAAGGGAGGCCGGCCGGGGGGAGGCCTTGTTCCCGGGGTGCCAGGGGGCCTGGACAGGTCCCTATGGGGGGAGATAAGGCAGGTCAAGGGTGGGGAACAAGAGCCACATGGGCCACAAGCTCGGTCAATTTCCTTGTAAGTGAATGCCACCCACCCCCTCGCTGCTGCTGTCCTGATTTAAAACATATTTACTTGCAATTTCCACATAATATCCTTTTCTTTATAAGCCCGTATGGTGGGGTGGGCAGGAGAAGCCGCCTGGCCTCATTGCCTTTTGTAAGGGCGTGTCAAAAAGTGGATTTTACAGATGATATTATTATTATTATTATTATTATTATTATTATTATTATTATTATTATTATTATTATTATTTTATTGTAGGGCTCTTCACCTGAGGAGCTCAGGGGGCTTCATAATATGGAAACACAAAAATACACACAACACACCAGCCCCAGTTTAAAAGGCTATAGCCAAAGGATTTATTGAAGGCAGTTGCTAATTACTAAGGACCCCCTCTTTTTCAAAACCAAGCCATGGACCCCCTACTTCTGAAAATTTGGATAACTCTCTGGTAGTTACCTCTGCAAAGCAATATTTTTTGGGGGGAAAGTGGGGTAGTCCCTAATAAGCAAAGGATTTTAGTTACAGTGGTACCTCGGTATCATGCAGAAATGGCAAAAATTTAGTTGGAGGGGAGGCAAGGGATGGGGCCGCGGAGCCTCAGGGATACGCAGGACCCCTAAATGGGAACCGCTGCTTTAAAGGATCCCCTAATTCTTGCACTGATGTACCAACTTGCCTGCACATGAAGATCAATTGTGAAGGCTTTTCTCACTTGCCCACACCAAGTTTACTTAAATTGGAGAGCATGAAGAAAAGGGCTTTCTCAGTGGTGACTCCATGAAATCAAAAGTCACTACAAGGTGGGCCTCCATCAAGGTGGTATACTTCACGTCTTCAAAAAAGGTCTTGAAGACTCAGTTAACCCTGAATGAATCCTTTTGTGCTGCTGTTGAGGGAAGGAACGTCGTGAATCCCTAGGGTGCTCTGGAGAAGGGTCAAAGCTCGGCAGTGGAGAACCTGCTTTCATCCGGCAGGAAGTGCCAGGAATGAGGGAATGGTAGGGCAGTGTTGGAGAATAGCACTGTATGGGCTTTGAGCGCTGCCCTATGTCCCACAGAGGTTTAAAGACTCTCTCAAGGCAAATCTAAAAAAAAAAGTAGCATAAACACCGACAACTGGGAAACACAGGCCTGCAAGTGCTCCAGTTGGAGAACAAAGGTGTCATGAGTTTTGAAGATGCTCAAATTGAGGATGAAAGGGAGAAACGTGCTAAGAGGAAGGCATGCTTGGCAAACCCTCACCGTGATCAACTCCCGCCTGGAAACCTACCTTATGTCCCCACTGTGGAAGGATGTGTGGATCCAGAATTGGCCTCCACAGTCACCTACGGACTCACTGTTAAAACCATGTTCATGGAAGACAAAATTACTCGGCTACGATTGATCACCAAAGAAGATGTCCCAAAGAGAGCTTGCTGTCTGCTCACCAGCGTTGAAGAGTGAGTCAAGGGCCAGTCTGGTTAGATTAGGCATGTGGGATTGTGGGCGTCCTCTCTTCTGCCTCCGGCAGCAAAATGCTCTGGACTGGTCCCCGGATTTTTAAATAGATTTTTTAAATTGTTAAATTATTCGACTGAAAATGGTGAAAGAAGAATACTTGTGTGCAATCTCTACACATGTCTGGATTTAATGAGAAGAGGGATCTTATGCATTTATTCCATGGGTGAGGGGAAAACACAAGCAGCTCTTGCTTGAATCTTGCACATGTGTGTGCCCCTCCCATGCTTTGCATAAAGCCCCAATTACATACAAGGAACCTGAAAATTAATTGTGGAACTGCGATATGGGGTTCCGGGTACCATGAAAAAGCATCTGGGTGGCTTCCCTACCAATCCTTTCTCCTTTTTGTCCGGATCCTGACAGCGCTGTGGCTTTCCAGCAACGAGGCACATACAGAACTTCTGGCATTTTCAGGGCTTTTTAGCACGTCGTAATCTCATGAAAGGTTTTTCTAGTTTCCCCAACAGCCTGTGCTAACCCAGCCAGGTTGAAGACCTGTGGGGTGCTAAGCGTAGCCTGAAGGAGACTGAATTTCAATTAGAATCATACAGAAGCAGGTAGCTAGACTACTATCTGCCCTGCCTTAGACAGACTCATGTGGTTTGGTTTTCAGTCCAGCCTCTTTCTTACCTGCATCCAGGTATTTGTAGCTTATTGGTCTCCGACTGACTTTATGGCCTTATTGGTACTGCTTCTAGGATGGCATGCAGAAATAGAGCCTCGTGACCAACTCAGTTGTGAGAGTGACTGCTGGGCTTGCTTGTGAAATGTTCCCTTTTTTTGCGGAGAGCTTTGGGCATGTGCATGGCGTCACCTACCTGGAATTGTTTACTGCCATGGTGAAGATAAACGCATCACCGAGGGTTTAAAGCAGTAGAGTATTCTATTGTTTAGTTCCTGGTATTCCCTAGAGATAATATAACCACGAACAATAAGCTGTAGTGCCAATTCTATATATAAATCTTTGTTCCTAGTGCAATATCACACATAACACAACCTGATTGCTCATCAGGTAAAGTACGGGAACAGAGAAGCCTTCAGTCCCCTCTCTCAGTAGGCAGGCGACACAGAAAACATTCAATTTCGTGATGTGGTAGTCACTTAATATCCAGAAATCTGCCATGAATCATTCATTTCCATTCATTGTGCTCTTCCACATCTGTTTGATCATTCTGTAGGGCGTACCAGTCACCTCCAAGGGAGAGAAAAAATGTATTAGCTGCATTAAAATTTCAGAATGCAATTCTGTATTCGTTTGCTAGAACAATTCCTTTTCATCTCAGTAACTGAATCCGGCCCATTGGAGGGATGTACACAGAGGCTTTGGGAAGCAAAAATGCATCTTAGCTGTAATGGTTCTAGGGGTTGCTCGTTCGTAAATCGGCGCCACGCTTGGCTGGGTTGCCTGAGTGAACCTTTTCTGTCCGGACAGCCACTCACCCGTGGATGTCTCAATCACTGGCAGAATCCGTCAGTGGGCGTTTCTTGAACTTCTTCCAGCAAAGAAGCTCTTTGACGCCTAGTCTCCGCCTACTCTCCCTGCGCGGAAGCCTTCTGCGTAGGGAGGGTGTGGGCAGTGGAGGACCCGTGCTCTCCCCGCTGGTCTCCGGCGAGGAGTCATGGAGCCACCTTGCCGATTCCCCCATCTGCCCCCCTTCTCCACTGGTGCTACGCTGATTTCCTTCCCCAGAAGATGGGCTGCTTCTCTCCCTCCCGGGACGCTCTCCGGAATCCCTCTGGAGCCCTCCCTCTCCTTCTGGCTCCGATGGCAGTTCCCTGACATTAGCTCACCTCACCCCATGTATGCTAAAAGAAGTCCGTATGTCAAAAGATTAAATCTGGTACAATCTGACACTGTGGCAAAACCAAAGCCCAGCTCTCTGTCCTCTTAAAACACAAGGCAACACACATAGCCTGACCACATGCAAGGAGCCCTTGTCAGGACAGAAGAGAATCTCTGTACACTGACATTTGCTAGACAAAGGTTGGTGATAAGTGTTGTCATCCAGCACACATGCTGAACCTGGCACACTAACACCTAAGAACTGCTAAAGCTAGTCCCAGATTACTTACACCAGCCTTTGATGCTCATTTTTATCAGATGTGCCTATTCAAGTATGAATAAAATATAATGCTTTGAAAGTTAAAAATGGACTGTACACCAGGGATGTGTTACTGCTTTCTAGTTTTCTGAACATACAGGTGCATGCATTTACACAGCAATCTATTTCCTTTTTAAAAAAGATATTGAGGTTCGGGAATGTGTGGATTTTAGTCAACAAATTTTCTCCTGTTTTTCTTAACACACACACTCACCTCACAACAGCTTACAATACAATCAGTAGAATCATTGAGCAACAGTACAGAACAAAACTGATAAAACAAAAAGCAGCAACATAATGTATACCCGGCAATAATACTAAAGTAATACATTGGCTCAAAAAAGGGGAAACCAAAGTAACACAGAACAGACCCAACAGGGAGGTGTTGGATGCCATGGAAATGAAATTATATTCAGCAAAATCCCCTTTAGGATATTCCCAGGCTATTTCTCAACTCACCTTTATGCTTGGGCATAGCTGAATGATTCCTTTTCTTAGGTGACAAGGAGAGCCTTTTCCCAAGTCTTATTGCTGTGTGTGCATGCTTCATCCTCCCTTCCTAGCATGCTGCAATTTCAGTGAAACTCCCCAACCCTGCGCAGCAATTGGGCTTTTAAGAAAGCCTCCTACTGGTGACAATGGGAGCTTCGTCCCAAAGCCTAATTGTGCCAACGGGGGAAGACAGAAGGTAGTGGCAGAGACAGAAATTGAGTGACTCAGGGGTAGCCCCCCCCCCCCCCGGAGAAATCACTATTGAGGGAATGCTGCCTTTTCACATTAAAAAATGGTTCCTCAGCCTTGGTTTACTTTCATACATTGTCCATAACTATAGACCTGCTAGCACCACGTGGGGCATCTGGATTGCTTGGCTAGATTGCGTAGGTTCCTCTGTGTGGGGCTGGCAGATACATGGTCCAGTTTTGAGGTCTGGATGTCCTGACGGTCCCTTTCCAGCTCAATTATTCTACAGCTAACAGTCATGGAGACTAGAGCTATTTCTTTCAAGCCAGTTGTAACAGCAGGATGCTTTTCTACCAACTCACACTTGTCCTGCCTTCCATCCATAAGGAGCAGAATAGTCAGAAATGAGAATGTACAAGAATCTTAGAATAAAGACAGAATTCCAAGAATCAGCACAAGTCCAATTTTATTCAACAGCAATTCTGATGGGAATGTTGGTGTATATTTCATCTCCAAGGGCAAATGTTCCAGGTACCAAACGGAAATTAACACACAGGTAATTTTTGAAAAAGTACACACAATACTATTTTGTTCTTAATTAAATATATATTTGGAAAAAAAATTGTTTTGTACAAAACCAAATCCCTTGGAAATCACATGTCTATATGGATACCTGAATACATAGCACTTTTCGGTATCTATGGTGTCTGCCGCATTTGCACACAAAATAACCACAATCCCGCTCAGGACAAAAGACCCCCACCTTTTTTGTGATATATAAGTACACAATAGGGACACAGAACAGCAAGTGGCTTCATTGAAAGTGTGGAAATCACGTGAGGGAGATATTAGATTAGAATTGTTTCCAGCAAAGACCTGTAGACTCATCGTCTTAAGAAACAGTTACGTGATGTAGCACAAATGGGGAGGGTGCTGGTGTTAAGGGACATGACAAATGGTGTAGAAGCTGAAAGCAGTGAATTATCTTCGTTTTCATTTTTGGTCAGCTCTTTAGCTGACTCCATGAAAAGAGACCTCTTGCCGTCCTCCACTTGCAGAAGACTTTCCTCTTCTCTGCTTCCAGTTAAAGCACCTGCAATGCTGGCTGTAGTCTGGGGGGGTTCTGCGTTTTGTCCTTTTGTTTGGAATGTGTATCCCAGCATTTCAGAAAACAAGGAAGTTCCTCTTGGTTTGCCTTTCAGGTCGGAATGTTCATCAGATCTTGCCCAGTGGTGGTGAGAAGTTAATGCAAAGCAGTGTTTTTCATTAGCAGCGGGGAGGACGGTGCCAAAGGGAAGGGTAGAAAGCAAGAGGAAATAAATGTTTTGCATCCCCCCCCAAAAAAAATTGAAGTCCAATGTGCATATGTTGTTCTCTTCTTTAGAAAAACCAAGTAACTCTCCAGTTGTAGCACTTCCAGTTTAAATTGCAAGTCTCAGCAGTGTGAGTAGCTTTAGTTACAGTCGTATACAAAGTCATAGTTGCTTGGTTCCTTTGGAATGGGAGGGGGAGCATCTGGGATCTGTATGTTTTCCAGATCTAGGAGGCGCAGCTTTATCTCCATACTGAGCAGAGTGTCCAAGTCATTACGTGTCAGTTCACTCATCATATCCTTTCCAAGAAGGGCATTTAGGCCATCTGTCCACACACAGTACTAGAAGGGAAGGAGGGGAGAAAGGGAAGGAAGAGCTGCGTTATTCTGCCTTGCATAAGTGCATCAGTCTGCAAAAGCATGCCATATTCACTGCAGTCGGAATGTACAGTGGTGCCCCTCAAGACGAATGCCTCGCAAGACGGAAAACCCGCTAGACGAAAGGGTTTTCCGTTTTGGAGGCACTTCGCAAAACAAATTTCCCTATGGGTTTGCTTCGCAAGACGAAAATGTCTTGCGAGTTCCTGCGGGGTTTTTTTTTCTCTTTCCCCCCCCCTTTTACTAAGCCCTAAGCCGCTTATCAGCTGATCCGCTGATAAGCCGCTTATCAGCTGATCCGCTAAAAGCCGCTAAACCGCTAATAGCGCTAATCCGCTAAGCTGTCAATGGGATGGGCTTGCTTCGCACCCCATTTCGTCTTGCGAGGCACCACTGTATAAATAAATAGCAGAAGCTCTGTGTTGCAAACATTTCGGCAGTCTGGGACTATAAGAGAAAGGACGATGACGACAACGATAATTATTATTAATTACTTATACCATAGCCATCTGACTGGGTTGCCCCAAGAAGTGAAGTTACAGGAAACCAGGCAGAGGGCCTTCTCAGTAGTAGGGCCTGCCTTGTGGAATGCCCTCCCATCATATGTCAAGGAGGTAAACAACTACACAACTTTCTTTATTATTAATTGCCATCTGCCACACTGGGTAGCTTCCAACATAATAAAAACACAGCAAAACATAAAAAACTTCCCAATACAAGGCTGCCTTCAGGTGTCTTCAGAAAGTTGTGTAGTTGTTTACCTCCTTGACATATGATGGGAGGGGATTCCACAAGGTAGGCACTACTACTGAGAAGGCCCTCTGCCTGGTTTCCTGTAACTTCACTTCTTGCAGTGAGGGAACTGCCAGAAGGCCCTCGGAGCTGGACCTCAGTGTCTGAGACATTCAAGTATAAAGGGCCACAACTGTTTCGGGTTTAAAAGTTCCTGACCAACAAACTGAATTGTGCTCGGAAACATACTGGGAGCCAATGTAGATCTTTTAGGACCAGTGTTATAGGGTCCTGGCAGCCACTCCCAGGCATCAGTCTGGCAGCTACATTCTGGATTGGTTGTAGTTTCTGAGTTGCCTTCAAAGGTAGTGCCACATAGTGCGCATTGCAGTAGTCCAAGCATGTCCCACTCTGTCAAAACAGTGCGCAGGCAAGGTCTTGGCTGGGGTACCAAATACAGCTCGAAGACAGCTGCCCTGGACATAGAATTGACCTGTGCCTCCATGGACAGCAGTGAGTCCAAAATGACTCCCAGGCTGCACACCTGGTCCTTCAGGGGCACAGTTATCTCATTCAGGACCAGGGAGTCCCTCACCACCCCCTGCACCCCAAACAGTACTTCTGTCGTGTCAGGATTCAGCCTCAATCCATTAGGCACAATCCATCCTCCAACCATCTCCAGACACTAACACAAGGACATTCACCTCCCTCACTGGTTCCAATTTAAGCAAGAGCTGGGTATCATTGGCAATGGATGAACACCCAGCCCAAACCCCCTGATGATCTCTCCCAGTGGCTTCATTTAGATGTTAAAAAGCATGGGGGAGAGGACAGAACCATGAGGCACCCCACAAGTGAGTGTCCAGGGGTCTAAACACTCATCCCCCAACACCACCTAAGATAAAAATACTATCTTAGGTTATTATACAGCCAAGTTACTTTTCTTCAATGCAGCTTCTGATGTTACATGAAAATAGGGAAGAAGGGAGAGGTGACTTGTGTTTCTAGGGTAAATGCCTAAGACAGCACCTCACACATTTCAGCTGTGGCATAGATGCATGTGAACTGTATTTCTATCTGGAGCTCATACATCATTCTCAATACAGTGGTACCTCAGGTTAAGTACTTAATTCGTTCCGGAGGTCTGTTCTTAACCTGAAACTGTTCTCAACCTGAAGCAAAGTTCTTAACCCGAGGTAATATTTCTGGGTTAGCAGAGTCTGTAACCTGAAGTGTCTGTAACCTGAAGCATCTGTAACCCGAGGTACCACTGTATGGGGAAAATGCGTCACTTCCCATCAAAGTCATGACAGTGGAAGATCCACAACTGGGAAACATCCAAAGTTCTCAATGAATCAGAATGGCAGTGAAATAATTCTGGGGATGTTAAGTCACCTCCTGGGACTAACTTCTTGTAGGGAAGATGCAAAAAACCCTCTGCCTCCAACCTCTTGCAGGGAAGACATGCTGTGGTCTAACCATCCCATGCTGGCCACTTCACTTCCTTTCTTTTGTGGAAGAATTGATTTGACATATATTATTATTAGTATTAGTATTAGTTTTATCATCATCCAAAGCCTCTTTTCTGATTGCAGAACTAACTTTAATTTTGGATTCACTCGTTCATCAAAGTAAATCTGCGGCAACTAACCTGGGAGGGTTCATCATATTTAAGCGGAAGCCTGATATGCTACTTCATTAAAAAAAAAGCGGGGGGGGGGGAGGTAAAGGACCTCTTACTGTTAAGTCATGGCCGACTCTGGGGTTGCGGCGCTCATCCGGTTCTATAGGCCGAGGGAGCCAACATTTGTCCACAGACTGTTTTTCTGGGTCATGTGGCCAGCATGACTAAGCTGCTTCTGGCAAACCAGAGCAGCGCACGGAAACGCTGTTTACCTTCCCGCCAGAGTGGTACCTATTTATCTACTTTCACTTTGACGTGCTTTCAAACTGCTAGGTTGGCAGGAGCAGGGACCGAGCAACGGGAGCTCACCCTGTCGTGGGCATTCAAATCGTGACATTCCGAGAGTGAAAACCGGATCAAAACCGGTGCACTATTTCTTCATTTGGGGTGTGTGTGTGTATTTATCCACCCATATTATGAAAAATGATGAAAAATGCTGAACGCAAATGGAAAGTAGATGCAAAACTGTATAATTAGTAATGCATGATACCAATATAAAGTCTGTAGATTATGTCATTGGCTCTATTTTGGGAATTGTGAGGTCTTGCATTGCCCTGAGTGTTTTAAGAATCAGAGTTACGTCAGTGTCGCTGGACCTTTAAAAGCTACACTCTGGATGCTGGGTTCAGCTGTGAATACGAAACAAACGTTTCTCCTCCTTTAAAAATAATAATGGAAAACTGCAGCATCACCCTGAAGCTGACAGTTCCAGATAAACACGGGCTAAACAACTGTTTTAAATCAGCAGCAGTCCTAGGGGATTTCATGAACAACCATCAAATCCTATTCCATCAGCCACTCAAATTTCTTACTAAAAACCGTTTATGCAGTGTGAACAAAAGTGCTTGAATGGAACTGTCTAAAAATAAAGATTTCAATCATACTGGCCTGTGTCCTAGTTTACAAGTGGAAAATTAAATGAGCCATAGCAGTGTTTTTATCATATAAAGGATTCTCTTAGATTCCATGCCGAAAGATGAATTTTAAATTTAGCTGACCGTGTGTTACAAAATAAGGCTGAGCTTAAAAATAGCTAGAGCTCACTGTGTGCAGCACCAGGCTGGGTGGGGGATGAAAAAAATCGTTATATGAACATGACAAGGGAGGAAAGAGGACAAAGCCAAACAGAATGTGCTCTATACACATTATTTTAGAAGAATCATCCACACTGTAGTTAAAGAAGAGTTCTTGAAAGTCTTTGGCTGGAATTCACTGTAAATAGCACGGGTGGTGGGGAGTCAAATTAAAGAGGTGCTTTGGGTGAAGGATTGTGGAATCCACCTCAACAAAGAACAGCCCAATAAAGGAGGAAGTCCTCTTTGATTTTGCCCCTGCGCTTCCCTGATATGTATATTTACATTTTCTAAGAAGAGGATCTCAAAAAGTGCTATATCAAACAAAACAGCAGTTCAAACTTGACCAGGTTCTACACTGTTTCTTCTCTTTCTTCAAGTCTGGGACCAAACTGAGGAATGGAAGTAATAAATCAGGACACTCGGTGGCAGCCAAGATGGTAAGTGAGGCTGGACAGGAGCAGAGCATCTTGGGGAGAGAAGGTGAGCCCTCAATCTCTTCGCCACCTGCCTTTAGGAAGGTAGACCGTGGCTGGTTTGCGCAAATCACGGTTTAGTGTGAATGTGCAGGCTGCCAGGGAGAAGCTCACAGCTGCTTTGTGGACCTTTCTGGAACATTTTTGCTGGGAACATGTTTGTCTTAGCACATACAAGGATTAGCTATAACCAAAGTACCCATGATCAGCTAAAGAACATCTTGGAGATCTGTGGAAAAACCACAACATACTGTGGTGCCTCGCAAGACGAAATTAATCCGTTCCGTGAGGCTCTTCGTATAGCGGTTTTTTCGTCTTGCGAAGCAAGCCCATTGACAGCGGATTAGCGCTATTAGCGGTTTAGCGGCTTTTAGCGGATCAGCTGATAAGCAGCTTATCAGCGGATCAGCTGATAAGCGGCTTAGCGGCTTAGGAAAAAGAGGGAAAAAACCCGCAGGAACTCGCAAGACATTTCATCTTGCAAAGCAAGCCCATAGGGAAATTCGTTTTGCGAAGAGCCTCCAAAACGGAAAACCCTTTCGTCTAGCGGATTTTCCGTCTTGCAGGGCACCACTGTAGTCTTAGGTGGTTCTTCAGGAATTCCTGAAACTGTTCAGTGCTGACCAAAGTAATTCAACAAGGTAATCCCTCTTTTTCTTTTTAATACACAAATAGAATCACACACGATTTACCTCATGCTTGTCAGGAGCAATGAAATTTAGCTGTCCATTGGAATCGTACAAGATGGAGAATGCGAGCTCAAGCACCTCCTGAAAAGAGACAATGAAATATTTACCTGAAAAGGGGCCTGATATGAGTTTAACAAGTTTCCTAGCCTTGGTTCACACACTGTGATAATTCATAGTGTAACCAGTAATGGTTCTTTTAGGTGGACAGAGCAGCCTGCCTGGACAAGGCTGGGGTGGCACAGGGTGTCAGCAAGGTTCAACGCACCGGCAGAACCCATCAGGCGCTCCCCCCAGTGCACCCATTAACCACTGACCTCACCACCCTCCTTAAGCTGCCCTTCCCCAGTAAGCTGAAGCAACACTGGTGTAAAGGCGTCTGTCCCACCACATGGCAAATTATTGAGCACAGCACCATGTGAACGAGAAGCAGGAAGCCTTGGGCTTGGGAGAACCTCACCCCCACCTGGCTGTACGGAGGCAACTGGACGTACAGGTAACTCACAAATTACAACAGGTAACTGTCGTATCAAGCACTTGGTCCCTTACCTTTCTTGCCCCGATCTGGCCACAGTGATCCATGTGATGGTTACTTCCAGGCTTGATTACTGTACAGTGGTACCTCTGGATACGAATGGGATCCATTCTGGAGCCCTGTTCGCATCCTGAAGTAAACGTATGTGCGTGTCGCGTTTTGCCGCTTCCGTGCATGCGTGTGACGTCATTTTGAGCATCTGCGCATGTGGCAAAACCGGGAAGTAACGCATTCCGTTACTTTCAGATCGCCACAGAGCACAACCCAAAAATACTTAACTTGAACCTACTTCAACCCAAGGTATGACTGTAATTCGCTCTATGCAGGGCTGCCCTTAAAGCTGACTCAGAAACTCCACCGGGTGCAGAATGTCGCGGCGAGGCTCCTTACGGGGTCCTCATCACAGGATCACATTAATCCAGTGCTTTACCAGCTGCACTGGCTCCCGGTGGAGTACAGGGTCAGATTGAAGGTGCTGGTTTTGACCTTTAAAGCCCCACCTATGTTTTCTGTTGCTTCTATTTTATATATAATATGCCTTGAATCCCAGGCAGGGAAAAAGGCAGGATAGAATTATTATTATTATTATTATTATTATTATTATTATTATTATTATTATTATTAGAACCTGTAGTCAAGATTCCCTTGGACATCTTTGATTTAAAGGCTTTTTAAAGCAATACCAGGGTTGCTTATTGTTCTGTGGGTTGTTTCGTTTTGTTTTTTTGCACACAACGTATTCAGATAATACAAGAAAATAACGAAAATGACATTTACAGTGGGACCACTTAGAATTAAAGCCAATTTCGAAGACTGGCAGACAGAAAAACGAGTGAATTAGATTGTGTCCCATCAAGCTATTCCAGATAGCCTTGACATTGAGTACCCAAACAACATTGTGCTTATTTATTGCTAAGCGATCCCTCTGGAAGGATGGAAGCTGTATGCTGGCAAAGGGAGAGATGATGAAACCACCGGTAAGGACATTCTGCCAAATCTATTCTTTGCTTGCGGCAGTAGCATTCTGTCACTTCTGCTCTGCCAATGCATAAACACCAGAGCAGTTGCTATGCATAATGAAGGGCAGAAGGATGAAAATATCCTTTGGAAGTTCTAATCCGCTGTGAAACTTGGGGGAATGTGAACCCAAGTACTTTGCACATAGAAAGAAGAGCCTGTCACTCCATCCAGACACCTCTTTCCAGGGCAAGCTCCTCCATTCACACCCGTGGAGGGAACCAGCTTCCCTACATACCCAAGGTCCTTCTAGACATGGGTTTATTGTGCAATCTCAGAAGCTTGTGCACACAGCTTTTATGCAGGGCTCACACTATGTCGTCATCATCAAAATGCCAGCCCTTATTTTTGTTACATCTGGGTTTTCCTTCTCCCCATCACCTAGAAGGGAAACCCTCCCATTTGCCCATTGGGTAAGCTGCTCTTGAAAGCGTGCTTCCAGCGTACAGTGGTACCTCGGGTTAAGTACTTAATTCGTTCTGGAGGTCCGTTCTTAACCTGAAACTGTTCTTAACCTGAAGCACCACTTTAGTTAATGGGGCCTCCTGCTGCTGCCACGCCGCCGGAGCACAATTTCTGTTCTCATCCTGAAGCAAAATTCTTAACCAGGAACTGTCTCACAGCTATGGAACTGCTTTCCTTCTGGGGGCTTGTTAAAAGCTGAGCTTCAGGGACTGCTATATGGCTCTTCCATTTCACTTGCCTTAAATTGGGCATTCATAGAATGGTTTTAATAATACTGTGTTTTCTACTTATGTAAAGATGTTATTCTGTTGGATTCATTGGGTGTTTCTTTAAGTATAGCTACCTGCTTCAAACCTCTGTCATGGAACAAGTTAAAAATAAAAACCTCAAAACGAATTTCACAAATTCTCTGAAGTAGAATTAACAAATGTGCTATTCTGTCAAATGCAGAGTTTTCTAACGAAGAAGTCGTTGCATTTTATTCAAAATGATACCTTGTTTTGTTTTGCTCCTTTCTCCTTCATGTGAGGGCAGTCCTTCCCTGTCACAACTGCTTTTATGTCTGCCACGGGCACTGGAGCAAAAGAAAAAGAGGGGGTGAGAGAGATATTCCAAGGTGTGAAAAAACTGTGGCATGAAACAAGAGGCAAGACAAAAGCGCTATGTCAGAAGTGACATCCCTTGTACCATCTTCCAGCATCCGAAGTGAGAAAGAAGCCAGAAAGATGAGATTGTATTTATTCAATTTATGTATCATTTCACAAGGATAACATATGATATACAACTTTTTAAAAAACATACACATTAAAATGAAGTTATTTTTGAAGGGCAAGCTTTTTCCAGACAACGAAATGGTGATTTCTGAGGTCAAGTCGTGGCTTCTGACGCAACCTGCCCACTTCTACAGACGAGGTCTCCACAGTTACATAAAGCACTGGAAGAAGTGTTTGACTCTGGCTGGTAGCTATGTAGAGAAGGACTAATAACTGTGCCCCATTTCGTTTGTCTCAGTCCGCAGAAAGTACGTCAGGGGAAATCTTTCATGAACGCCCCTTGTATTATTATTATTATTATTATTATTATTAGTTATTCGCTTTATCTTGCCCAGGGCTCTTGCTCCCAACTCAGAAAGCTGCTCTTGAAAGATACAACGACTGATGGCATCAAAAGCTGTTGAGAGAACAAGGAATGTCAACAGGAGACACTCTCCTCCTGACACAGGCCGCCACACAGGGGAACTAAGGTGCTCTCAGTACCCAAACCAGACCAAATACCTGCTTGAAATGGATCCAAAAGAATCAGTCTGGGTCCTACTCCCAATAAGTGAGGATAGGAATCCTGTCTAAATGTTACATGTCTACACGCGTGTGTAGTTATGTTGCTTGTCAGAGGTAGCATCCATTTGGTATTTATGAAACACAACCAACTTGGTCTCTAAGGTGCTACTGGAAGGATTTTTTTATTTTTTTTAATTTTAATTTTGTTTCAACCAACCCTCCATCACTGAATCCACTACTGCAGGGCAAAGAGCTGCGTCTCCCACTAAAGTAACTTTCAGACCTCACCAGAATCATCCTAGCCAATTCTCACACCCAGAGGCTCCCCCCACTCCCAATCCACATGCAAGATGGTTGTGTGTGGGCTGCATGAGTTCAGAGGACGGTGGTTTAATACACTTTGCAAAGGCTTGCAGTGGCACAACTCCCATGTCTAGGCTTGTACTGAAGCCCTCACACAAGCAGGCAGCAATCGAGGCTGGGGAAAAATAAGCATGCTCAAATGAATTAAGTCAGAGAAACAACATTCATAGCTTCAAATGCAAGCCAATTTGAGGCAAAATATTACAACAACAACAACAACAACAACAACAACAACCTGCCTATGTGGAACTGATGTGGAAAGGCTGTGACAAACTCCCTTGCAATCTATAAATTTTATTTGGAAAGGCTTCCTATGGCGCAAGGTGAGGATCTATCCCCTCTTCTGTTTGAGCAAGACTCAGCAGACACATATTTTATTTTGTCAGTTCTCTATCCAGGCAACAAGCTGTTATATCTTGCTTGAAATGACAAAGGTTAAAGGTATTATTAATGGCATTTCTTTGTATAGTAGCCTTCAGCACACAAAACTTATTCATGGGGCCTTAAAGTCAAGACTTGTCTTTTCAAATCTCCCGTCTTCTCTGTTTTCCTTTCTGCAAACTTTCCCCCCTTTCTGCATTCTTTCATGACAGAAGGCGCTCTCCTAATAAAGAGTACCCACACCTAAGGCCAGACACATCGCTGTTTGTCCAGAAAAGTGGCCTGTGAAAACACCAGGGGCACAACTCACTGAACAGCTCCACCATACAAAGCTTCCGGAAGAACAAAGACTAGAGAATTGCCTTCTAAGCTATGGAACGGAGTTCTGTATGCATTAAATAAAGAACGATTCTAATTAAAGGAACAAATCCCTCTTGACCACTAGGGCCAAAGCTGTTTCTGCGTGGGACATCTAGCAAACTGAATGCCCTTAAAAATACATAAAGCCTGGGAGTCATTTTGGACTCACAGCTGTCCATGGAGGCGCAGGTCAATTCTGTATCCAGGGCAGCTGTCTACCAACTCCACCTGGTACGCAGGCTGAGACCCTATCTGCCTGCGGACTGTCTCGCCAGAGTGGTGCATGCTCTGGTGATCTCCCGCTTGGACTACTGCAATGTGCTCTACGTGGGGCTACCTTTGAGGGTGACTCGGAAACTACAACTAATCCAGAATGCGGCAGCTAGACTGGTGACTGGGGGCGGCCGCCGAGACCACATAACACCGCTCTTGAAAGACCTACATTGGCTCCCAGTACGTTTCCGAGCACAATTCAAAGTGCTGGTGTTGACCTTTAAAGCCCTAAACGGCCTCGGCTGAAGGAGCGTCTCCACCCCCATCGTTCTGCTCGGACGCTGAGGTCCAGCGCCGAGGGCCTTCTGCCGGTTCCCTCATTCCGAGAAGCAAAGCTACAGG
The DNA here is from genome assembly GCF_964252035.2 of Podarcis erhardii. NCBI lineage: Eukaryota > Metazoa > Chordata > Lepidosauria > Squamata > Lacertidae > Podarcis > Podarcis erhardii. Next base: position 47,139,226 of record NC_138513.1, read on the forward strand.
GAACCAGGCAGAGGGCCTTCTCGGTAGTGGCGCCTGCCCTGTGGAACGCCCTTCCAGCAGATGTCAAAGCGATAAACAACTACCTGACATTCAGAAGACATCTTAAGGCAGCCCTGTTCAGGGAAGTTTTTAATCTGTGATATTTTAGTGTATTTTTGGTTTTTATGGAAGCCGCCCAGAGTGGCTGGGGAAACCCAGCCAGATGGGCGGGGTACAAATAATAAATTATTATTATTATTATTATTATTATTATTATTATTATTATTATTATTATTATTATGAACAACCCAGAAAAGATTCTGCTACTATGGGCTGGGTCCCTGCTCATCCCACTCACCAACCCTCCTGCCAGTCCCCCCACACCAGCCCCACAGAGCTCCCCTTCCCACCCCCTGCTACTACTAAGCTTGTGATTCATCTTCCCAGCCCCATTTCTGAAGCCACGTCTCTTCTGTTGCTGCTTTATATTCACTTTCACCATCACCTTGATGTCCAAACCTCACCCCCTCCTTTTGTGCGTCCCCCTGCCCACAAATCACCTATGGGAGCCTCCACCATCTTCCTCCTCCTTGCAACTACCAAGCATCCTTGTCACGTTTCCCCATCCACTTTTCTCCTTGCTTCCTTAAACTTTCCCTTGCACACAGATCCCCTCCATTCCCATGCCTCCTCCTCTGTCCTATTCTGCAGCCCCCTTGGCACGCACACTTCACACTGAGCTATGCTTACTGTCTTTTTAAGATGAAGAGAAGCCGGTCAGTTAGCTTGCTCAGCTAGTGAATGCTAAGTTCAGTTGATGTGTGCTGCACATACCCGTATTTTTCGCTCTATAACACACACCCGACCATAACACGCACATAGTTTTTAGAGGAAAACAAGGAAAAAAATATTCTAAACGAAACAGCGGATGTATGATTTTTGTGGTTCATGCTGTGGCCACAGACATGTGATCTGATGGTGAGTTTGGGGTAGCCCAATGCAAAAATCCTGAGGATCCATGTGGATCCATGCTTTGTAACCATGTTTTTGCACCACTGCGGCCCCAGGCAACAGTGGGTGCGTGATTTTTTTGGTGCAAGATGTAGCCATGGACATGCTATGTGATCTGATGGTGAATTTGGGGTGACTCAGTGCAAAAATCCTGAGGATCCATGTGGATCCGTGCTTTGTAACCACGTTTTAAGTGGGGAGGGAAGGAAAAGCACTCAAGGGACAAGGAACACGCGTGGGGTGGGTGGAGAAGGATGCTGTTAATAATGCAGAAGAGGGGTATAAGGGGAGAAGGCTCCTCTCCTGCTTTGCTCCTTTAAAGCAAGCAGGCTCTCTGTCCCTCTCTCCTCCCCACTCAGCTGCTCTTCTCCCGCTTTGCTGTTTCAAAGCAAGTCACGGAGGAGGGAAGGAAGGGGAACCATGGATCCTCTGCTCACGACTGCAGCAGTTCCTCCCGCCATCCGTAGGCATTCGCTCCATAACACACACAGACATTTCCCCTTACTTTCTAGGAGGAAAAAAGTGAGTGTTATGGTGCAAAAAATACGGTATATGCTAATCTCTTCTAAATTGCAGCACTGAATCTGGAACGTCAGTCACGCTGAAGACAATGCAGGATACCGAGAGTGAAACACAAGATTGTAGGAAGGTAACCATGGAGCTGGGACGCGGGTGGTGCTGTGGGTTAAACCACAGAGCCTAGGACTTGCTGATCAGAAGGTCAGCGGTTTGAATCCCGCGACGGGGTGAGCTCCCGTTGCTCGGTCCCTGCTCCTGCCAACCTAGCAGTTCGAAAGCACATCAAAGTGCAAGTAGATAAATAGATACCGCTCCGGCGGGAAGGTAAACCGCGTTTCTGTGCGCTGCTCTGGTTTGCCAGAAGCGGCTTAGTCATGCTGGCCACATGACCCGGAAGCTGTACGCCGGCTCCCTCGGCCAATAAAGCGAGATGAGTGCCGCAACCCCAGAGTCGGTCACGACTGGACCTAATGGTCAGGGGTCCCTTTACCTTTACCCATGGAAGATTTGAGGGCTTTGCATCTTTTATCTCTCACACACAAGGCAGCTGAGAGGTTTAAAGCTGGCAACTGCTTTCCTTTTAGTGTGTTTCCCTTCTCATTGTACTCAAACAACGCCATATATATGAACAACTCCTGCAGTCAAGCTAGTACCAACTATTATTCTAGCTTTTCTTTGGTTTGGACCACATTAGTGAGGCCAAGAGGGGGGTCTTGTCGCCTGGGCAGCCCAGGACCTCCATACACACTGCCCAGGCTTGCACCCCAAGGAGGTCACTTTGCTGCTGCTAATGTAGCAGCTTGTCTTCTCCCCCAAAGGCACACTCCATTGTCTCTTGAGACAGACAGGTGCCAACAATAAGAGAGGTGGCTTCTATGGAGCCTCACCCTTTATGGGCAGAAGTCTTATTTTGGATTGACAATAGCTCTACCTAGAAGGGGAATGTCAGTAGCAATCTGGCTAGGCATTTCAAATTTTTTCAGCATGGACTTACATTAGCACAGCATGCTTTCACAGTTAATAGAAGTCTGGGCTGGATGAGTGAGTTCAGCTATCAAAGACACATTTCAAAGTTATTCAAGACTGACTGCCTCATCATCATCTTTCATTCCACTCTAGCATTCGGTATCATTTCTCTGAGCACAAGGAGAAGTAAGCAGCTCCTCTCGGCGCCAGAGCCTTAGTGAAGTGATAAGAAACCTTGTCCTAGATTCTGATGAAGGATTGCAATAAAAAGCCTGGAACAGCCGTGAGGCCAATCTGTGAAGCAATGAAAATAAGCGAGTCTGACTATAAACTGGTGCTGTTAAGACACTCTGCTGAGGTCCTTATCTCTGTATCTTTCAGCCAACTGGTGTGAAGGAAACCCCAGGCATTTTCCTCAGGGGACAAACACATTTCAAGCTTATTACCTCTGACATTTGTACAGTCACTGAATGCTCTGTTTGAGTGTTTTTTAAATAACCCCTCCCCAACAAGTAGTGCTTAAAATTGGATGTTAGGGTTTAGCTATCAGAGAACAATCAAATTCTATTTTAAAAAATACTAATTATGGGAGATGCCACCAAGATGAACGACATGGTCACCATCCGAACAATGAAGTTCATGACCAACAGGCTGCTTCAGCGTAAGCAAATGGGGATAGGTGTTCTTCATCCTGGAAAGGCCACTGTTCCCAAAACTGAAATCCGTGAAAAGTTGGCCAAAATGTACAAGACAACCCCAGATGTCCTTTTCGTCTTTGGCTTAAGGACTCGTTTTGGAGGTGGGAAGACAACAGGCTTTGGCATAATCTATGATCCCCTTGACTATGCAAAGAAAAATGAATCAAAGCACAGACTTGCCAGGCATGGTTTGTATGAAAAGAAAAAGACTTCTAGGAAGCAGCATAAAGAACATAAGAACAGAATGAAGAAAGTCAGAGGAAAAGCTAAAGCAAACATTGGGGATGGCAAGAAGTGAGCCAGCAGTGGATTTTAAGAGAAATTAAGTTAACCTGGCAGAAAATATATGGAGATTGTACTGTTGTGTTGCATTCTGGTCAAAGATATTCTGTGAAAACTCATAAAATAAAATACTAATTAGTGAAGAAAAATCCCTGCTTGTGGAAGAGAAAAATATAAAGTACAGCACAACTTTATAATAGCATTTATACGCTGCTTTCAGCGTTCAATACAGGGATTGCAAATAAATTGTTTTGTCTTCATTTTAAAGAGGACCACCCCTAATATTTAACGCAGAAGAACAGGAAGTGTGGCTTTCTTCATCCTTTTCTCGTTTGGTGCTTCCTCCTATTGTTCAAAGCTGCCATGAGACAACTTCTTGGCTAATGAAGCTAATGAAACAGGCCCAGCCTGTAGTAAGCGGGCTGAGAGAAGTCCCTAAAGGAAGGATTCTAATTAGAAGCTAGCAGAGGAGAAGGAATTAAGTGCTGTAACATTCAACAACGTGGAGCTGAAAAACGGTTTGGGGTTTTAGGGGAGAAAGCAAAAAGGATCTAAGGATCCAATCACCTGCCAAACCCAGTGGCGTAGCGTGGGTTATCAGCACCCGGGGCAAGGCAAGTAATTTGCGCCCCCTAACCCATGGATTTGCACCCCCTAACCCGTGGATTTGCGCCCCCTAACCCGTGGATTTCCCTAACCCCCAGATGTTGCGGCCGGTGCGGCCGGGCCCCCCTGCACCCCCCACGCTACGCCACTGGCCAAACCCTTGTTTGCCCTTTCCCCCTCTCCATTTGCCCTTCTTACATCTTCTCATTTTACACCACAAAGCAATGAAAAAGGAAACAAACACAGGAGTTGCGACATTTCAACTACTTACACTTATCCTGCAGTGAATCATGTGGAACTTCTCCCTGGGGACTCTCCTCCAAATCTCCATAATGTAGGACTTTGTGGTTTGGCGAAAGGCGACAATACCAAAATTTATCTGATGAAATAAAATGCCGGTAAGGATCGTTAATCTGTATCGCAGCAAACCAGAGAATGTAATCCAGAAATAAAACACATGACTGCAGCATTGCCAGCCAACATCTACAGGGACCTTCTCCACCCCCAACTGTGACTCTTAGGTCCCTATTTTGCACTGCAAGCTTTTATTAAGATGCCACATGAATTTGCATCTCTTCCCAGCTTCATCTTCTCCCTCTATAATTGTTCTTAAAAGGGTTTGTCAAGAGTTGCTTCTGGTAATAGTATTTGCTTGGCAGGTTCAGGCCGCCACAGTCATGAGTTTACGAGGTCAGTGCCAGACAATTCCCTCCTAACAGGGCTCTTTACCCAAAGCACCACCATTTAATAAACATATAAATGTTCATTTAATGTTTATTATAGAAGAATGTTCCTACATTGCAGGCGGTTGGACTAGACGACCCTTAGGATCTCTTCCGACTCTACAATTCTATGATTCTAAGTGGATTTTTTTTTAGGCAGTTTGCTCTTAGCCAGCTAAAACAGGATCAGACAACAGGGATTCCAACTGCACAGGTTTCCTGATGGTTTGAATGAAGCAAACCTATTCTCCAGAGAAAAAGGTTGGATATTTTTGGGTGTTTTCCTTTGGTTCTGATAACTAGAGTGAAGCAAATAAGATATCCAGTAACAAAACTAATCTGCCACAAAATTTACCTCTTATTTATCTTAAGAGTATTTTTAGATTGTTTGATTCCCACTGCTTGTGGCAACTACCAGCTTCACATATTGATTTGCTAAGACTTTTTTTACTATGCTACATATTTTGTCAAGCATCCATAACACTTGAAATATATGATGCGTGATAAAACCCCCAGAATATGGCTATGTTAAAGCCTTCACATGAAATGGCCCTCATGTGATTAGCACAAGAAAGAGGAAACACTTATTCATAAGTGGGCAGATGTGCCAGAAATCTAAGGAGGCCTTTTATGTCAGGCAGACTGAGTGGCAGATTCCTTGGTTTCAGAATAAGCAGAAAATGTGCACATGATCTTAATGGATTGTGACACTGAAGGCAGACAGTGAGAAAGGGTGAAATAATTCTAGGCAGAATGACAGAAGGATCTAAACCGGGACTTAATACCTGCCCCAAATTCCTGTCAAGAAACACACCAGACCATCTCAACAGAAATACTTGCTTTAAGTAATCATGCCTTATGTAGTTTTAAGCTAAGACACTTTTAACAGTATGGGCTTGGGCTTTTTTTTAAAATTACTTGTCTGATAGGGAAACGGGGGGGGGGGGGAATTGGGCACCTCACATTGGTCTTTAGAAACTGAAAATGGATGCTCAGGATCTGAATCCAAGAAAAATTCCCTGGGGTAGCCCATCCTGACCACATCTTTATCTCACACATGACAATAGCTGTGGGGAGGTGTTTGGGAAAGCAGCCTTGTGGGCCGAATTGGAAGCCCTGCCAGGCCTCAGAAAATCCCCACCAATTTAGAGATATTAAAAAATGTGTTATGATTTCATCATATCGCAGGATTTCCTATTCAATCACGCCATCTTACGGGCTGCCACTTGATGACACAAACAAATATGGCGCTGCTGTTTCTTAAAGGCCTCCCTTTGCATCTGCCATAATATCTAGGTCCACCCTCAGTGTATCAACAGCTCTCCCCCAATTTTATGCTGCATTGAACACACACAGAACTGACGTTTTAAAGGCTAAGAGGCACTCTTTCCATCCTGTCTGAAAGCTCCCTAACAAAACAATAAAGGTTATTTTTATAGTGGTCAATAAAAACAAAGGAGCAAAGGAGAAGGAGGCAGGAAAAAGAAATCTGGTTAGTACCTTGCCGCCGCCGACTGTTGAGTTTCCTAAAGCAGGTTCCCTCAACAAGACGATTAAGACGCTGCTGCTTGATCAACTCTAAAATTTCGGGCTGAATCTTCTCTTTTAGCTCCCTGGGAAAGAGTGGGTTGGGGGGAGAACACAAGCAAACAGACATAGACTTAGTCACACCTAACTAGAAAAAGTAACACTATACACACACATATTTTCTGTGCAGGTTTTGAGTCTTAACTGGAGTTTTCACTCTGCAATACATTTCCACTTTGGGCAATCCTTTCTCCTGCCCATGCTTTAGCTTAAGCCGCCTCTGCAATGCTACCAGTTGTTTGCAAGATGAGGAGGCTGTTTCAACTTAGCAATCAATTGGCAAACCAGGTACAACGTGCACTTCTTTATTTGTTACAGTCAAATGCATCAAACTACTATGGACCCCTGGTCCTTGAGAAGCTGTATATATTCTGTTTCACTTGTGGCGTTGGAGCTTTGCTCCAAACATAGCATATTTAAGGATGGACTGGGTTGTGCCATGTGCCCAGCAATGAGGGGGACTGGGCCTTTGGTGTGAACACTAGGACTTCTTCCAGCAGTACTGCACCAGACAGACAGACACACACACACACACACACACACACACACACACACACACACACAAATGGAGGTATAGCTCCCTGCTCCCCACCCCCAAATCTCCAAGGGGGATGAATCCGTCTTTTACCATTTGAGAAACCAGCTCTCTTTACACTCCGGAAACCACACAAGCAGTGAAGTTGCTCATTTGTTCTGTTACGGAAACGGTGGAGAAAACACACCTGCTGCCTATATCCAGTCATATAATGACTGAAGAACGTCTATGTTCAAAATGCCTTGGGGAACTTGGATATTATCCTTTCAATAAATCTGCCTCACACCGTTCGTTCTGCCCCCTTTGTGTCTCCTCTCCTGGCAGGGATACCAGTAACTTCACCCTCCCTTGTATCTCCCTGAGCAGAGAAGGGATTACTGCCTCAAAAGCAAGCAGGGCTGCATGCCTGGAAGTTGGGCTGTCCAGGCTGAGAGCTTGTTGCTTTCAATGGGGAGAGTGAAGAAACAGTGTTAGCATGAAATGTCTGCTGCTGGCTTGGAACTTCTAGTTCTGGATTCCAAGCAAGGGAGGTTGATGGTTTCCTGGCTTTGCTTTCCCCACAATGGGGACAGATAAGCAGCACATGCAGTCTTGGCCACAAGCAGTGCCAGAACTCCGGCAGATGCCTGCTTCCCTGTGCAAGCATCTCAATGGGGATTCTGCACGGACTACGATCTGCCTGCTTTTGAATAAGCTCTGGGGTGCTAGGCTCTACCATAATATCGTGCTGAATAACTATTATCTTTGGATCAAACTCATTCAGCCAATAAGCTGAAGTAAGTAATCTTACAGTGCATTGAGAATTCACATTATACATCCTCAAAAACTGTGTCAATGTCTCCCGAGTCTTTAAAAATCAGCTGGGTATGAAGACCTGCAGGCAGAAAATGCAAGCATTTTTCAAGCATTTAAAGCTGATTTTACATTCTGTCACAGGATGCATCGTTGGGATGGCGTGACTGGTTAGTTTACAGTCGTGCTTAGCTCCCCTCAAGAAGAAAAATGAAGATTAAGTTTCAAAATAAACTTGACTGTAAGTCAAAAAATGCTGTTGCATAATGGATAAGGCCCACCAGCTCCATTTTGTTTCACTGCTAAAAATGGGCTGAGATCTGCCATGATGAAGTGGCAAGCGTGTCGCTCTGGTGGAAATGGGCCCAAGAGAGGCTTAAAAACAAGTTGACAATCTGCCTTCAGGTCCAAGAGCACAAAGTGATGCAAAAGGAATACCAATTAATATCCATTAACATAGGCATACAGGAGCTCCTTTGGATAACAGCCTCCCCCCCCCCCCCCAGCACCAGGCAGTAAGGAAATTCAGTTTGCTTTTGTGGGGTCCTTGTGACTTTGTGCTTTTGCTCCAGGCTTCATTTTGCCTGGTTCACTGATGGTGACATTTTCTTTTCGGCGAGGAACTGGGCAAGAAAGGAAAATTCATAGAGGAGGGGAAAAGCACACACGCACATAAAGGGTGAAAATGTCAAAGCATCATTTGCTGCAAATAAACTACTCTGAGCCCTAGAGGGATTAGAAGAATCCACTTTAGGTGAATACAAAGAGGCATGTTTTTATTTCTGCAGATGGAAGCGAGCGCATTCCACGCTGATGTGACTGCCCTGCTTTGAAATACTGCCCCTGAACAGTTTTATTACAGAGCAATTCCTGAAGGGTTCATAAATGTCATTCACATTTGTTAGACCTCCCAAACAGGAGGGGGGGGAGGGGGAAGCAAGACATCTACAGGAGAACACCTACAAAATTGGGCGAGATTGGAAATCTTCTTGGTTCATCCTCTCAGACTGGCGAATTTTCAGTATTTCTGCGTAGCTTAGGTTTTGAAGTTTACTTTTGAATTGATCCAGAGAACTAGGCTTCGTGGTCAGTGCTCTCATTATTTGCTCCTTCACCACTTGCATTACCTGTGGGTGAAAACAAAAGGGTCTCTGTGAGTAGCCTCCTCGGGTATTCATAGCACTTACCTCTGCTCCTCAAAACGCTGACATGCCACAATTCTGCTGTACAGTGGTGCCCCGCAAGACGAACGCCTCGCAAGACAGAAAACCCGCTAGACGAAAGGGTTTTCCGTTTTGGAGGCGCTTCGCAAAACAAATTTCCCTATGGGCTTGCTTCGCAAGACGAAAATGCCTTACGAGTTCCTGCGGGGGTTTTTCCCCCCTTTCCCCCCCTTTTCCTAAGCCCTAAGCCGCTTATCAGTGGATCCGCTAAAAGCTGCTAAACCGCTAATAGCGCTAATCCGCTAAGCTGTCAATGGGCTTGCTTCGCAAGACGAAAAAACCGCTATACGAAGAGTCTCACGGAACGGATTAATTTCGTCTTGTGAGGCACCATTGTATTAGATCAGTTCACCCCCAGTCTTACCTCCCTGCAGCAGGAGGTAAAAGACACTGATAATCTACAATAGGAGCCAATTACTCGGGTAGGTGCCTTTCCTGTTGTTCGTTAGTATGCACTTTTAAACCAGAAAATAGAATGGAGGAAAGAGTTAAATCAAACCTCCTCTCTTGGTCCTAAGTCAAATGTGGACCTCCCAGCACCACACTGACATGCAAAACACTTGATGGAGATTCTACACATGGAGTTACCACTTTAAATCTGGGTTAGCTCTGAATCTGACAAGGGAAGTGAATCGATGAATTTCAACTTATTTTCTGTCTGGTACTGACGATACCAATTTAACTTCCCCTTGTTTTGCTCCCCGAAATGAGAAGGATAAAGCTCCCTTTCTACTGCAGGAAATGAGGAAGAAACGGCTTTCTAATGTTTTTATACCTCCAGTCTTATTCTCCAGTCTTATTCTCTTTCTTATAAGGGCTATAACAGCAGCACAAGCTATTTCCCACCCCAAGCAAATCGGTCTTCTCTCATTTCTAGCTCTATTCCACACGAACTGGATTTAAGTACAGTAGAAGTTTTCCCATTATTTTGCTCAGCTCTGTTGGTCTTATCAGCAGTCACCATGGATGAACATATGCCTTCTCTAGCACCCTCAGCCCCACTGAAATTAAACTGGAAAGCCGCATTCAATTGCAGTCAACATTTCAGCACATGCTTGGCTGCAGGGTGCCCACAACTGTTCCACCACTTTTCAAACATGCCATGGGCCAAAAAGGTTTGGCAAACCCTACTCTTACTGATTTAAGCATCACCAAAAAGTTGCTCTTTTTCTCAACTGAGATCTAAGCTGCTTTGCAGGAAAACACATGGAAATACAGCATTGCATAGGGAGCGGCAGGATGGATACAAGACAAAGATGGATTGTGGCCAATGCCACGTGCATGCACAGTAAATTGGAGGGTATACACAGCCTAAGAGTGCCCTGGCACACCTGACCATTTCAGAAACCCACTCCACTATAAAAATAATTTGTAGTAATTTATTGTTTCTACCCCGCCCATCTGCCTGGGCTTCCCCAGCCACTCTGGGGCTTTCAACAGAACATTAAAAACAGAATAAAACTTCAAGCATTAAAAACTTCCCTAAACAGGGCTGCCTTCAGATGTCTATTGATGGCATGCATGGCAGATACTCCCAATGAAAGCCATCCCTTGGCTCATTGCATAAGATACTTGCAGCATTACCGTATTTTTTGCACCATAACACTCACTTTTTTCCTCCTAGAAAGGAAGGGGAAATGTCTGTGCATGTTATGGAGGGAATGCCTACGGGTGGCATGCCTACGGATTTTCCTCCTCTAAAAACTACGTGCGTGTTATGGTCGGGTGTGTGTTATAGAGCGAAAAATACGGTACCTCCCATGCAACAGGGAACTGGTAATGTTATGGGAAGGGAAAAGGCAGGCCTTCCTCCGCCAGTGTGGAGTGCAAGTCCTCACACAGCAGAGATCTAAAGAGCTGTCACGGCTCATTTCATTGCACTTTGCTCATTACACCCCAGGCCCCAGCAGTGCAAGGTGTGCAGGAAATTTGTTAACCAAATGGTGCTTATAGCTGTACCATGAACACTAGCCTTGTCTGTCGTTTAGTCTTTTGCTCCCTTGCGTCAGTGCAGAAGAGAAGGGCTGGAGCAAAGTCAGATTCAGGTTGCTTGGCTTAGCACAGAAAAGGAAAACCTGATGTTACTCTTCAGTGAGACCCAAGGGCCGACTGCACCATTTGAGGCTTCATTCTTCCCTTGTCTTCAGCTGCCCCCTGCCCAATAGTCTTAATTTGGCTGTGTCCTCTTATGCATGCTGGGGTTAATTCGCCTCTAATCAATCATGGTTTGGGTCTGGAGCTGAACAAAAGCAGGCATGCAAAACCCGTTTATTAACTGTTGCATATTTGAAGTGTAGAGCTTTCAAAAACAAGAGCAAAATCAAGAGAGATTCTGAAAGAGAACCATGAACAATGCAAACTAGAGAAGGGGAATGACAAACAGCAAAGCAAGAGCCAGGCATCTGCATATTAATTATTTAACCAGAAGAAAACTCCAGAGAGATGCAGCTCATTAACATGAAGGGGGGCAGGGGAGAGAGAGAGAGTCAAAATAACATTATTTTGGCTAGCTCTCAGGCTTGATGAAATTGCATGCCTCAAAGTATTTATCTGCCTGTAACCTCAAACTATTATGTGAGATAAGAATGTATTTTCAAGCACACAAATTTATCACTAAAAAAAATTAAGAAAAAAACACGGAAGCTCAAGATCAAAGCTAGTTTTTGCCATGGCAGGCGAAGGAAGGACTAGCAACTTTGCATCTCACAAATGACTCAAGAGAACGCAGCTTTACGCATAATTTTTGGAGATTTTCTGCACAAAGATAACCCAAGCTGTGAGGAGATGGAGGGTGCAAAACAAACCGGCTGCTCTTTTTAGAGGGGCTTGCTTGTGTAGGATTAAATCCCCAGTGAACTGGGTCCATGCTAGGAAGTGTGCAAAGTCAGCCGTGACCAGTGTGGAAGTGGAGAACCTCAACAACCCTTCTCTTGGGTGACCACTTGTCTTGAGCCACTCCACAACTCATAAGCCACGAGAAGAAGAAGAAGAGAAGAGTTTGGATTTGATATCCTGCTTTATCACTACCCGAAAGAGTCTCAAAGCGGCTAACATTCTCCTTTCCATTCCTCCCCCACAACAAACACTCTGTGAGGTGAGTGGGGCAGAGAGACTTCAAAAATTGTGACTAGCCCAAGGTCACCCAGCAGCTGCATGTGGAGGAGCGGAGACGCGAACCCAGTTCACCAGATTACGAGTCTACCGCTCTTAACCACTACACCACACTGAGACAAACCTAGAAGTGCCAGTCGCAGTTCAGGCCCACCCATGGTGAAGCTCCCATTCATTTATGAGACAGAACCACTTTCCTTACAATCCACGGTTTCTTTACAGTGTGCCAAACAATTCATTCTGCTAACTGAAAATGGGAAACTGCTGGGTGCAAGTGGGGCAGCATCCTGGAACATTTATTTATTGGCACATTTATATCCTGCCCTTCTAGTGTCGGTGCACCCATTCAAGGCAGGCTCATCGTTTGTCTCCCCCATGGCTTTTGGCTTGCGGTTTGCCCGGAGCAAGGAAAACTTTGAGCCTAGACTCAGACATGATGTTGCGTGAAAACAAGGGCTTAGCTCCAGGTAGAGAAGCAGCAGAACGACCAGGAGAAGAGAGAAGCGGCCACATGTTTTCCTGCGAATATTTGTGTGTTCTCAGGCATGGTTTACCTTAGTGGTGTGCATGAACCAGGCTGATTACAAGCTATTTGTGGTGAGCAGGCAAAGATTCTTATTCGTTTAGAAAATAAGTGAGCTGAGATCCATGCTTCTTATTCTAGATTTCTTATTCTTATTTGTATACTACTACGGTGTCCTCAGTAAAGGGCACACATTACATTATGTGGGCTCATGAATGTCTAGAGTAGGATCTATCCTTTAAAGAAGAGAAACCCTTTAAAACAACCGTAAAGCTATCTGCCTGGCAGAAGACTACATTAAGAGCCCATTTCGAGAATGAATTCTGCAATCCCGATTGCTAATTTAGAAGGAAGAGTGCTTCTTATTAACATCCTTGTCAAAGAACTAAAAGCACTGTGATTTCACTCCTTTTTTGCCATTCCTGTCTTACTCTAAATAAAACAAAAATTGCAGCATCATTCCAACACTAATGGCCGGAAACAATACTGGACGGAAAGGAATTGAAAAGTGTCCACTGGATTTATTACTGCTTTGGATGTGATACTAAAAACATTTAAAATATAAACCCCCAAAGACTCCTGAGAATCCTGGAATAAAATTGTGTTGCCTATTACTTATTTAGGAGCCAAGGCTAGCCAGACCAGATTTTTTTTAGAACTCCCCAGCTGCCACCTTTCTGTTTCTGCTTTTTGGGGGTGACCAGTTGCTTTCCTCCTCTGGAAAATAAGTCTACAGTATTACTGATGAAAGGGATTCGAGTCAAGCCCCGCTTTTCCAGTTAAGACTGATTTGTTCCCGACAACCACTTGGATTAATCTAGATGCTGACAACCTCTCATAATTGTGATTCATTTCCACACCTGAGCGGGTGGTGAAATCAATAATTTAAAAAGAACAGTATATAGCTCAGTTGTTGTTTTTACATATGAAGTAGCTCTCAGTCCATTTAACACACCGGATGAAATTGGTTCTTGCCAACGAAAACTCACGCCACAATAAATTAGCCTTTGAAGTTCCCGAGAAACAGATTAACACATTTAATGGAATCTGCACCCTGCAATTGTGTTCAGGGAAGTGAAAGCAGCTAAGACTATTTGACTCACGCCACAAACACAGCACAGAACTTTACATCAAGAACGTTTGACAAAACGGTTATGCACAGTGCACTGTGGGTCTCTTCAAATCAACAAAATGTGCACATGTGCATGTACATAGCAGAACAAATGTCGCAAATGTGCAGATAAAGTAAGCTGAGGCCAGGTGACTAGGCAGGGGGCTTCTGCCATTTGTCTATCCTAACCTCCAACCAACAGTGTTTTCAAGCCACATGCCCCTATGCCAAATTAACTGTGTATCATTTTAATCGCTTTGACCTCATCTCTGCCTTGTCACCTTTTGAAAGCTTCCTCCACCAGCACCCTTTATCACATCCCATTTCTGTTCTCTCCTCATTCTCACTCTCTTATCTCACCCTGCAAGGATTTACTTCTATGCAAAAATAATGAATGCTGTTTCCTAGAAGGAAGATAAGACTTCTTGATATGCTTCTGGTGTGCCTAGTAGGCAAATTAAGTGACAGTCAAACGAGTCGCTCATGAGAGAAAAGTTTTAGCAGGTGATAGAACTAAAAACTATGCTAGAATAGTATTTCTAGACACTTCACTAATATTTGAGCACTGGACTGATAATCAGAATAATTTATTGTTTTACATTGGCAATTGGGGCTAATCATATTAACTGCACAGATTAATTGCAAAGTTCATCCCTACCTGAAGTCCATTCCTACCTGTCTTGATCTAACAGACCACACCTGTACCACAAAAGCTTGGTTTGCAGTCAAAGGGGAAGGTTTATGTGAAGTTGAGGGAGTTTCGCCTATGAAATAGTCTTTCTCTGGATTTTTTCCCTGCTAGAACATATGCTACTAATTAGGCTGCTCCATTTTAAACATGTACAATATTTTATACTGCTATTAAAATCACTTAAGCTTCACCGCTCGCCCTCAAAAAGCCCTGGGAATCGCAGTTCTAATCACAAATTACAAGCTAAGGGATCAATCAATACAACCAGTGACTTTGATTCAAAGTAATTAAAAGTTTGAAACACTGAAGCACTCTAAATGTGAGTTTAAATATTGCATTATAAAATAGTATTTTTATATTAAATATTCAAAAGAGGAAGACATGTTTATTTCATGCTAAGTCTTATATATTGTTCTTTGAACGTGTCTTAGGTAAAGCTGAAAATTTTCATATGCTGGAGAGAAAGTGTGCACACCATTCAACCATGTGGAAAGAGATCTCATTCAAAGAATGCTATTTAACAACCAGGTCTTGAAGGAGGGGATCTTGGGAAGTGGGCTTCCAGCTAAAAGTTAAGATTATGAGTGTTGTATGTTGTTTGCATAAAGCTGCACGCAAATGGCCCCTCATTCTCCAGCCTATTTGTGGGCAGAGAAATTGGGAGGACCATCTCCCTGAATTTCTCCAGAGGGAGGAGAGATTTTCCAACAGGATGGACACACCATCAGCAGCAACAGTAGCGCAACGTCTGCCTTTTCCACCTACAATAGGGTGTGCTTTCCCCCAGCCACTGCAACTGACAGCTGCAGGACCACAGGACGCTGTCTGCTTCTGAGCCAGACCATTGGTCTATCTATCTCAGTATAGCCTACACAGGCTGGCAGTAGCTCTTCGGGGCTTCAGGCTGTTCTCTCCAGATGTGCACTAGATGCTCTACCACTGAGACCCAACACTTCCACCCTCCCCTGCCCCTGACAAAAAGAGAGAGAAAGGAACTACAATTGGCAGCCTAGCTACCATTCTGCATCATCCACAATGGTCAAGACCTAGTGCCATTCCGAGACAGTGTATCTGAGATAATTGTGCAAAGTGGCCCTTTTCTAACGGGATGAGGGGGGAAAAGAGAAACATCTCAGAAAAATTCCTAGAAAAAATTATTTGTAGAAGCCTTTGGCTCGATTCTAGTTCTTAAGGCTAGCAGGGGAGCCATTGTGGTTGTTGGGCAGCTGATAAGTGACCGAGCCCAAAAGGAGTAAAGCTTTCCTCAGCTTTCAGGGCAGAAGTAGAATGATCCCACTGAGATTCTGAAAACTGTTTTGCCATCACCAATGAGTGCATGTTTTCTGTAAATAATGTTCAGAGGAAATGGATCATTAATTACTGCAATAAGCACATTAGCTTCTTGAATTACTATAGATCTACAGGCAAGGAAATTGGGTCTTCTGGGAACAGAACATGAGCACATGACTCGGTTTAATGGCTCTCAGAGGCAGTAAGAGAAGAACGAACCAGATAGGCGCACAGGCAAGCATCACCAGGCATGATACATCTTGTCTACCCTGACACTTAGATTTCTGTAGGCATTTTGTCCTTTGGCTCTTACAGAAATTCTGAGGGGGCAGACATACAATTCAAAAGGCTCTGATACTTTTGGTTCATTCCCTGGATACTCTGCAGAAGTATCAAAGAGAAGCAGGTTGTAGATATTAATGGACTGCTAGTCACTGTAAGTCATGTAGTGACCACATCAACACCCTACATATTGAGGCAGTGAAATAAATAACAGGATTGTGAAAAATCTGATACACTAAATCTGAGCTCCAGTTCCAGATAGGTAGCCGTGTTGGTCTGCCATAGTCAAAACAAAATAAAAAAATTCCTTCCAGTAGCACCTTAAAGACCAACTAAGTTAGTTCTTGGTATGAGCTTTCGTGTGCATGCACACTTCTTCAGATACACTGAAACAGAAGTCACCAGACCCTTCTATATAGTGAGAAGGGTCACTATATAGAAGGGTCTGGTGACTTCTGTTTCAGTGTATCTGAAGAAGTGTGCATGCACACGAAAGCTCATACCAAGAACTAACTTAGTTGGTCTTTAAGGTGCTACTGGAAGGAATTTTTTTATTTTGTTTTAAATCTGAGCTGTGTGGATATGCCTCCAATGTCAAGGGATGGTCACATGGGTCAAAGAGGGAAGATGAAGAAGCAGAGACCTCATCAGAAAAGGGTGAGAAAGGAGAAGTGGAAAATGTATGAGTTCATAATAACATGAACTCAATAGGTTTTGAAATTCGTATCTGAAACACTGAAGGGCAAATGCATCAGAAAGAAGAGCCTTTTACAAGCACCATAATCAAGTGTATCATGAATAACAAGTTATGTGAATTCTAATCCTATGGTGGAGATAAATGGTGTTTCTGGTACTCATATGGCTTTAGAAAATAGCTAGGTTTGCTTGCTCACCTGTGTTTGACCTCAATCACAAGATGTGCATTATCTGAGCAGCACCTTACAGTGGGAATTAGGAAGGGGACACACACACACACAAAACAAATGTCTTTAACAACTATTTCTATGCCGTTGCATATCCTTGGGGCAGGGTAGGCATGTACTGACTGCAGCATGCAATGGTTTATCTGACCAAGTAAAAGGAGGTGACAGCTGGAAATCACAGCTTTTGTGAAACTGTTCTTTACTTAATTGAAGTCTAGATCAGTTGGTTGGAGACGTTATCCCTTCCCCCACTCCATGTCTGTTCCAACTATGATCAAAATAAGGCATCAGCGATGCCGGCTGGGCGGTGTATTACTCAGGAATCTTTCCAGTAACGTTTCATCTGTCCCCCATAGTCAGCATAGCTCCGGGGCAAAATTCTAAAGTAAAAAAGTTGACAGAGGCTTGCAACCACCCCGTCCTTGTTGCTTAGATGTCAAGGTAGGCAGGGAAACAAAGGTTTGCTTCTAAGTTCTGCAGACAAAGGAGGAGCCACCATGTAAGGGCCTTCACA
This sequence comes from Podarcis erhardii, assembly GCF_964252035.2. Lineage (NCBI taxonomy): Eukaryota > Metazoa > Chordata > Lepidosauria > Squamata > Lacertidae > Podarcis > Podarcis erhardii. The sequence goes on from NC_138513.1 coordinate 47,156,591, forward strand.
AGACCACTGCTACCATGCCATTTCCTGTTGGCTCAGCCGATAAAAGTAAAACGTTTCATCCAATAACCCAGATTACTCTATTCCATTGCAGCATAAACAAAATGGGCATAATCTTCTGTCTTGATGCTTCTGTTGTTTTGTTCACAAGCAGTTATTCGCAGAGTTTAATTGGACTAACAAGCTCGTGGGACTAACTACCGTATTTTTCGCCCTATAGGAAGCACCTTTTCCCCTCCAAAAATGAAGGGGAAATGTGTGTGCGTCCTATGGGGCGAATGCAGGCTTTTGCTGAAGCCTGGAGAGCAAGAGGCATCGGTGCGCACCGACCCCTCTCACTCTCCAGGCTTCAGGAAGCTATCCGCAAGCCTTGCGAGCCTGGGGGAGTTCCCGCGGGCTCTCCAGGCTTGCGGGCAGCAGCCTGCAGCCCGGAGCACGGGGCGCCCTCCGGAGGACGCCCCGTGCTTCGGGCAGATGTCCGCAAGCCTTGCGCACCTGGCAGGAGGTCCCGCTGGGCTTGTAAGGCTTGCAGGCAGCAGCCTGTTCTGGGGGCTGGGGTCGGGGGAAGCTCGGGCGCCTGGGGGGAAAATAATTTTTTTTCTTTATTTCCCTCCCCAAAAAACTAGGTGCGTCCTATGGGGCGGTGCGTCCTATGGGGCGAAAAATACAGTACCTCTGAAAACTATCCCAGTTTCTTCATCTCAGCCCTGCAATGTGGGAAAAGAATGAAGCAAGTATAGCACATCTCTGCCTAGCAACAGGAAGCAAATGCTGAAGGGAACATACAAAGTACATCCCCTTCACCAAAGAATAACCCTAACCAGGCCGCAAATTAACTAGAACTGGAAATAAGAGGTTCTATGCAGATTTAAGTCTTGGGTCCACTTGTGTTAGGAACTGGTTATTATAATTAATAACACCATAGCCAGCATTTAAACAGTTTAAATTTAATGTTTTTAGGTAGAAGAGAATAAGGGCTTAAAGGTAATCTGTTCATTCTTGCTATTGCACCTGATGCTTGAATGTGCTTGCAGTATCAGTCTTGCAGTTCCTTTACGAACCCTTGGGTTGGCTGTTACTCTTAAAACTCTTAATGGGTACGGATGCTTAAGGAGCCGCCTTCCCCATATGAATCCAGCTGCCATTTCATGTTATCTAATGGAACCCCTCTGTGTGTCCCTGCACTTTCTGATATTTGGACTTGTTCTATTATGGCACCCAGAATGCAGAACTCCTTCCCTGAGAGTCCACCTGGCCATGTCCAACTGCCCTTCCAGAAGTTCTAATTTCCAGAAGCTTTTAGCTTAAATGCTATGTAATAATTTTTTTAGCTTCACTTTGATTTTTCTCAATTTTATATTAAACTGAAGCTTTGCGGTTTTTTGTACAGATTTTAAAACTTTAAAATTGCCGTTTGCTGTTAATTTTCTAAACATTTTTCTGAAAACCAAGTTGTGCATCTCCATTTTAGAAGGCACAAATACCTTGATAAATACTGATGCAACCCCCATCACTGTGCAATAAGCTTGCAGAATGCATATGAGACAGCACATGGAATGTGAAACAGATATCGAGCATCTGGACACATAATCTTTGCGCAATCCTGTTCATGACAACTTAATGTGATAACTTAACAAGTCTAGGACTCTCTTCTCATAGCGGCCATCCAGATGCCCACAGAAAACCTGCAAACAGGATCTGAGTTCAACAGCACATCCTCACCTGTGATTTCCAGTAACTGGTCCTCGCAGGTATACTTCCTTCAGCAATGGAGGAAGAGCACAACCCCCATGGCTAACAGGTATTGATAGCTTTAAAAGGTAAAGGGACCCTTGACCATTAGGTCCAGTCATGGCCGACTCTGGGGTTGCGGCGCTCATCTCGCTTTACTGGCCGAGGGAGCCGGCATACAGCTTCCGGGTCATGTGGCCAGCATGACTAAGCCGCTTCTGGCGAACCAGAGCAGCGCACGGAAACACGTTTACCTTCCCGCTGGAGCGGTACCTATTTATCTACTTGCACTTTGTCGTGCTTTAGAACTGCTAGGTTGGCAGGAGCAGGGACTGAGCAACGGGAGCTCACCCCGTCATGGGGATTCGGACCGCTGACCTTCTGATTGGCAAGTCCTAGGCTCTGTGGTTTAACCCACAGCGCCACCCAATTCCCTTATTGATAGCTTTACCTTCCATTAAACTTATTTCGCCTTTAAAGCCATCTAAGTTGGTGGCAATCACTACTTCTTGCGGAAATGAATTCCATACCTTAGCAGAGCACTGTGTGAATAAGTCATTTTCTTGTCTGTTTAGAATTTTCCGACTTTCAGTTTCATTGAATGGCCCCAGGTTCTAGTATTATGCAAGTGGGGCGGGGGGAGCTTCTCTCAATCTACTTTCTCTACCCCATGCCTAATCTTATACACCTCTTGGCATGTCTCCTCTACTCACATTTTACAATCCTATTCAGGGAATATGCTGTTATTAATAAGGACAGCTTGCATCCTGTATGTGGCAGTTCCAAACACGGCCCTTCTGGGTCTAGATTTGTATATTTTATTGGCTGTCGCTGCCACAGTTTCGTAGTACTGCCTTCCTTTCTCCTTCCCCCCTGAAAATATGAAGAGCATATCAAATCTCACAATGCTATAGACACACTTTAGATTGAATTTCAAGAGATAGATAGACAGCAGCAACCCCTTTAAGTGCAGGAATATATTGCCTGGAGTAAAAGAGGATGAATAACCGGCAGCTAGAATCTGTGAATTGGCAGCGAAGTCCAAACGAGACAACCAAGGTAGGAGGATTCAAATAAGAACTGACTTCTCCCTTATAGGAGCAAGCCAAGAAGACTGGGCAGAGGAGGGAATAGAGGAACGCAGATCCCTGAGTGACAGCAGGCATCTCTAATGGTCACAGCTGCTCTGCTTTGGATAAATTGACTGCAGCCTCTGGTAGCAGTAGAAAATATCGCTCAAGGGCTACAGCCATCAGCACATCAATCACAGGGTCTCGCAAGATTGCCTCCAATAAGTCTATCAACCTTCCAGAAATCCAAGGTGGTTTATCCTTGGAGAACAGGAGAAAACTCAAAATGGGAGCATGTGCCTTGAGTAGAGTAGACTAGAAGGATGGGGTGGAGATTGTTATATAAATAAAATAAAGTAAAAGCTTCAAAGGCTTCAGAACCTTGTAAGAGAAGATGGGTGCTTTAATGTTTTAAGCGTGGAATAAACAGTACACCACACACACACACAAAATCCATCCACAGCTGATTCATGGTTTTTCATTTATTAATCTTGCAAGAAGGAGTGACAACATTTCTGCCTCACTCAGCACATTAATCATTCTCTTAAAAAAAAAGCCCGGCACAATATCTTAGTCCAGTTGGTGGCAATTACAAGGAAGAAGAATGACAATCGAGGGGAGGGGGAAGGAGAGAGGTGGGTGGGTGGGTGGAGAGTTAAAGTCTGTGAATCCAACCTCATTTCTGTCTTGCATGTCTGCTAAAGTCCCAATATCCTAATCCTGAAAAACTGCAAGGGACTTGACTACAGTGGAACCCCGACTTACGTACGGCTCTACTTACAACCTTCAGTAGGTGCTTCGACTTATGAACAACTTTCCTCTAGATATGAACAGAGGCCTTGCCAGCAGCCTGGAGCTCGCCCGGCCGGCTGCAGAGCAGCGCTGGGGCCTCTGCCGTCGGGGAGAGGGCCCCCATCCCACCGTCAAACCTGTGGAAGAGGTGCCGCCTGCAAGAGGCACAGCAGGGCGCACTGCAGCCCCAAACCCCGCCGAGGAACTAACCTGAGGAAGTCCAGAGAAGAACCTGGCCTGGCAAGAAAAAAAAGTGACCCTGGACGAAGTGAACCAGCTCTTTACTGACCCTTGCCCCACCCCCAGATTGTAGCCAGGTAAGCCCACCCACCCCCAGTAAACGTAAGAAGAAATAAAAAATGTTTTTCCCCCCATCTACAGTACTGTCTTATTTATTTTATAGAATAGTGAGGGCTAACCCATAAAATAGATGTCAACAGAACTGTTATTACAGTGGTACCTCGGGTTAAGTACTTAATTTGTTCCGGAGTTCCGTACTTAACCTGAAACTGTTCTTAACCTGAAGCACCACTTTAGCTAATGTTCCTCCCGCTGCTGCCGCGCCACCGGAGCTCAATTTCTGTTCTCATCCTGAAGCAAAGTTCTTAAACCGAGGTACTATTTCTGGGTTAGCGGAGTCTGTAACCTGAAGCATATGTAACCTGAAGCGTATGTAACCTGAGGTACCACTGTACAGTCCATTGATTATTGTCTTCATTTTATGGATCTATGGTCTCAGACAGTAAAATCTGTGTTAAATTACTGTGTTGTTGTTGATGATTTTTTTTTTGGGGGGGTGTTTCATCATCTAGAATGGATCAATTCACTTTTCCATTACTTTCTATGGAAAAGTGCACCTCTACTTATGTATGTTTCTAGTTATGACCGGACCTTTGGAATGGATTATGGTTGTAAAGTAGAGGTTCCACTGTATTTTGTTCTTCTTTGGGGGAAGAGCATTCTGCTTAATTAGGGTAACAGTTCGTTCACAGGAACCATATGCATATTGTCATGCAATGAAAGCACATCTGTGTGTGGAGAAATAAACACATGTGCACTTGTCCAATTTATACATGGGTGCTTTTTCACTCTCACACATAGTGCTGATAGACAAAAGTGTTAGAGAATCATATTAACTCATCAATGCATGAGTGTATGCAACAGAATTGTATTGTGGTTCGATGGAACCCAGGAGATGAGCGTTCTAATACTGCCTCTCTGGATAAAGCCAGTATTTTCAGAGATGCAATTCCCATTGGCTGGTGGTAATTGTTCTTAGGGATGGGAATAATCTCTTTATTTCAGAGCACTGCAAGTCATAGAAGTGTACAACACGGAGTCCTCAAGGAAACAAACAAACAGAAAAAGGAAGGGAGGAAAGAGCTGAGTTTTTAAATGATTTCTGAAGATGGTGATTGATGGGGTGACCCTGATGTCCAGAGGGCAGAGAGTGCATTCCTAATGTTAAGGAGCAGCTAAGTAGTATGCATGCAGACTTTCTGAAGGAGAGAGCGGAGGTGCTGCAACAGAGGACCTGAGAGCCTAGTTGCATGTTCAAGGAAGTACAGAAGCAGAGGTCCTGGAGAGTCACCATCTTTCACCAGGAGGACTAAAAGAGAAATCCAAACCCCTGATCTGGTGCAGGGGATGAAGTCTGGCTGCAGCAGAGGTGTCAGTCTCCGCCACTGAGGGTGGGATGGGGGCCTCTGCCATTGTCAGGGAAGCCTTGGAGAGTAGTGTTGGGAATTCCACTCCACCCTCGCTGCAGATATGTGGGATTGTTACATGTCACATGTCTGTTTACATTCTAGCACAGATTGCTGGAGTCCCGTGAGCGGAACATCTGCTCTGTATTGCTTTTGTTTTCTCTCTCTGAGAACGACAAGGAGAGAGGCCATGCTTTTCTTTGTCCTGATTTATGTATAATAAATGCATAGTTTAGTATAGTATCCATGCCTCGAGCCTGATCTGTTGTGTGTTTACTCGGCTGAGTAATGTGTGCTCTTACATGCACAGCAGCATGAGTCGTGGACGCATGTCAGAGGACGATGACTGATGAATCTCCGCAGCGGCAAGGCTGAGAAGGGAGATGCTCCGGCTGGGGCCAAGCCAGCTGGCTTTCCATCCCTCGGTTCCGACAAGCAGTGCCCAAAACTGCCTGCCCAAACTATAGGCAGCAACATCCCTACCAGCAATAGGCAGCAGAAACCCTTGACCTGCGGCACTTCAGGAGGGGTGGGGGCAGCGAAGGTTCTGCTGAATCCTGAGCAAGGATTTTCATGTGATAGAAAAAGGCCTAATTTGGGCCTCTTCACTGTATCAGTCTGGCAGCTGGCACAATGAAAGGGCATTTCCCCCCTCCGTCTCACCTTCTGCCCTTGCTAAACACAGGCAGTAAGCTGTGAATACAGTTTAATGTCGACAGGCCTTCCAGGGGCTAGGATTGCAGCCTAAGAACTACCATGTGAGCTTCTTGGTGTCATGAAACCACCACGGTGATCAGAGCATACATTCCCTTTAAAAGATGGATCTCTTGGGCCTTCTATACCGAATTAACTACATTCAAAACTGACACACTGGGATAATAAAAGGCATTTGTAACCTGTGCCCGTTGCACCAACGCAGATTGTTACTACAATGGACTAATCTCAGCCCATCCAAACGATCTCTAGGACAGCTGCTGAATTTATACCCTTAAATAAATTATCTCAGGTACAATCATGGAAACGGAGTCCCTCAAAAGTAGTAAACTGTTTAAGCTACCATGGCCACAGCAACTGCCAATGCTAAAGACCAGGGGTAGGCAACCTAAGGCCCACGGACGGTCCGGGAATCAGCGTGTTTTTACATGAGTAGAATGTGTGCTTTTATTGAAAATGCATCTCTGGGTTATTTGTGGTGCACAGGAATTCGTTCATTTCCCCCAAAAAAATATAGTCCGGCCCCCCACAAGATCTGAGGGACAATGGACTGGCCCCCTGCTGAAAAAGTTTGCTGACCCCTGCTAAAGACGAACTGGCCCACAAATATTGACACCCCAAGACGTGACAGGAATCGGCTTTCTTACTATACAAGTGGGCTACAATTGGGCAACAAGCTTGGTCTCATGTAAACCTGCCTTTACTTATCATCAGCACATTTCAAAATTCCTCTAGCAACAGGACTCCTTTTCAATCTCATGATATTTCCTTCAGACACCCTACTGTAGGCTGACGGCAGGTGCTTCATGTGTAAATTGCTTTGGCAATGCCTGCTTTACAAATACTTTTTTTTGCAGTTAATTTCTCATTATTTTGATCCGCCCCTCTCCCTTTCATTGCTATCTCTTTGTGGGTCTGACTGACACACACACACACACACACACACACACACAAACTATGGGTGAACGAATGAGATAAAAGCATAAATCTGAACAATGTACATGTTTAAGTCCTTCCAACATTGATATGAATTGAAACTCTTTCTATACACAATTATGCACAGGTAGGTGTCAGCTTATCATTTAAGTATAATGGGGAAGAAATGGTTGTTGTTTAGTCATTTAGTCGTGTCCGACTCTTTGTGACCCCATGGACCATAGCACGCTAGGCACTCCTGTCTTCCACTGCCTCCCGCAGTTTGGTCTTCTCATGCGGTGGCCAAAGTATTGGAGCCTCAGCTTCAGGGTCTGTCCTTCCAGTGAGCACTCAGGGCTGATTTCCTTAAGAATGGAGAGGTTTGATCTTCTTGCAGTCCATGGGACTCTCAAGAGTCTCCTCCAGCACCACAATTCAAAAGCATCAATTCTTCGGCAATCAGCCTTCTTTATGGTCCAGCTCTCACTTCCATACATCACTACTGGGTAGATTCATCTAATTGTAAAGTTGGAAAGGACGACAAGGGTCATCTAGGTGCTTTCTACAATGTCTGAACAAAGACACTGGGGAAAACCTAGTATATCTTTAAGAAGGTCCCAACTTCACCTGAAGAAAGCCTGGAAATGGAGCCCTGCTCAGCTACATCATCCGGGATGAGATGCAGATGGCACCAGCTGAGCCATATCCCAAGCTGGTATAGACAGAACATGGTTTAGACAAACTTCTTGCTACTCAGCAATGTTGTGAATGGCAGCCCAGACTTTGAAGGACTCCAAACACCGGATTGCCAGATAGCACTAGATACATTTCATACAACTACAGCAGCATTTTTGCCATGGGATTATCAGTGATTTAAGGTGACACTGAACACGCACAGGGATGTCTGAAGGAATATGCTTCTAAGCATGAATGCAAATGCTTGTCCCAATTTCATGGTCCCCTTTGAATGAAGAAAGTGGGGTCCAGTTCACAAATTTTTCAGTAGGGATACAGCATTATTATTTTTTAAATAAAAAACCCGTTTATTTTGCTTTTCAATAACCTTTTTTTTCGGGGTTCTGATAAGTGGGGATGCCCACTGTTATGGATAAGTGATGGCGCAAGCAAGGGGGAGATCAGTAGCTCTGGGGTTCCAGGAAGGCAAGGCAAAGCAGGATCAGCACCTTGGAACGGGTCCTAGGTATGTGTTTTAGGGCCACATTTAGCAATCCTGCAGGTGAGGCAGAATATGCAAGGTATCTCAGCAGTTGTTCTGGAGCAACTGGAAGACCTATATAGCCTGGACTAAGTATTCACAGGCTCCACTTCCTGATTGTGGCAACTGACCTTCCTTACAGCTGTTGGTTTTTCTAGGCTCAGGAGTTTCAAAGCAGTGGGAGTATGTTGACATTCCCACCAACAAACTTCTCAGGGATCTGAGGGGGATGAGATCCACTTCCTTGGAAATGCATTTGCTATCAGGCAACAGACAGAGCTGGGAAAAACCAATGCTATGAATATGCATCGCCGGGCCATCCTATGCGTGCCTATTACTGCAGACAAATTGCCTCCTCTAATTTTGTCCCCACAAGTGTCTGCAAAGGCTTCCAGGCAGCAGAAACATTTGTTTAATCATAGTCTTTGGAAAATTAAATGCTCTTGTTGCCTCTGATAGATATTATCCTCCCCTCCCCTCCTCCCTTTGCTATTCCAGAATGTCAGGAGTGGCTATTTCTCTGCAGCACAGCAGAGAATGGAATACAAATGAACACTTTAGTCCCGACCAATCAATCTTGTTTTAATCATTTTCTCTTCCTACAGAGTTTCCTTCTGCAGCTTCCACTCCTTACCTCCTGCAGTATTGCCTTAGTGCAACTAGATTTCTCTCTCTCTTTCTCAAGCAAAATAAATTAGCATAATTACTATCAAGGCTTGCACAGCTGCTTTATGCAATTACTGGGTACTAATGTGGACATTCTGATGTAAACACCCGCTTGAATATCAAAGTTTGCTATTCATTTTATAACATATTACTCTTAATCCATAATACATATTGTGTGCATGTGTACACACACACACACACACACACACACACACACACACACAATCAAATCAGGGAGACACGATTAAGAAATTAAATATTTTTTGTATTGGGCAATATTGCACTGAGATATCAACTGGTGACTATCCTAATGAAAACAGCTGCTTTGGTGGTCATACACAAGGATAAATGCCTCCAGGCATGATATGCTAGATTACTGCAAAAGCATTGGATATATGATTTACACCAGGGGTCAGCAAACCTTTCAGCAGGGGGCCGGTCCACTGTCCCTCAGAGCTTGTGGGGGGCCAGACTATATTTTGAAAAAACACACGAACAAATTCCTATGGCCCACAAATAACCCAGAGATGCATTTTAAATAAAAGCACATATTCTACTCATGTAAAAACACGCTGATTCCCAGACTGTCTATGGGGCTGGATTTAGAATGCGATTGGGCAGGATCTGGCCCCCGGGCCTTAGTTTGCCCATCCATGATTTACACCACTAATTTTCTTTAAGTCTTGATTCTAGGCTATATTTTGAGTTTGGAGAGACCTGCCCACGTGCTCATCAGACATATTTGTTTTCCTCTGGCATGCTAACTCTGTGCAATTGTGGTTCTCTCTCACATTCACCTAGGAAATTGCTGGATAAATCAAACACAGATTTAAGGGCAGATGCAGAAACTCACACCGGAAGATGGCCAGAAACATCTCCATGGCAAATGAGCGGAATGCATTGAAACACAGAACAGTTGCAAAAGGAGAAGGCAAACTAACCCCCCCCCCCAAGACAGGGAGATGAGACCGAGGAAGAACACTGTCATTATCTGATGAGATGGAAATCTAATCCTGTGGATCATCCCAGCAATCACATTTTATACTATGCATATAGCTTCTGAGGGTAAAGAAGCGGAATACAAGGGTTAAAACCAAAAACAATTTAACTTACAAGCAAGCCCTTCGGTTTCATTGCTAAATACTATTACGTAGCTTAAAATTCAATTTTTATGCACTGAAATTATCAGTGAGCTTTCCTCCAATTGCCTGAGTAGTATATAAGCATTTTGAAGCTGGCCTTCTCCTCTCTTCTCTTACCTAAAAACAATGAAGAGTCTTGTGACAACTTTCACACTTTTTTTTTTTATGGCTGCAACAGCTACCACTCTGGAAATTGATTTTACCCAGTTGCTTTAGAGATCTACGCATACAGGGTGGTATACTTGCTTACTTACTTACTTACTTACTTACTTACTTACTTACTTACGGTACTTACTTACTTACTTACTTACTAAATAAATAAATAAATAAATGCCGCTAAGGAGATGCTACCTTTGCAAAACGAAGAACTGCAGTAATTGTGCAGTTAGGACGTTTATATTTGAATATAGCAACGGCTAAAAAAGATGACTTCTTTAGAGGAACATCCAAGACTGTTGAGAGAACAAGCTTTGAAAAATACCATATTGGCCTGCATATAAGCCTCACTTCCCCCCCCAAATTCCGACCGTGAAAAGTTAATTCGCGACCTTAGAAAAATTGGCTTTTACAATCTTGCTGCTGAAACAGACATACAGTAAAACAGAACAGGTGTGAGTGCCTGTGGAATTTTAAGGGAGTGGCTTATTGTCTTTTCTTCTCCCCCCCACCCGAATTTTAAAGGTGCCGCTTATATTCAGGTGCGGCTTATATTCTGGCCAATATGATAGCTGTTCTTGGTGTGCTGGAAAGAGAGATGAACGGAAAATGTCGGAGCAAATATGCCAACAACCTTCCCTGGACTCATCTATCAAACACTTTTATCTTTAGAAAATATCTTTCTTTTTTAAAAAAGTAAAATGTTTTCCATCATATACCTGACTTTTTCAACGAGAATGAAATATTACAATTAGTCAAAGGTATTCTTCCTACAAGTAGAAAAGGCTAGAGAGTGTTTCAGAAACTTGCTTCAACAATGATGGCAGCCTAAGCCAAACTATCTAAACCAGTCTGATACTGTCTTACACAACAAACATACTGGTCTACTGGTACATTATGAACATTAGATGTTAGAACTAAGGATAGGAAAAACCTTCACATTGCTATTGGGCTGAATGATGAGAATAATAATAATAATAATAATTTATTATTTGTACCCCGCCCATCTGGCTGGGTTTCCCCAGCCACTCTGGGCGGCTTCCAACAGAGATGAAAAATACACTAAAATGTCACATATTAAAAACTTCCCTGAACAGGGCTGCCTTCAGATGTCTTCTGAATGTCAGGTAGTTGTTTATCGCTTTGACATCTGATGGGAGGGCATTCCACAGGGCGGGTGCCACTACCGAGAAGGCCCTCTGCCTGGTTCCCTGTAACTTGGCCTCTCGCAGTGAGGGAACCGCCAGAAGGCCCTCGGAGCTGGACCTCAGTGTCCGGGCAGAACGATGGGGGAGGAGACGCTCCTTCAGATATACTGGACCGAGGCCATTTAGGGCTTTAAAGATCAGCACCAACACTTTGAATTGTGCTCGGAAACGTACTGGGAGCCAATGTAGGTCTTTCAAGACCGGTGTTATATGGTCTCGGCGGCCGCCCCCAGTCACCAGTCTAGCTGCCGCATTCTGGATTAGTTGTAGTTTCCGGGTCACCTTCAAAGGTAGCCCCACGTAGAGCGCATTGCAGTAGTCCAAGCGGGAGATGACCAGAGCATGTACCACTCTGGCGAGACAGTCTGCAGGCAGATAGGGTCTCAGCCTACGTACCAGATGGAGCTGGTAAACAGCTGCCCTGGATACAGATTTGACCTGTGCCTCCATGGACAGACATACAGTAAAAGAACTACTGTAATTAGTAAAATCTGCCTTTTGGAAATCTTTATCAATAACTTTTATGTCACTGAATTTACACACACACTGAAGTATACGTGGACACCTTTGACTTCTTCTCAATTATCAGCTTTTCATATTAGTGCTATGAGTATCAAACCAATCAGACACAAATACAGCTTTGGATTTGGTGCTGTAAATGTGCACCAAACTACAAGTTGGATGCATGAAGGAATCACACAACTGTGGTCCACATGCTGCCTCAATCAGACGAATCCATATGTACAACATGCCCATTTAGACTGGCAAATTCACCTTAGGAAACTGGAGTTCAGCCTGAAAGAGCAGAGAGTACCATATTTTTCGCTCTATAAGACGCACCAGACCACAAGACGCACCTAGTTTTTGGAGGAGGAAAACAAGAAAAAAAAAAAAAATCTGAATCCCAGAAGCCAGAACAGCAAGAGGGATCGCTGCGCAGTGAAAGCAGCAATCCCTCTTGCTGTTTTGGCTTCTGGGATAGCTGCGCAGCCTGCATTCGCTCCATAAGACACACACACATTTCCCCTTACTTTTTAGGAGGGAAAAAGTGAGTCTCATAGAGCAAAAAATACGGTATATTTGAATAGAAGCCCAAATGAATACGGACCCATTTCTTCCAAAACAATGTGCATCAGAGGAAGCAAACACACAGTCAAGAACTCCCACTGCGATTAACAATTCATTGAGTGCCTAAAAAATGTCATTGACAAAGTATATGTTCTGCCACTACTTTTAGCATGCCTGCATTCAGAGGTTACGCTAGCAGATCAATCCTGTTATTACTACTTCTGTGACATGTTATGTTAAAATCTCAGTCATCTTGAAATCTCAAACTCTTTTCCATTTTAATTTCCAGGGTCATTTCTGAACCAAAGCCAAATAAAAGAAAAGGTTGTATTACTTGTCGTGCACCTTATTTTATCCAGACTTTCCCTGTCTTGCCAAATTTCCATAAGGAGCATTTTGAAATCTCATAACGTATCACCATGATCCCCCTTACTCAACAGATTAAAAAAGGTAAAATTGTTAAGTGATAAAAATATAACTTTCATTTACAAGGTTTTGAAATATGCCCCCAACAGTCCAAAAGTAATGCCACATACCTCTGGAATTTCCTGTAGCTCAAGATAGCATATTTTCACACTTAAAAAAAAAAGGAAAAAGGAACCCTAACCATTAGGTCCAGTCGTGGCCGACTCTGAGGTTGCGGCGCTCATCTCGCTTTATTGGCCGAGGGAGCCGGCGTACAGCTTCTGGGTCATGTGGCCAGCATGACTAAGCCACTTCTGGCGAACCAGAGCAGCACACGGAAACGCCGTTTACCTTCCTGCCGGAGCGGTACCTATTTATCTACTTGCACTTTGACGTGCTTTCAAACTGCTAGGTTGGCAGGAGCAGGGACCGAGCAACGGGAGCTCACCCCGTCGCGGGGATTCGAACCACCGACCTTCTGATCGGCAAGTCCTAGGCTCTGTGGTTTAACCCACAGTGCCACCCACATTCCTATTTTCACACTTAGATCTCACATATTTTTCCTCCAATACAAAATATGATCCTTCCCACTATTTATCCAATATTTCCCTTTCCTCCAGTAAATATGCAACACTTGATATAATCTACCAGACAGTAACTCACCTTGGTTACTATCGCCACTTCATAGGGAGACAGGCTGTGCCCAGCACCTGCCAACATGATGAGTTTTTGCACACCTCAATACTAAGTTAGAAATTTTGGGCAGCAGGACAGCCACAGAATTGTTACCACATGCTCCCCACACACCTCACCTCTAAAGTCAAAGAAACACTGGAAACATTTCCTTAGATTCTCAACTAACCACTGGGAGATGTAATTACTTTTGACTATAGTTTATCCGAACAAGCCAGAATTATAAACAATGGTTTGAAGTTAACTTGTGTGGACAAACCATAGTTAAAGCTGGCCACAGTTTGTCTGTGTTTCACCAAGGTGGAGGAGGAAAAGGGGAGGAGTGCAGAGTCCATGGAATGGTCACAGAGTACTAAACTAAATGCATGCTTACTACTATGTCCACAGTGGGGACATAGGATTCTGAGCGGGAGTTGATCACAGTGAGGGTTTGCCACGCATGCCTTCCTCTTAGCACGTTTCTCCCTTTCATCCTGAGTTTGAGCGTCTTCAAAGTCCATGACACCTTTGGTCAAGGCTGTTCTCCAACTGGAGCGCTCTCAGGCCAGTGTTCCCCAGTTGTCAGTGCTTATACTACATTTTTTTTTTAGCTTTGCCTTGAGAGAGTCTTTAAACCTCTTTTGTTGACCACCAGCATTACGCTTTCCATTTTTAAGTTTGGAACAGAGTAGTTGCTTTGGAAGACGATAATCAGGCATCTGCACAACATGACCATGACCATATGCATGCACTTCCCACAGGTGTGGTTTATAAATGGATTGATGAATATGTGAAACAGCACCAGATCTACCATAACAAGACTGCTTGTGCATTAGGTGGGCATGATCCACCTATTATGAAGGTGTAACTAAGGCGCAGTACTACAATGTACTCTGAGTAAGTGGCACTATACCACTTGTGAGAAAACTAAGGCCAGCACATGATGATGATGATAATAATAATAATAATAATAATAATAATAATAATTTATTTGTACCCTGCCCTCCCCAGCCAGATCTAGGCTCAGAGTGGCTAACATCATATAAATAATACAAAATTCATAAAACAAGCAATCAATCAATTGATTAAAATGCACCCCAAAATTAATTCAAATAAATTAAAATTAATCAGGTTAAAATTGAAAGTGGTTGATACTTGCCAGGACCACTGATATTATAAGGACCTGTGAGTGGGCTGGGAAACCTCCTTCGTGCTTGTTCTTATACAAAGAGAAAATGAGTCAGACCGAACCCTGACCAAAGGCCTGGTGGAACAGCTCCGTCTTGCAGGCCCTGCGGAAATATGTCAAGTCCCGCAGGGCTCTGGTCTCTTGTGAGAGAGCGTACCACCAGGCTGGGGCCACGGCCGAAAAGGCCCTGGCTCTGGTCGAGGCCAGTCTAATCTCCCTGGGGCCCAAGTCCAATTGGGACAGCTGCAACAAGAAGCACCATTAAATCTTTGTCAAAACCAAGTGTGTAAAGCAGCCAAAGTAGGAAGAATTTATAGGAGTGTTTTCCCAATACAATGGTGCAGTGCATAATTTCAGTCAAGATGGCTATAAAAATAAATATACTACACAGGGATATTTCAAGATTGGCGTCAAGTTGGAGGACCTAGCTCTCGGTGCCTACTCTCGGTGAGCAATTGGTTTCTGTACCTTGTCTAAATGTCTTTAGAGAAGCTGGCAGTAGGTTTTTTCAGTACAACTAGCTGAACCGTGGAAAATGACACTTTTAAGCAGGCCTTCAAAATTTCCTTCCACAGCAGAAGGAAAGGGTGTGTTGTTGGGGGGGAGGGAATTATCTTTGCCTGGGGACTTGAACAAGTACTGTTATTTTCCATAGCTGAAAGGCTTCAGGCTCAGCTGAAATGAGGTTGCAATCTGTTAAGTGTTGCTGCATCTGGAGCCTGCCTAAGAATATTGATGTTACAAAATATTTCTATGGCACCTATCACAGGTACAGCAAGGTACCATTACACAAATATTAAAGAGCATTTTTAAAAATTTAAAAGCACTCTTTTTGAGTTCCTGTTATGATTTAAACCAGAAGTATAAGGATGAATGTGAGGAGATCAGTGATCATCTACAGAGTCCTAAGGTGGTGGAACAGCTGAGGTCAATCACAAGATAGTTTTCAGGTTCAAATCCACAGTGTGGCATCTCAGAAGCACAGCCTACCTGGCACACCTGGGAGACTATGGTGCTGGGAGCAATCAAGAAGAAGTCTGCATGGGACAATAGTCTAGTTTCTGCACTGGCAAACTGGCCCCTTAAGAAAAGCTTTTGCTCAGCGGCAGAATGCATGTCGTGTGTGCAGAAGAGTCCAAGGTCAATCTCCAAAGACCATTAGACAGAACAGGGTTTGTGGGTGTACAGAAATCTGATGGGCAAACACACAGTGGAAGAACATTTGCCACATTTGTTCAGTCTTCTCCATTATCAAGCTGCATTCTTACAGCAGAAATCAACTTTGCATTGTGCTGATAGGCCGAACAGTGATGGTGTCACACTTCAATTTCCTCCCCAAAGCAATTTGACATTTTAAACATTGTTTCTGGGGGGTTTTTTTGGGGGGGAGGGGGTAAATGGGAGACACACAAATGTATATTCAATAGAATGAGTTTAGATGTGGCACATGATTTTTTTTTTTTTTTTTTAAAGTGGACACATTCCTTGAAGCATGCGAGAAGCGGTAAGGCAGTACTAAAACAGCATGCGAGTCACTCACTGGGCAGTAAATCTATCAAACATATTGCAAAGATGTGGGAAGCTGGGCTGAAACTCTGAGTACTCATTTGCACGTACACTTGTTTGCACCCACAGACAGAATTATTTTTGTACAGGGCACATCTAAGCATATCACAAAATATATAAGAATTGGATGTACAGATAACATGTAAAAAAATAAAATAAAGGTATGGATGTGAAATCATTACAGTGGTACCTTGTTTTGCGACCAGGTCACTAGCCGAAAAGGATGCAGGGCAAAGTGCTGCGTCTGCGTCTGTGCATGCGTGAAGTGTGATTTAGCTCTTCTGCACATGCGCGAGCGGCAAACCCGGAAGTAACCCGTTCCGGTACTTCCAGGTTTGCTGCGCTGCGGACGTCCGCCGGAATGGACGCTAGACAAGGTGGATGTTTGCAGAGGTATTACAGTATTCCCGCACATTCTAAAATACAGTGGTGCCTCGCGAGACGAAAAGAATCCGTTCCGCGATTCTCTTCGTCTAGCGGTTTTTTCGTCTTGCGAAGCAAGCCCATTGACGGCTTAGCGGATTAGCGCTATTAGCGGCTTTTA
The DNA here is from genome assembly GCF_964252035.2 of Podarcis erhardii. Classification (NCBI taxonomy): domain Eukaryota; kingdom Metazoa; phylum Chordata; class Lepidosauria; order Squamata; family Lacertidae; genus Podarcis; species Podarcis erhardii. Next base: position 47,173,348 of record NC_138513.1, read on the forward strand.
GCGGCTTATCAGCTTAGCAGATAAGCGGCTTAGCGGCTTAGAAAAAGGGGGGAAAGGAAAAAAAGTCAGAAAAACTTGCAAGACATTTTCGTCTTGCGAAGCAAGCCCATAGGGAAATTTGTTTTGCGAAGCGCCTCCAAAACGGAAAACCCTTTCGTCTAGCGGGTTTTTCGTCTTGCGAGGCATTCGTCTTGCGGGGCACCACTGTAAGGCTTCACCATCACCTTCCTTCCATTTAGTTCAAACAACGACAAGTGGTAGCTTCCATCTCTAATACAGAAAAGCTAAGCGTCAAATGAAACACCTTGTTTCCCACCGCTGGCCTAAACATCCCAGCATGCAGTGGCCTGCCTACATGCAATACAGGGGACCTTGCATAGTACAATAACTCAAAGGCAGCAATAAGAAATGGGTGCCTAACAAAAAATCTAGTTGTGACCCTCATCCCTATTGCAGATGTCCGGAATTCCTGTTACCAAAGTGCCCAAAATCCAAGTCTAGAGAAAGTGAGAAGAACCTCACAGGGTGCTTTTACTGACAAGTACTTGCTCAAGTAGAAAACATTTCATGCTCTAGACATGAAATGATTATTGCCTCTGATGAAGAGTTATTTTATGCCCAGAATGTGTCAGGCACAATAAATTTCCTGGAGTCCCTCAATAAATAGGCGCCTTAGTACCAACTGAGATTTGCCTCACTTTGAGAGATTTGGAGTTAGCGCCGCTGCGTCCTTTTCTTTGGATGCTTCTCACGTGCCGTTGTTCCTAAACGAGATCATTTCCATAGGGCAACAAGGAAACACTGCCATTTGTGAAAACGGCAGAGTGCACATTTTGTGGCAAAGACGCGCGTTTGACTCACGGGAGGCCGCAGTATGTGGATCGCTATAAATGCACCGAGGAGGCAGGAAACACAGATTTTCCTTATCTGACTGCATACAAGGCACAGAATTAATTCATTTACACTTGATTTCCAGTACAATATCAAAGTGCTAGTTATTATTTATAATCTCCTAAATGGATTGGGACTACCTTATGTGGAAAAACTGTCTCCTCCTGGCTGGACTGACATTTTAAAAAATGAATAATTTTTTTTTGAGGGGAGGAGGCATGAAGCTTGCTTGTAAAATATTGACAGACCTAGGAGTGCTTTAAAAAGAAACAATATGTGCAGTGCCCTATGGAGCATCATTTTTAGACTAAAGGCCTTTCCTGTTATCACTCCAAGTGATTCTCCCCTGCTTAAATCCATATATTTCACTTCAGGGATGGGAGACCTGTGGCCCTCAATGTGTTGTTAGACTACAACTCCCATCATCCCTGACCGCTGGGCATGCTATGATGGATGCAAGTCAGAGTCCAACAGCACCGGGAGGAAGACATTTTCCTCATCTCTCCTTAAAAGGTAAAGGAACCCCAGACCAATCGCGGCCAACTCTGGGGTTGCAGTGCTCATCTCGCTTTATTGGCCGAGGGAGCCAGCTTACAGCTTCCGGGTCATGTGGCCAGCATGACTAAGCCGCTTCTGGCGAAACCAGAGCAGCGCACGGAAACACCGTTTACCTTCTCGCCGGAGCGGTCCCTATTTATCTACTTGCACTTTGACGTGCTTTCAAACTGCTAGGTTGGCAGGAGCAGGGACCGAGCAACGGGAGCTCACCCCGTCACGGGGATTCGAACCGCCGACCTTCTGATCGGCAAGTCCTAGGCTCTGTGGTTTAACCCACAGTGCCACCTGCGTCCATTCATCTCTCCTTAGCATCTTCCAAATCCTCCTCATGTTCTCAATCCACAGCTTCACTTATGCCTTCATCAATCTTGTTAGCATTTTATGGGGATGAATACTGGTTCTCCAAACCCACCATTCCATTTTGTCCGAGTGCAATCAGTCATTATGGGTGCAAGACCCACATTCGGCAAAAGATCACTGCTTTGCAGTTGGATTGAATGAGCCTCATGGTCTCTTCCAATTCTATAAATTCTTATGACCACATTGGACAATTCTGTTTGTCCGATTTCTGACGTGCTCTTACTGCCGAATAACACCTCAGGGCTTCCACGTAGTGTGCTGTTGTGCACTGCTTTTGTGGTTCCACTGGCGTCATTTTCCCCCTAGTCAGGAAGAGCAGAGATATTATTTCTAAAGGGGGAAATTGTTATTTTTGCTATCTTGGTCACTGAAGTAAAATCTTGAGGCGCTTTCAGAGCCTGCAACTTGGATTTTAAAAGCCATCATTTTTTAAAGGGGATGAATGGTATTATATTCTTTTAAAGCAACAGGACTTAAATACAGCAATTGAATTGCATAAATGATTTCTGCTGAATGATTCACTGTCCGTTTATGAAAGCCCGTGAAAGTCTTAACAGAGGTAACTTGGAACAATCACAATTACGCAACACAGAAAAACAAGGAAGTCACAAACATCAATTTTATGACTAGTGAGTGCCAAGGGGGGGAAATGTACTGTTGAACAATGCCTCCTATGGTAGAAAAGCCCAGAGCACTCTATTTTCTCACTAATCTATAACCATTAGGATTAATGGACGTCACATGCATCACTCTCCCTCATGCTCGTCCAGTATTAAACCTTGTCGGGGCATGAGCAATACTTGGGAGTATTCTTCACTTCTTGCTCCAGGTTTTTGGATTCTTAAATTCATCTTAAAGCCTTTAAGATCTACTTAAATAAATAATAGCTAGCAGCACTTCAGCAGAGACCAAGGCAAATTAAACTCATAATGAAACTCAAGGGGTTTGGATGATCCCCCGTCACACACACAACTCACTCTCAAAGGCCGGGGGGGGGGGAGGACAAGAAGAATTTGCAGAGGCAGCCGCCACTGTGTTTCTTAGCAATTAATATGCAGATATGGGGAAAACCTTTATATCAGGTATCTTGTTTACAATCGCAAAACATTTTCTAGCTAAGAAGCTGTAATAATATTCCAGGTGTTACGGGTCACAACTTGTATGCTTATAAATAAAACTGAATGACAGAAAGTCAGGTGAATTTGAACTAATAGGCAAACAATTCCAAAGAGTCACACATTACTGTCAAAGCCTAGTTCTTGCACTGTAGTAGTAGTAGTAGTAATAATAATAATAATAATAATAATAATAATAATAATAATAATAATAATTTATACCCCGCCCATCTGGCTGGGTTTCCCCAGCCACTCTGGGTGGCTTCCAACTAAGTATTAAAATACGGTGGTCTGTGAAACATTAAAAGCTTCCCTAAACAGGGCTGCCTTCAGATGTCTTCTAAAAGTCTGGTAGTTGTTTTTCTCTTTGACATCTGGTGGGAGGGCGTTCCACAGGGCGGGCGCCACCACCGAGAAGGCCCTCTGCCCGGTTCCCTGTAACTTGGCTTCTCGCAGTGAGGGAACCACCAGAAGGCCCTCGGTGCTGGACCTCAGTGTCCAAGTAGAACAATGGGGGTGGAGACGCTCCTTTAGGCATACTGGACTGAGGCCGTTTAGGGCTTTAAAGGTCAGCACCAACATTCTGTCCATTTTGGAACTGTGCCCTAGTCTGAGTCAGTTAGGCTTAAGGAGTGATCCGTCAGCTTCAAACTTGTGGTTCTTCCATTCCTTTCCCTCTTTTCCTGCTCTGTGCAAGACCACCAACAATCTAATCTCTTTTTCTTTTACTCCAGTCTCAGTGCCATTCACTAAGCTTGCAAAACTCCTCCTCTTTATGAAGCTGTTTCCCTTTTCTTCCTGTTGGGAGAACGAAGCTTGCCAGTTGCACAAACAGCAAAAAGCTGCAGCACAGAGACCGGGGGATATGCTGCCATCACCTTCAAGATTGTTGTTGCTTTTAACAACCAGGAGACATTAGCACAAAAAGACCCTTCTCTCACTGTCTGCTACTGCCTGATACCTCCATCACTGCCTTGTTTGAACCTCTGCTACTTCCACAGGCCATCTCAAGTCTTACCAGACTTCACCACCAACCAAACTTTTCCACCTCTTCTTCCCACTTTGTTGTTGTTCACCATCTAACCTGATGAAAGGGTCTGCAGAACTTAAAAAGCTTGCCTGCTATTTGGTGACATTTTGGTAGGCCAAATAAAAGTACTGTAATGCTGTAATCATGATTTGCACTCCCATTCCATTCCAGCCCGCCCCGTTTGATGTTTCTAGTTTAACATTTGTACAGTCTGGTCCAGCTACCCGTTTGGACCCGTAAGGGACATTTCCTCCATCCAAGCCCAGATTCTGAAGAGACGCAGAGCACAACATTTGAATCGCTTTAAGCGTGAGACGTATGAGCTTCGAATTAACAACTATACTTCTGGGATCAGCTCTAGTTCATGAATATGGACTTAGCCAATCAGTCCCTTAACAGCTTCTAGAGAAAAGAAGCCCAGGAGCAGAGATTCAACAGTCTAACATAGTAGGTAGACTAATGTGCTACTGAGCAATCTACTGCGAAGAGAGAAGAATTAGCCTAATTACATGTAAGAATGTAAGCAGGGAAAAACAATCTTAGGAGAAAATGTGCACGCAGAAAAAAACTAATCGAAAGCAGCTTTGTCCACCAGTTTCTAGCAATACTGAACCTACAATTAATTTCCTAATAGGAATATTAGTATTGCTGTATTACATAATTACATTTGCAGGAGACAAGATCCTTTGTGCACTTATCAGATTACTTTATTACACACAAAGTGCAAACAGGGAAAAAGGTGTTATGAGAGCTCAGTGGGGATTGGAGTCCCATGAACAGCTCAGATGATGACATGTTGTGAGGCCAATATTGGATACTAGTGAGAGGCATAGTGGTTTCTCTTGAACGCTCATGTGATGGGAGGAAGGGATTTACCTTTGCTTGATTCTATCCAGGCTCCTATTATATGGTTTGTCCTCATCCCACTGCGATGCACCTGTGATTCTCTTATCCCTATTCAAGACCTTCCCTACCTCCTGAATTATTATGAGGAGTTCAGGCTCCGATAAGGAAAACATACAGGCAAATAAAACAGCCTCTTCCAGGCCTTTTAACTTCTTTGTAACCAAGAACAAAATGTAGGGCTGAAAAGCTGCTCTGGGTGGTCACACCTACCCCATTTAGATTGTCACCCAGATAGGATTCTGGTAGTCTTCTGAAAATATTTTAACTGAAGAGGGGAAATGGCAACAGCAGTAAAGCTAGCCAAGTTAAAACAAATATTACTTTAAATTGAAAGCATTATTTCAACTTGCTAGAAACATCAGTCAACAAGCTCCTCATTAGTATGAAGCTAATATGTCATTTCTCTCTTACACACACACACACACACACTTTTTTTGGTCTCTGGAGAGGTAGGGCTGCTCGTTAGTCTCTCTGGGGAAGATGATAACATGAAAAGTGAGATTTCTAAAGAAAACAGACATTTGATTTCAGGGACAGCTCATCATTATTTGGGATGCAGTACAAATGTGAATGAGAAAGCTTAAGGGTCAAACTGAGAAGCTTGCAGGTTTAGCATAGTGTGCTTGGCCCCAAAATAAAGATGATGTTCCATTTGGGTACACTGCCCTATCTTGGGTGGGTTTTTTTGGGTGGCGGCGGAATGGGAGAGCACCATATAACATACATATCCGGGAAACAGAGAGTCTGTGGCCTCATTAATCATACTCAATAGAGGAGAATCACCATTGATCCCAAGCATCCTCTCTGTGGAGTCTGGGGCTATGAAGCCAGCTGGATGAGGATTGGAGCATAAAAGTCTTGCTTTGAGATGACTGAACACTGGTCACAACACATAATGATGCCTACCATGTGGCAGTGCAGGCTGCGAAAAAGGCTCATTTTGCAGCTTGCATTGCGTCCTCTAGTAGCCGGCTGGCGAAATTGTTTCAGGTGGCCTGGAAGTTACTCAGTGTGGAGGGAGAGACCTCTGCAGCACTTGAAGACCTGCTGTTGAGGACACAGCTGCTCGACTTCAGAGCGATCTTGGCTCTGCACTTGTTGCAGAGGAGGGAGAGAAAGGAAAGACATTTGCCTTCCTAGTTTGAATTTCCTTTGACTGTATTCCTGCTTTGATTATATCTGTAGCTGAAAAGGGTCTCCTTCTGGTGCAACACAGTGATTTGAATTATCTCAGATAGGTTAGTTAATACAGAAAGGGCATGAGCCTGTGGGAGGCTAACAATGTTTCTTATAATTTATCTTTTCTGTTGGCTCATTTTTCTACTATTCCCCATTCAAGGTTTCCTCCTGATTTCCATCAACTTTTCTACTTGCCTGAGAAAAAATGGTAAAACATCTTCACAGCTCTCAGCAGGAGCAGCAGTATCCCTCAGAACAAGACCAGCAAAGCTGACAGATGTGCTTTTTAGCACTGAGCACTCTGGCTAAATCAATACCCTGGCAGCCCCGCTGCCATCTGTGGAGTTTCTGGAGCAGACAAGTTATTTATAGAAACTTGTTTCTGCAAAGCCAATATTTACCTGTCGGCTCTGTCAAATTTTGCCATTCATCTTTGTCATTAGCAATCCACTCTCCCCGGCTACTTTTCATACCAAACAGCAGAATTTTCCTAGAGAAAATACCCTGCACACGTTTCTGAAATTCACTCGGTGCTCTGCATCCTTTAAACAACTGGCACTGTTGTCCCACACCACTGCTACCCAGGCTCAGAAGATTCATAGGTTTCTGGTAAACGAATGCGGAGATATCATGGGAATGTCTGCCCTGGGCCAAATATCTGTCCATTCCTCTAGCCACTGCACCATAAATACTGGGAGATAACTACACAGAGATGCTAGCAAAACCTGGCAAGAGCTGTAGTTCAGTGGCAGAGCACATGCCTTGCACATGGGTGGTCTTAGGTACGATCTTCAACATCTCCAGGTAGGTCTGGAAAAGACTTCTGTCCGAAACCCTGCACAGGAGCTGCAAGTCTCTGTAGACAAAACTGAGCAAGATGGAAGAACTATGAGGCCGTTGGATTATTGAACAATTGATGCCTCACAGCTGAATGTGTGAACTGCCTCCCACTATAATATTTGAACTGTTATGAAACCCCCGTCTGCTCAGTCTGTGGAATTTGGTGGCTTTTTCACACATGCAAGTAGAAAGCTTGCTGCTGCGGCCCTCAACCAAAAATGTATTTCAAAACGCAGGCTGAGGTTTTGAGTCTTGCCGAAGATTTCTTTGGAACATCTAGCCCATCGAATCATTGCAAACCACCATCCTTTTTCTCCACAGATTTTCATGGTCCCCCAACTTGTTTGCACTCCAGATGGGTACAAACTGTAACAGAAGGTCTGGTGTAGGCTACACTTTCAATATGAGGTACAACGTTTTGCTTGTGGGGGAGCTTTCTCTCAATAGTTTTGTTAAGATCTCTAAAGCACCAAACCGAAAGGCAGTGGAAGAAAATCCATACGTTGAGATAGGATAACACAGGGGCCAGCAAACTTTTTCAGCAGGAGGCCAGTCCACTGTCCCTCAGACCTTGTGAGGGGCTGGACAATATATATATATTTTTTGGGGGGGGGGAATGAACGAATTCCTATGCCTCACAAATAGCCCAGAGATGCATTTTAAATAAAAGGACACATTCTACTCATGTAAGAACACGCTGATTCCTGGACGACCGCGGGCCGGATTTAGAAGGTGATTGGGTCGGATCCGGCCCCCGAGCCTCAGTTTGCCTACCCATGGGATAACAAGACTCCATCATAAATAAACCAGCCAATACATCCTATTTATTGCCAGTGCCTGGTGATTTTAGGAGCTGATGTTTTCCAATTCACGGAATTATTATCTCATAAAATGGATTAAAATATCAACATCAGAATGTGCTAAATTATGGCAGGGTAGTGGATGGGAAAATAATAGAATTCTAGAGATGAAGGGAACTTAAATGAGACTCCCTTGCAACAGAAAAAAATAGGAACCTATGTCACCCCACTTAACTGTAATTTAAGTTTTCAAAAAAGACTTTTTGTGTGTGTTGGCATCTGTCTGTCCCAAGAGACAATGGAGTGCGCCTCTGGGGATGAAGTCAAAACACTGGACTATCACAGCACCTGTTGTGGCGGCAGAGATGGGTAACTCGTAACTGCTGCCTCCTGCGTTGTTTTTGCTGTGTTAATAGCACTGATGTGATCTCTCCAGGGTGCAAGCCTGGGCAGTGTGTATTGCGGTCCTAGGCTGCCCAGATGACAAAACCCCCCTCTCAGCCTCACTGATGTGGTCCAAAGGAAAGTATAGCAATGTGTTTGGCACCTGTTTAGCTGCAGGAGTGGCTGGAAGGAGGCATACAAGACTCCATCCAACACTCTTAGGGACTCCACTCCAAATTTGTATAAGACTTGCAGTTACAGAAACTGTGCAGTGGTCTTTGTCAATTTGTGCCATGCATATGAATACATAATATTGAAAAACTTCTCTCCAATATGTGGCTGAAATGTTGGTTCATACTAGAACTTGCCCTAATAGGAGGGGAAAGGGAAGCTTGACAGAAGCTAAAAACCAACCCATTGCCTTGAGATGGAAGAAGATGGATCTGAAGACCACCCCTCTTTATCTTTAGCTCTTCCCATGTAATATATTTTCCTAGTGTACAGCTGGTTGCCACCAACACACATACTCTCACTAGGCTACATTCTTGTTCAAGCTAAATTTGGTTTAAGTAAATTTGGTTTGGGGCAGGATAGCACACGCTGATACACTATTTCCTCAAGAGGGTCTTTGTCAGCAGAAGATGTAGTCCTGTGTCAAGGGGAACAAGAAAGGGGCAGATTTTGCCTTATCAATGTCCCAAATACACTCTTAGAGGCACCTGTCAAAGTGAGTAACAGCTGTTCACTTCTTTGGGAAATACTGGAGTACTGAACCAGGGAACACAGTTGCGTTAGTAACCAAAATTTGTCCCTTGCCACTGACACCAGTGACTCCATTGTTTTTGTTGAGGTTTTGACCCCACACCAACAGTTGTCCTGACCAATGCCTGATTAGATTGTCATTAAAATTGCAGGCGACACCAAACTGGGTGGATGGTAGCTAATGCAGCTGAAAACAGAATCGGGATTCAACATGACCTTAACAGACTGGAGAACTGGACCCAAACTAACACAATGAATTTCAACAGGGACAAATGAAAGGTTCTACATTTAGGCACGAAGAACCAGCTGCACAAATATAAAACGGGGGACACCTGGCTTGCCAGTAGTACATGTGAACAGAATCTAGGGGACTATTCTAGGCTGCATGAACAGAAACATAGGGTTCCAATCAAGGGAAGGATTAGTCCTGCTCTATTCTGCCTTAGACCACACTTGAAGTACTGTGTCCAGTTCCGGGCACCACAATTTAGGAAAGATATTGACAAGCTGGAACGTTAGCAGAGGAGAGTGACCTAGATGATCAAGGATCTGGAAACCAAGTCTTATAAGGACCAGTTGAGGGAATTGGGTATGTTTAGCCTGAGAGGTGATATCATAACCATCTTCAAATATTTAAAGGGCTGTCACAGGGAAGATGGAGCAAGCTTGTTTTCTCCCACTCCAATGGCTAGGAACCAAACCAATGGCTTCAAGTTATGAGAAAGGACATTCCAACTAAACAGCAGGAAGAACTTTCTAATGGTAAGATCTGTTCAACAGTGGAAAGGGCTCCCTCGGGAAGTGGTGGACTCTCGTTTTATGCAGAGGTTGGATGGTCATCTGTCATGGATGCTTTAGTTGAGATTCCTGCATTGCAGGGGGATAGACTAGGTGCCCCTCAGGGTCTCTTCCAGCTCTACAGTACTATGATTCTATGAGTCAATAAATCTCCTAGCCATCTTCTCTGAAATAATCATCTCTCTCTCTCTCTCTCTCCACACACACACACACACACACAGACAGACAGACAGACACTTTTAGCCTCCTTACACTATAAACTTCAATTTTTGTTGCTTATCTGCTTCCTTTTCAGTTTAGTATGCTTAGCAAAGTATAGCCAAAATACTTTTAAATAAGAGAGATGACTCGGTGCTCAATTAACTTAATTTACCTATTCAGGGTTGGAACAAGCAGGGCATTCCACAGGTACTCATACTGGATGCTATTTTTCAGCTATGTTTTTGTTTTCCTTCCATGATAAACTCCATTTGATAAAACGGGTACCAAATGGCCAATGGAATGTTATTTCCCCACCATCAATACATGCATTTCCCCTGGTAAGGCACAAGAAAATTCCACTTACGTAACATGGTTTAAAATTGCTTTTGCATTGCTTTTAAGGATGTCAAAGCCACAACAAAGCTATTTCCACACTTAGAAGAGATATATAAATGGCTGCAGTTCAAACATTAGGAACAGCCTCTAGAGAAGTTGCTCATTATAAAAAGTGAATAAAGAGTGTTAGGTTTTCTCTTTTCTGAGGAGGGGGAGTGGCCAAGAGGTTGAATCAAAGCATATTTAATAACACAAGCAACACTCAAACACTCTAGTGATGTGTGGACCTGCCAATTTCAGTTTCTCTGTTATTTTTCCTCTCTTAAATTCCGTTTGCCCCAATTCTGCTTCAGTTTACAAATGTCTGTTTAAAAGTCTGCACAAAAACTCATTTGTATTTTTGTATGCATTTCTCGTGATATATACATTTCTGTGCAGTTTCCCCTAATACAGTGCATTTAATGTGTTACTTTCACGGATATATTAATCACTGTGTGCATGCTTCCATACTGCATTTTTGTATACATTATTTGGTTGGGGAAATGCATCACAAACTTGGGAGAAGTGTGGATTTCAAAGGATATCTGTATTTCAGTTTGAGAAGTGTGAATTAGGTAAGTATGCCTCAAGAGCAAGCTTCAGTGGCTGAACCATGAATTCTTTAAAGGGAAAAAAACCCTAGACATTGATCTTCTATTAGTGTAAACCAAATTACTATTACCAAATTACTAGGTGCTATTTTTGTAACAAGCAATCCTTGTAAAAACGTAAGAACCCAATTTACGACTCGATTCCACTAAACAAACAACACCTTTAAATCAATCCAATTTTGATAATAGGTTAGGAAAAGAGGGATCAAGCTGTTTATAATCTGCTGGCCTCTAAACCTAGAAACTGCCGCAGGAACAGAATAATCATAGCCTTCTGTCATTGTATAAAACCAAAGTACCGTATTTTTTCGTCTATACGACGCCCCGGTGTATAAGATATCCCCTATTTTTGGAGACTCAGATCTAAGAAAATGGGGGGAGATGGATCTGTGTATAAGACACCCCCCCAATTTTTGACATTATTTTTTAGGGAAAAAACCTAGTCTTGTACACAGAAAAATACAGTAACTCAGGAACAGTCTTATGTAACAGTGGATGAATAATAGGTGAATTAAATTTGCTTATTCCCTACAGTATATCTCAAAGACCACAGATGCTTTAAATGCTTCCATATTGCAAATACTGTAAGTGTACTCCACAGTGGTGGTGCTTTAATAAATGCTGGCTGAGCATCAACGTTACCCTAGTGTAACCTTCCAGTGGGATGTGCCCTACTTCTGTCTCAGCGACTCAATGTTGACTCGTCTTTAGGGAAATTTCTTCCTTCCCTTCGGTCCTCAGCATTACATGCACACCAGCCCAAATCATGGCTCAGAAACCCCACTGAAAAACATGGTTTCATTCTGGCTTTGACAAAACGTTTCCCAAACTTATCTCACGAATCCTTTTAATGTCATTATAACAAACCAGGTAGGCCAGAATTATTTCTTCCCCTACTCCGTAGAGGCAGGGAGGTGTCACTGTTGCTAAAAGCTGCAAGCACACCTTATTTGAAGGCCCCCAGTCTGCTTTTGGTCAATCCTAAAAATGTATTCCAGATGAAAATGCTAAGCATTTTAATGAACTTCCCTTTATGCTGTATAGTTACATGTGCTGACTGCCAATGTCCATTGCTCTGTATTTATGGTTCAGAAAGATATAGCTGCCGTAGTCTAAATGCAACAGACTCAGAATACAGAATCCCATTACTTCACCTACTGTTACCGTGAGATTTTTTTTGGGGGGGGGGGGGAAGACTGGGAGGAGATGAAGGGATGAGATTATGCACAAAATAAGTGCTGGAAGAAGAATCTACATTTTAAATATATATAAAATCTCCATTCCCCCTTACAGTACTTTTCATTAATAAAGCACAGTTCAAAATTGAAAAAAGGAAAATATGGAAAACACGTCTAAATACACAAGGTGATTGCAAAAAGAAAAGAAAAGATGAAGCAATCTGAGCTGAAGGGTCCAACATTCATAAATGGGAATTTGTTGTTTGTGAGAAAAAGTAACTGCTAAGAAAAAAATTAAGGAGTAAATATTTTCCATATTCATCTTCTAAAACACTGCGCTAATGGAAATCCTCCTTATGTATTTAAATTGAGTTAAAATGGAGTTGATGGTGATTTTAATGAAAGTAGAATTTTAGCGCAAATTACCTTGGCATATGTTTCTAACCCAGAGAGAAAGAAAGTGTATAACACAATCTTATTTTTATTTTTTATTTTTTTTAAGGAAGCAATACCCAGCCAAAAGAGGTAGGCCCCTGAGAGCAGGAAGGCTCTGGGGTAGCTTTATCGGCTCCTGAAACAGACTGTAAAACATGCATGCATGCCTTGTGTTGTGTTTCAAAAGAACTATAACTACCGATATCCGATATGCCTTTGTTCACACAAAGGCAATGATAGTCCCCCAAACGTGATCGCTTCCAAAGTAGCAGAACTCAGGGTTCAGCTCCAAAATATGAGAACTATTTATTCAAGTCAAATAATACTGCTTTTTTTTCTAGGTCTCACCACCACTTGCCACAATCTGATCTCTCAATCCAGTTGTCCCAACCTGCATGCGACTATAAGTTTGCTATTCAAATAACCGAGGTGATCTATTGTCTCGAGCTTTCCATTACAGTGGTGCCTCGCAAGACGAAAAGAACGTCTAGCGGTTTTTTCGTCTTGCGAAGCAAGCCCATTGACGGATTAGCGGATTAGCACTATTAGCGGTTTAGCGGCTTTTAGCGGCTTATCGGATAAGCGGCTTAGAAAAAGGGGGGAAAAGGAAAAAAACCCCGCAGGAACTCGCAAGACATTTTCATCTTGCGAAGCAAACCCATAGGAAATTCGTTTTGCGAAGCACCTCCAAAACAGAAAACTCTTTCGTCTTGCGAGTTTTCTGTCTTGCGAGGCATTCGTCTTGCGGGGCACCACTGTAATTAGCAATTATTATTAACAGCTAAGCCATCTCAAAGCTACAAGAAAATCTTTGATCAAGTGACAACATGGCCCAGCATGTTTTTTCTGGCAGTATTCAAGAGTACAGTCATACCTCTTGTTATGTTTGCTCCATGATACGTTTTTTCACGTTGTGTCCCGCGGCGACCCGGAAGTACCGGAAAGGGTTACTTCCGGGTTTCACCACTCACGCATGCGCAGATGCGCAAAATGACATCACGTGCATGCGCAGAAGTGGCAAATCACAACCTGCACGTGCGCAGACACGCTGCTGTGGGTTGCGTTCTATTCATGTTGATAACGGGCCTCCGGAACATAATAATAATAATAATAATAATAATAATAATAATAATAATTTATACCCCTCCCATCTGGGTATAACAGATCCCATTAGCAACAAGAGGTACCACTGTACACAGTGCTGGCACCATTTTCTTCCAGATCATGCAGTGAGGTAAATGCAAGGCTGGGAGAGCAAGCAAGCAAGCATGGCTCAAGGGGGAACTGCAAAAAGCAGGAGGCTAAGGTGGCAGTGGCGAGGAAATGGATTGCAGCCCTAGTTTTCACTTTAATTCTTAAAAAACAAACCTGAAAGCTCTTCAATCAGCACAATTAAAGCAGTGTGCTGTTAATGCCTTCAGAAACCTGGCAAAAACAGTCTTCAGGCATGCTCTAAGGTGAGTAGCTAAGGGAAGCTGTTGTAGTTTAGTGTTGGACTAGGTCTCTGGTACAAAGTCATTGGGTAAGAGCAGATTAGATAGTCTTTCGCTCAAGTACTTGAGTGCTGTCATCAGACATGCTTTAATCACCGTCTCATGCATCAAACAACAGCGCTTTCCCATTCCTTTTTTAAATGCCACATTGGCTTAAATAAAAATCCCTAGGACTTGATGGCACTTTTAAAACAGAAACAAAAGCAGAGTGGCTTCTAACTGTTCTACTCCTCTGCGCCTTTCAGCATTCTGTATTGAGTCCTTCAAATCAGATATTTTAAAAACAGCTTTTTAAAAAGCCACGAAATATTATCCTTGTTAACTGGGGTACAAAGAGAGCTGGAAGGAAAAAGTGAGATCTAGATCTGTGCATTTTGAAAGAAGTCTTGCACTTTCCCCATGATAAATGGCTCACATTAGTAAACAGGTTTCCTGCGCTGCGGGACATAATAAAAAATCTGCAGAGTTAATGGATTAGTAATAGCATTTACTTTACCTTTAATTAAAGCTCCTCTGCTTCTCAACTACATTTGCGTGCCAAATATTCTGATCCCCCCCTTTTTTTTTGATGGGGGGAATCTTCCACCCCATGGGCCAAATTCAATGAGCTATTTTTGTCACAACAAAGGACTTGAATATGTTCAGTAGAGCTTTCCTCCTTCCCCTTTTTAAAAAAAAATAATTAAGAAATTCAACACAACATCAACTGTATAAACAAGCATTGCAGGATATAAGAGTCATTATAACCAAGGAAGAGTTCACTTAACCCAAATGTATCTCTGCAAAAGGGCTGCAGCCACTGGCTGGATGAGTGACATGTACAAGAAATGGGGACCAAGTATACAAAATGTGTTTCTCCTCAAAGCTCATGAAATACCGGTATATTTCTCCCCTCCATGTCAAAAGACATTTGCTATGTGGGGACATCTGAGAAGCACAAGCCCAAATCTCCTCTGGATCAATGGAACCACATGTGTGGTTCTAAGGATCAATGGCTGTAACTCAACAGATCAATAATTCTATTCCACTGGACCGGAAACGGAAGCTCTATTAAAATATACACAATTGCGATCTCTTCCTCCTTGAATACCCTTTGTATTCATGAGGGCAAAGTTTGGAGAGAGCTTTATCCTGTGTGTGGTTTTAGTTGAGGACAGATCCCTTTGAATCATAGAATCATAGAGTTGGAAGAGACCACAAGGGTCATTGAGTCCAACCCCCTGCCAAGCAGGAAACACCATCAGAGCACTCCTGACATATGGTTGTCAAGCCTCTGCTTAAAGACCTCCAAAGAAGGAGACTCCACCACACTCCTTGGCAGCAAATTCCACTGTCGAACAGCTCTTACTGTCAGGAAGTTCTTCCTAATGTTTAGGTGGAATCTTCTTGTAGTTTGGAACCATTGCTCCGTGTCCGTTTCTCTGGAGCAGCAGAAAACAACCTTTCTCCCTACTCTATGTGACATCCTTTTATATATTTGAACATGGCTATCATATCACCCCTTAACCTCCTCTTCTCCAGGCTAAACATGCCCAGCTCCCTTAGCCGTTCCTCATAAGGCATCGTTTCCAGGCCTTTGACCATTTTGGTTGCCCTCCTCTGGACACGTTCCAGTTTGTCAGTGTCCTTCTTGAACTGTGGTGCCCAGAACTGGACACGGTATTCCAGGTGAGGTCTGACCAGAGCAGAATACAGTGGCACTATTACTTCCCTTGATCTAGATGCTATACTCCTATTGATGCAGCCCAGAATTGCATTGGCTTTTTTAGCTGCTGCGTCACACTGTTGGCTCATGTCAAGTTTGTGGTCAACCAAGACTCCTAGATCCTTTTCACATGTACTGCTCTCAAGCCAGGTGTCACCCATCTTGTATTTGTGCCTCTCAATTTTTTTGCCCAAGTGCAATACTTTACATTTCTCCCTGTTAAAATTCATCTTGTTTGTTTTGGCCCAGTTCTCTAATCTGTCAAGGTCGTTTTGAAACCAGTTCTGACATTCACTCTCCATGCAAAAGATTGTAATTGTGCTGTGTCCCACCAGCACAGAAATATGCACACAAAATATGCAAACCCGTAAATTCCTGTCATTTCCATATGCTCCCCAATAGCATACTGTGAAAGGATAGTCGCAGAACTGTCTGCAAACCAAGCAGCTGATTCCTGCACCTGTAGAAATGCACGTTCATGGGAGAAGCAAATATATGAAGATGGCCTGAGAGCGGGATTAATGTTGTTAAAAAATACATGAAAGATAGACGCTTTTGCTTTTGTCCACACAATAATAATTTGGCATATGCAGTTTAAAGCACAGGCTTTAAAGGCATTCAGAGTGTCAGGAATAAAATAATAATAATAATAATAATAATAATAATAATAATAATAATAATGGCTCCAAAAGGAGAGAAGAATGAATCCTGATGATCAGAGGAACTGTGTGCTGTGATAATCTCTTGATAGTCGCAGCCTGTATCAAACAGTAGCAGAAACCTCTGGGAGTTTTGGTTCAATGAATCTTTTAAATCATATCTCAACCAAGCATATGAAACATGTAGTTCGTTTTAATAAGCTATATTTAAAACTGATGCTGTGCTCTCTTTGGGGCTTTGAATCTATTATGAGCTGCTTCTCGTTATCTCCCTTAATGTTTCAGGAAAAGGCAATTTGGTCAACTTACAAAAGTGAGAGATTAAATTAATAAGTGGTTTAATATGCAGTGACCAAAATGGTTTGTTCAGTTTATTATACACAAAGGTCGAAGTAATATCTATTGTTACACTAAATTGTATAATCCACCCCAGATAATAGTTGTTATGTAATATACATTTCTTTCCCTAATAATTATGAAAGAAAGCAAAGGCAGGGGTTCTGCACCAGTGTAAAGCCTGGTTTGGAAAACTTCCTATGCTAGGCTAGAATTTTGTCGGGGGTCTTGCCCCAACTCTGCTCCTTCAGTTTCAAGGCCAAAGGAGCAGTGGATTCTCTAGGGAGCCAGCAACTAGTGACACAGAAGGGAGCCCCGGGACAGTGGGATCTGCCAAGGGAATGCAGGCCCTGCAAAGAGGAACTGTCTTTCCCTGACGATGGTATCTGGAATGGAGCATCGTCCATCAGAAAAGCTGATGGTGGAGCACGCTGCTAACAGATCGTCAAAGACTTTCGTATCTTTGGATGGGCTTGCTCAGCAGCTGGAAGAACCTTCTTCCCCTAAAGAAGCACTTGCCACCGTGATTCTTACATGCCTGCCCAGTAGAGGCTTAGCAGTACTGACAAACGTCCACTCTATGGGAAAGAATACAGCCATCCGTATGGGGAGAAATCAATCGCTGCAAGAGAGATCCTTGCAATAGCTCAAACCACAGTCGAGGGTGACCACTGAAAATGAAGATGGTCCACGAAGAATGAAAATTTAAAACCAAGGAACAGAAGTAGTTTGTAATAAGAACTTACTACAAAACAAGATGCCTGGAACCTACCAATGGGGCAGTCAAAAGAGAAATGAGCAGAAAGGGATGATTCCAGCCTGAGAAGTTTCCCGAATAAGGCTTTGTGCAGCTACAGAGCCCACGTGGCTGTACAGAAACCTTGACGAACACAGAAACTGATGCTGCTTTGGCTTCGCCTTTAACCAGATTATTTTATGGAAATGGAGTGGCAATTTAATTAGCAGCAAAATTCTGTTACAGATTTGAAACTAATCGTATCTCATCATTTGTGCATGTGTGTATATGTGTTTGTGTGCAGAAAGATGGGGTCCTGCAAACCTAACGTGTGCATTTGGGGAGGCAGCCTTAAAAAAAATAAAAATACACAAGTAGGATAGGGAGACAGATGTTGATAGATGTCCTCTAGGCTCTTGGCTCAGAAATCTTCTGTCTGCTGAATGTTTGCTGTTCTGTGGCCTGCCTAATCAAAGGCCCAGGAACATGTTGCAGGAGCTATTAGGGACATCCAAAAGCATTAGGACTAGTGGCCAATGCCCCGGCCACCCACATGCCAAAGGTTCCATCCTTTATAGGCGACACGTTTCTAACAGCTCCCCAAAGGCCCCTGTCACCAGCTCCCAAGGCCCAGAGGCCTAAGCAACATCCCTCAACCCATTAGCATAACCAAAAGTGACTCGCAGAAGGATCACAGAAGCACTGCAGTCCCTGTGCAAGCTTCATTGCTGAAGGGCAATTGTTGAGAGATGGCAGTTTTGTGTCCATGGCTTCCACACTTGCATCTCGGTGTGGAAAACAGAGAGGCACCTGCCCATCTTACTGTTTTTGCTCTTCCACAGACTCAGCTAGATTGGTAAAGAAAAAGTGATTTATATGTGTTGTATATGCGATATAACACTGTGCCACCAGATGGTGCTGTGGAGCCCCGTGTTTCCCTACTGGATTTCTCTGTTTAAGTTTACAAGGCGTGTAGCTGAAACGCTTCTTTGATGTGTCTAGATCCAGCCCATGTTCAACCACATCGGGCCACTGTTATTTCACCCTCCATGCTCCTCCCCCTGCCCCTCTGTATTCACAATGCAGTATGGGGAAAATAATACAACTTACTTTCTGGAGTTTATCTGTTTTCCTGCATCACGGGGTGTTGGAATACATGACCTTTGGTGGTACCTCCCAACTCTATGATTACAGAGAGAATTACTTTGAATAGTCCGACGCAACATTAGTCAAAAATTAGGGGGTCGGGAAATGCATTTGAAATTTTCCCAGAGGAATCAATGAAAATCGTTGATTCATTATGCGGGTACTTGGCTAATGAATGATTTTCAAAAGAACACATTGTTTTAAAAGGGTGCTGTTCTGTTCAACTATTTTAGTAAGACTAGTGGAAAATTAAATCCAAAAATTCAAACCCACCCAACCGATTTGCAGCAATAAGGGCTTGCTGCCCGAAGCAAACGCCATTTATTTTTAGTCTCCGTGTGTGCATCTCCATAGAAAAACTGATCCAATTTCTCACCATCTTACTTGCTTTTACCACCCATTCTTTTATAAATCTGCCTGAATAAGTTTATGCTAAAACATAGGCTTTGTTTTACTTTTATCTTGAGTAAGAGAAAATCCAAGCAGCATTTTCTTGGAAATGTAGATCCAAATTGGGTTTCAAAGTCTAGGATGGGAGGTTACCAATATTTTAAAGCTTGTTAAAGAAATCTTCTGTGAAGCATCTAATGGGCCCCTGAATGTGAGACTAAATGGAAACCTGCAAAGCAACTTTTGCTAAATAATAATACATGGTATAAAGAGATGGTGCACCCATGCAGACACGTAAACTGATGAAGGATTTTTTTTTGGGGGGGGAATATATAATTCTGTACCTATAGCAATAGAGAAGTAGTTACCAATTCTTCAGCTCAATGGATGTTGTTTTATCTATTTATTTCATGCAATGTTTCAAAATTATTATTATTATTGTAATGTAAAATTAAATTAGCTCAAAAGAATTTAATTAATACCCAAACTTCAGTGGCACTGCTGCCTTTTGCTGCATGAAGGTCGGTTAAGCTCTCTTGTATATAAATAGAACATTTTGCATTAATATACATAATAAACACTTAGGAGTGGTTAAAACGTATGCAGCTTGCACTAGACTATATTCAAGAGAACAGATAAAACCAAGATATTTGAAATGTTCCATCTAGGACTACTCTTGTTTCTGCAATAGACACTGCCCACACTTTTGAGTCACAAATGTCTGAGACAAAAATAGGCTTTAAAAAGGAAACAAATACCTATATATTGTCACAAATTATTGGGCCATTTTATATACGGTATACAATTATATCAGGTGCTATGTTAGAACCTGGAGGTGATTGTG
Source organism: Podarcis erhardii (assembly GCF_964252035.2). Classification (NCBI taxonomy): domain Eukaryota; kingdom Metazoa; phylum Chordata; class Lepidosauria; order Squamata; family Lacertidae; genus Podarcis; species Podarcis erhardii. The sequence continues at coordinate 47,193,080 of NC_138513.1, forward strand.
GGCTGGGTACAGATAAAAAAACAACAAACTGAATCTAGACAAGATGAAGGTGTTGCATGTTCTGAGTTCTTGGGTCTGCTCCAGAGGGAAGTGATCTCGCCAGGAAACAGCAAGTATGTAGCTTGGGCCATTCCTGGGTCCAAGATCCTCACTGGAAGCTCAGGTAGTTTAGTAGCTAGGAGTGCTTGTTTCCAAATGTAGCTGGCAATGGATGCTTTTGAGCAGAGATGACTTGGCCACTCTATTCCATGCAGTGCTAACCTCCAAATTAGACCATTACAATATGCTCTGCATGGGGCTGCCCTTGAAAACATTTTTGCATGTAGAACCTGTAATGTGAACCTACTCCCTAAGCAGGCTCTACACACCGTGAGTGGCCGAACAAGGACTATTTGCAAAGGTATTTACACAAACATTTACACAAGTTCAACATTATAGATTCTACACTACATGGAGCGGGGAAAGATTCACGAGCTCAAAGTTTCCTCTTGTAATGCCCTACATGTATTTCCTACACGGTAGGGTTTATTTCAGTAAAACAATTACTGAATTCGTATTAAGGCCACACTGCAAACTCTGCAGTGGGATTAAGTTGTGCATATTTCTATACTGTGCTCATGAAGTCAGCATGCAAGATCTATGCAGGCAGACTGGGGTTTTGACCCATCTTCGGGGAAAAGGAGGGCAGAAATGTTTTGCAATCACCTTCCACCATGATTTGCTTTCACAACCCAGCAAATCACTTTCAATAACCCTCAAGTGATAATCCTGTCTTGAGAAAGATTAAGCAGGTGTTAAAAAGCAATTTAGTCACTCGCACAAGCTGTTGTCATGAAAGGGGTGCCAACATCTTCTCTTTCTCATTTCTTCCCCCTTGCAGTAAACTTGGGAAATGCATCTAAACTTTGAATGCATCTAACTCTGCTCATGTGGGATCTGGGATTATGGCCACACTTCAGAGGTGGTGATCTTCTGCTGATGCTCTTTTATGTTATGCAGCCACCAGAAATGGGTAGAATCGAGAGCATTAAAGGTAAAAATCCTGATAATGTCACAGTTACAATGTGCTCCTGGAGTCTGCATTCTACCTGTGACAACAGCACAGAGGTAATGTGACTAGACTATTCCTGAGCAGCTGCCAAAAGAAATTTCTACTTTGCATGCTACATAGAATGCCAAGACAATGCGGGAACAATTGTGGGGCTGTGAAAACTGTCACAGCTGACAGTTCTTATTGTTCATGAAACTTCAGTGGAGTGTAGAAAGTTTTCATATTAACACTCTTGGGGGTGGGGTGGGGGAAATCACAGAACAAAAGTAAGCGCTGGCATAATCAGAGTACTTCCATGGTCCCATCTACCTTGCTCTCACCTATTTCATCTTAATTTAGTGTTATCAGTTTCTACCCACATGTATTGCAGAAGGAAATGGAAAGAATAGATGGATGGGAAGAAGAGTCTGTGGCTACATTTCAATTTAAAAAACAACAACACTGGACATAAAAGGGATCTTCTATTTCCCAGTAAAATCTACCTTACATAACACTAACTGTAAATTAATGTTTGGCTTAATAAAAAAGAACACGGCAAAGTGGTTCTTGTTATCCACATTCAACGCCCAACACTAACAGGTAAGCAGAATGCCAAGTTTTGTAAACCTGGGAAACGAAGTAATGCTTATGAGGCTGTATTTATCACTTGGGTGACTTAAGGCGTGATCTGAAAATACACCTGAATTCCTTGAGGCTACACCTGGAAATGCCACCGTAAGAATGTTCCTGCCACGGAAAGGGCCATACTCCTTTAGAGACACACTCTCTTCCTTTTTTCTAAGTGGAAGTAGCAGGTTGAAAGATTTCTTCCTTATGCCAAGCAAGCATTTATTACATTTAGATCCTTCTGTCATGTAGCTCAAGTCAGTGCAACACAGGATTCGCACATGGTCTCCCATCTACGCACTGAGCAGACAGAGACCTGCTTGATGCCAGTAAAGTTACTGCAACAATTGCCTTCATGCCCTGGGACCCATCCATTTACCTTCCTCTAAAACATGAGGGTGAACCTAGACTTAAATAAAAAACACATCACTGCTAATTAAAATCAAGATCCCAGTACAGTAACACTATTTTTTTAAAAAAACAAAAAACTAAAGCATTGTGTGATGTCAGTCAGTTGCAGGGGAAAAAAATCAGTATTATTGCACCTTAAAGACTAATTAAAATGGCAGAGAGCTTTTGTGGACTGTAGTCTATCACTCAACTTTATTGGCTGCTGCTTGGGGGGCATGAAAACTCAGAACATAATGATGCCATGTCATGCATTGTGCTTTACTAGGTGTTATCCAGAGAAGGCAACATGGGACTGCTATTTTCAGCGGAAGGTGCATGCTTCATAAAGCAAGCAAAGGATTGCAATGCCTGGAGACAGACAGGTCATGTATCCACAGGAGTGACCAGAGGAGGAAGAACTGCTCAGAGGAGTGGAAAGAGAAGGAATACACATGGATGCCTTCATCTGTCTCACCTGGAACAAAACATGTCTCTCCCACATCAGTCTCTACAGCCACAGCAGGCGCTGTAAGTTTCCAATGGTTTGACTTCACTCCTGCAGGTGAACTCTTCCATTGTCTCCAGAGATAGACGGATACCAACAGCAGGAGCAGCTGCCAGAAAGATCATTTTTGCCCTAACTGCCATTTGCCCTGGGACTTCAGAACTGAAGGGATTCCCACTATAACCCCATCCATTGGCCAGGGGACTTTATGAATTCATGTTCTGTGCCACTGCAAGCTGATGCTAGCCGCCTTGAAAACCATTCGATTAAAAGACAAGGTATAACTCTTGAGAATGAACATACAAATTTTCAAGATGGAATGAAATATTGGGTGATCCTTGGTGTTCAGAAGCTGGTGAAATTTTGGAGATCCTTTGGAGGCACATTTCATATTCAATAAATAAAATCCAGGATTTGCTGTGTTTGGGGCTGGTCAAACCACTAGCAATCTCTGGGGACAAGTAGCTTCTCTCACTTCTTTAGGGAACTAGTTATACAGTGCAAGACAACTATTTCAGTCATGCTCTATACTTGTGGCATTCTATAACTCAAGAACACTTGTGTTGACCTTTGTGGTGGGCATGTGCCTTAACTGCAGATATTACTGCCCTGGGCAAATAAGCTTTGAATTGCATAATCTTGGGACCCATCCATCTAAGACCCGAGTAAGAAAATGGAAGGGGGAACACAAAGCAACTAGCAACATGTAGTTATGTAGTTATGTAGTTATGTAAAAGTCTAGAGTGGCAGATGATATAATTATTTCCTCCTCAAAATGTAAGAGTGAATCTATCATAAGTAATCTAAAGCCTATCAGTCAATGTGAACTTTCAGTGATGAATCTGGCAGCTAAGTATCTTTCATTAATGAACATTATCATGTGTGCATGGGGTTTACACCCTTCAGCCAATTATATTACTCAGTTTGTCAGCTGAATACATATCCCAGCTTCTCACAGAGAATATATATGGCAGAATTTATCAAGGTCAGTGAGAGACTGCTGGTGTCCTTCTACCGAGGTTTCATAGAGAGCGTTCTTACATACTGTATTTGTGCCTGGTTCTCCAGTTGTACAGCTAGGAAGAGGAAGGTGCTCCAGAAGGTCATAACCACAGCCCAAAGGATTATTGGTCATCCCCTCCCATCTTTGGAAGAACTGTACGGTTCCCGTTGTCTTAGGAAAGCAAACAATATCCTGCAGGATGTATCTCACCCGGGACACAGTCTGTTTGTACTACTGCCTTCTGGCAGGAGATACAGAAACATCAAGTCAAGGACAAACAGACTGAAAAATAGTTTCTACCCAAGAGCTGTGGCCTTCTTAAATGCTGTAACTCGATAGTGTGACCTGGGAGTTTGATGGGTGTGGGTGTGGGTGTGGCTGGAATGTGGTTTGTCTGGTTGTTGTTGTTGTTTTGCTTTTGCTGTTTTTAAGGGATGGCATCCAATTTCGTTGCACTTGTGCAATGTTGCACTTGTGTAATGACAATAAAGAATCTATCTATCTATCTATCTATCTATCTATCTATCTATCTATCTATCTATTTTCTTATTTCACAGTAGTACATCAACCATTTGGTTCACAGTATAACATCAAGAATTTCTTTGACATGAAGGAATGTCCTGAGAATAAGATCATGTTATCACTGTAGTAGAAAAAGATGGATTCCTAGGAGAAAATTGGGCACAACAAAATTAATCTTGTCCTTCCCCCAAATCCATCTAATCTCATGTATGTAAACCCAATTGAAAAACCCATTCCTGTTTATCTAAATATTAAAAGTTAAAGAAGCAGCAAGACTCTCAGAAATTGGTATGGTGAAAGGCAAAAGCATGAGCCAGGAAGAGATGCTTACACACAATAAATATAAGAAGACTTAGATCATGCATGAATAGAAGCTACCTGCACTCTCAGAATGATACCTTACCACACAACTCTAAGAGAACAACAATGGCATGCAAAGAGTGTAGGTGTAGGATACTAACCAGGCATACAGACTTTGTGCCATTGACCAGCAATCACACTTTTAAAAGCAGGGGTACAGAAATCCATGTCGCAGACAAATTGCCTGAATGACATTCAGAGCATTGCCCCGCACCTATAAGCCTTTCTTGCTAAGGTAATGAGCGTTTTAGAATTTTATGTATGCAAATGAGTCTTTATAAGAACTAGTCAAAACAGAGAAGAGATAAATAAACGGCTTAAGGAAAGAAACGTACAGAGGTTGCAGCCGGCTGAGTCACGACAACAGTTGGAAGACATCTACTGTATGCTATGTTCCACACTGTACTGTGTGTGCCTTTACTGACCATGCTGATTTTGCTTCAGGGAAGATAAAACTAACATTCCTTGCTATGGGGGTTTCTGAAGTAAAACTAGAATCCATATGAATCTCTGTTTGTATCCGGTCTTAAATTTTGAAGGGGTTAGTCCATCAAGTAAATTGATTTCCACAACAATGCAGGCCAATGAAAGACACTTTGAAATTGCGCGTGCGCGCACACACACACACACACGGACTATAGTGTATCCCAATTGCTTTTCCCAAGCTTTCACAGTTGCAGGAGTCGATCGGCTTGCTCAAAGGCTTGTAGTTGGTGAAGCTGAAATCTAATACACAACAATCCTGTACTGGCAGCAAATAAAGCATTCAGCCCCAAACCGTAATTTATAGGTGGCTTAAACTGCAGTGCTGATTCTTCTAACTCTGCCATTGCCATGGCTGAAAACCAGCAAGATAGAATCCCCAACCCAAAGCTTAGCAGTTAAAAGCCTGCCCCCTCAATCTCTTTTCTGTTCAGCTGTTAATGCAGAGAGAGGGAGAAGTAAACAAATCCCTTCAAACAAGGTTAAGTGAGATGCTCGGATTCTAGCAGTCAAACAGTATTTAGTCATCAATAGTAATTGAAGCTGACAGATTTATATTCTGTTTGAATTACATCCCCAAAATGTTAGCAAGAATTGAAAGGATGTTTTGCACTATGAAATAGATTTCTTTCAAGGATGAACGGCAAGAGGTAGAAAGTCAATGTTTGAGAGCAGCGCTTTATTTTACAGTTCTGAAGGCAGTGTTCCCTACTACCCAAACATAATGTATCAGTAACAAATGCCACTCAAAGGCTTCCTTATACATCTCACCACTAGGAGTCCGAAGTTGTGTTGTGACTCTACTCAAAAATACTCTTTGTAATAGAATATTCAGTGGAAAGGGTTCTGATAAATAAATGTATTGAACAAACAACATCTCAGTTCAAGGCTAGAATTTCCATCATTTCCATCAGAGTTGGATCATCTTGATTTTCCCAATAACCACAAAATGACTTGGTCCCATTAAATTACAATGCATCGCCTAACAGCTGGATAAAACCTGAATGAAAAACACCTGGAATTTACTAGCAAATTTAATAAATATTGGTCAACGGCATAACAAACACTACCAATCTCTTTATAAAAATTCACTGGAGGACATTCATGAACACGTTAATGTGCACCATCTCTATTAACAGCTCTTATTTCACTTTCGTATACAGAGAACCTCAGTGGAATAAAAGACTTCATGTAAATATTCAACAGCTCATCAGTGATCAGATTCCATTCAAACAGCTCATATATCTACATGGAAAATATAAGGTCCAAAAGTGCATTAAGAACAATGGTGAGAAAACCAACCCCAAGTGAAGGACTTAAAAGATGCAGAGTATGGCAACTTATATATTAATATGGCAACTTATATATTAATATATAAAATTACTTATATATGCGTAATTTTAGAGCCAAAAGCTCAACACATTACAACACTAAGAATCCAATATCTAGAAACTACATGGTTCACGAAGATTTCTGTATCTGATGTCTTCACTGAGGATCCCAAAGTCTCTATCTTGATGGAGGCTGAAAAGTGAAACATAAACTTTTCCTGACTCATACAATTTCTCAGTTTCATGCTCTTCTTGACTCTGTGGTGTTTGAAAGGTTAAAAAGAGACCAAGAACATTGTTTTGGCTGAATGCAAACAGATTCATTCCTGGGTGGAACTCAACAGATTTTTACACACACACACTTGTCATATGGGGCTTCTGAGAGTATCTGCTTTAGGAGGCTAAACTGACAAGGCAAGGAGAGTTATAATCCAGTATTCAACCCAAAGAAGTCAAAAACAAAAAATTCTCTGAATTTCCACTGTGCTGACCTGTCCAGTGTAGAAACATGTAAGATATCTATTAGGGCTAGAATTACTATTTTTAATCCTTCCAGTAGCACCTTAAAGACCAACTAAGTCAGTTCTTGGTATGAGCTTTCTGTGCATGCACACTTCTTCAGATTCTTCGTGTGCATGCACACGAAAGCTCATACCAAGAACTGACTTAGTTGGTCTTTAAGGTGCTACTGGAAGGAATTTGTTTTGTTTTGACTATGGCAGACCAACACGGCTACCTATCTGTAACTATTTTTAATCCTGTATTCCAATTTTTAAAAAAGTAGTTAAAAAGAGAATGGAATCATGGTGCTGAGAACAGAGATCAGCAAATATAGTTACCTGAATGAACTTTAAAAGCAAGCAACCAAAAACCAGCCATAGTAAAACCTGCATGCCTTAATGATGCAAACATTAGAAATCGCACTGTGGCAGCGTCTTCCCTACCCCCATCTTAATTTCATGTAGTTTGGAACGAAATATTAACTTGTGTACATTTGTAAAATCTTTGGAACTGATGGAATTTTAAAAAGTAAACCATACATATCACTAATCATGAGCAACAAGGCAAATCAAGGCAGTGGTAACAGCTACATTTATTGTATTCTTGCATATTTGGAGCCATTAAACAAAGTGCAATCATGTTCCATTTAAAAATAAAATCCTCAATAACGGTTGCCAGCTACTGGTACTAATCCTCACTGCTTCTGAAGCTGAAGTAGCAGGTTAAATAATTCAAAGATGCTCACTTACAGAAATCCAGTGGCTCCATCATGCACGGCAACCAATTTCCCTTTGGTACTACAGCAAGAGAATGACTTAAGGCTTTTTCTGCGGAAGGAACAATATTCTCGAACAGCAG